>NC_136264.1:50874343-51169343 GCF_964187855.1 Myxine glutinosa | reverse complement strand
GTAGGTGCAGACTGGAAGTTTGGGACGATTACACCTCACCACCAAGTAATTCAAAACACCTCAGCCACGAAATTAAAAACACCTCACCACCACTTCATTTAAAAACACCTCACCACCACGTCATTTAAAAACACCTCACCACCACATAATTAAAAACACCTCACCACCACATAATTATAAATACCTCACCACCATTGAATTCAAAACACCTCACCACCATGTAATTTAAAAACACCTCACCACCATGTGATTTAAAAACACCTCACCACCAAGTCATTTAAAAACACCTCACCACCACATAATTCAAAATACCTACCACCCCGTGATTCAAAACCACCACAACGTTATTAAAAACACTTCACAACCACGGAAACAAAAGTTTGAGGGAGTCGTTAAGTGACAACACAGACACTGCCCAGATGTGTAGATATATAGATAAATGACTGTACCCGAGTTGCCGTTTTGTCATGGTTTAAACCAATCATAATTCAAACAATTATTTTGCACAAATGTATTTGTAATATACGTGATATCACATTTTATAAACAATTGAAGTTGAAAAAAACATTTTCCCCCCAAAAAATTCCCCCCAAAAAAAAAAAATTTTGGAAAATTTATTTTTTAAATACCCTTAGGACATACCGACGGGAGAGATATGTGCATTCCAGAAGTTTGGTACGATTTCACAAAAGTTTGAGAAAGTAGTTCAGTGACAACACAACACAGGACAGACGCTGCACAAATATATGTATATAATATAATATATATATATATATATATATATATATATATATATATATATATATATATATATTATATTATATATATATATACATATATATATATATTGTTACGGATCTCGGAGTACGGCACTCCCGTTAGCAAGGGGGGGTTAATCCCCTTGTCTTGTTAAGCTGGCCGTCTCCGGTCCTGGAACTATCCCGCTCCTTTGCGGGGTGAGATTGGCCAGGGTGATTGGTCAACGGGTTCCCAAATACTTTCACCAATCTCTCCGCAAAGCAGGGAGACGATTCCCTGCTCGAACCGCGGATGTGATGGTAATTGCCGAGCGGTTTAGCAATCCGCGATCCGAGCCGTTAACAAAAGGACTAAACCCGATTAAAAGCGGTTGGCCAAATCGTGCCACAGGTACTCAATTGGAGACAGGACAAAAGCGATTGGGTGAGATTGAATCAAAAAGAGTGAAGGAAGAACACAGGTTTATTAATTATGTACACTAAATGAAGAGGAAACGAAAGGCAAAGAATATACAGAAGAAGAAGAAGCAGGACACAGGGCAGCCTTCTACAGTCTTACTTAGCAAACACCCCAGACAGAACGAACACACTTACACTCAAAGGGATGGAATGGCAGGAAAGGCAGGAATGGCAGGAAAGGAGGAGAAGGTCCAAGCAGATGGCACAGGCGTCGAGGTCCACTCCATGTCGTGCTCCGGTCCACGCTCCGGGCTTGAGCAAAAACCCGGCGGCAGCTGCGCGTATGGTTTGCACGCGGTCGGACAATGCCAATATATTTCTCTGGGAAACTGGCCTCCTGGTTATGTAATAGGTCAACACCGCGCTTCTCTCCTCTTGCTCGAACCTCTGGTGTCGCCGTCGTGCTCATCTCGTGAAGCAGTCCCTCTCGGCCGCTTTTATTGGGCGTTGTTAGATCAAGCCGCTGGCTCCCAGGACACGCCCAATGGTGAGCTTGCCTCGGCCCTGTTTGGCTCCAAGAGCTTACCGATCCCGCCCCTCGACGAGACGTTGACAGGGCCACGCCTTGTTCTTGGCACCCAACTTACTCCTCCCCCTTTTTCCTCCAGAGGACCGAGCGCGTGATAGCGTTTGCACGCCGCACGGGTCATAGAAAAGCACTCTTACTGCCATTGAAGAGATTGGGGCCTATTCTTATTTGATTGATGCAACGTAGATTCAAACTATTGGGAACACAGCCTTGATTACACACATACTAATGAGATATCTATAGAGATCCTAAGGTGTGCTACGTGTTGCTCGTGGACTAGCTATGGGTGCGATCTTTAACAGTAGACAAATAGGGGTATTTACAGGGGATTATTTATAAGGGAACATTTACAAAAATTTACCAAGTGGAGGGTTCTAAAAACCGCAACACTGCACCCTCATTTCCTCACGGGACGTCCCGGCCCGAAAACTTTACTTTAGTGTGACACTCAGGTGTGGTAACCCTCTACTATTAACTTCACCCTGAGTGCGACATTTTTAAAACAGTTAAGTATGTCCCGCCTGCTACGTTGCATCCTACCTAACAGATTCACACCCACAGACTAACCGAATTGCGGAATTAATTTTCAAACTAAACATATACGGTGGGGAGCATGTTATTTACAAAGACTATTTGGTATTTACAATGCGAACCCAGGACCTGTCATTTTGGGACACAAAAGCAGAACTTTTGAGAAGAGGAAGAGCATGCACTGGACTGCACCGATACACCATACCCACATGCCCGGGGATGCTCAATTGATATTGCAGTGCACCCCCGAGCACGAAAGCACCAAAAGCACCATAAACCACCAATCAGCACCAAAAGCACCATAAAGCACCAAAAACACAAAAAGCACCATCCAGTGCTCAGTCATACATTGCAATAATAACAAACTGATGACTCTTTTCTGCTCTGCTCCTGCTCTGCTGGGCCGATGTTTCTTGATGTCTTGCTCTTGATGTTCTGTGCCTGCGGCCTATTTGATGGTAATAAACACAAGCACAAAGCGCGTCCGCTGTTCTTAATTATGGCCAGCAGGGGCCAACTAAAGGTGGTCCGCCTACATGGCTTAAGTGCCACCTCACCGTGGTCCGCAAGCAAAGATTTACTCTGGCCACAATGGCCGGTTCCAGCAGAGGGGTCAGGCCCCAACCCGTGGGGTCCATGTGTGTGGTGCTTCGCCACAGAACCGTGGTCCATATGGCAGTGCTAGGCCGCAAGACGTGCGGTCCATATGTGGTGTACTGGCCCAGGCAGGCAGGCAGCGACGGTTCGGGCACACAACTGCGGCTACCTGCGCACTCCCCCTGGGCCCAAAATAAACAAGGCGTGAGTGGGGAAGGAAAGACAAAGCAAGCATCGGGGCAAGGTCGCAAAGGTACACATCATACAAGGTAATGCAGACAGGAAGGGCACTGGAGAGCGAGTGGAGAAAGCTCATCCCTAGCGTATGCCCCCCCCCTGTCGCCTATCCTACCCTTGCCCTTACCCCGTATTTACAAAATCTACACATTTACAAATCCGTCGCTACTGTCTCGTCTTCCCCATATCTCCCCTAATCCAAATTGGTTACCAATCCCTCTAAACCAAATTTGCCACCAATCAATTCATCATCAATCCCTCCTAAGGAGGAAGAGATGGAATAAAAACAAGCACAATGTCACCCCCACGTCATGATGCGTCTTACATCCAAACATTGCAAAAAATCACATGGTGTGGAGTCTTATCACCTCAGTGAGTGGATGCATATGGTGCGAAGGGATTTTAAATCCTAACTACTTTCTAAATGACTTTAATACACTTTACATTACCCGGGTACTTTCCCTGCCAAACCATTGGCCATTTTACACTATGTGGTTCTACGAACCAAACTCCCATTGAACATACTGTGGTGCTCTCCAATTTGGGGTCTCACTCCCCCGATTCTTCACCCTGTGCCTTCGCACAATTTCAAGGCTGGGTCGTGTGGCACTCCTAACAGGTCTACCTACCTGTGCACCTCCGCCACTGCACACTGCCACTCAAGCTTACCTGCTCCTCACCCTAACCTACCTACCTGGGGAAGGCCCTCTCTGGCACTGAGCTACCCGGGTCCTTCCCTGGATCCTCGGGCCCCAATGAACTCTACCTGGCTCCCAGAGCCTACCTGCGGCCTCACCTGGCCGACAGACTAACAGTGGCGGAGTGCTCATTTAACCATTTAACCAACAGGCCACACGCCCAACCAATTTACTCCACTAATGCACCCAACAAGCAGTACTCTGCTACTCTCGCACCACAGATGCCAATATCCAATCACAATTTACCTACTCCCTCTACCTAATTTTAAACTACCTGACCCGGGTACTCGTGAAGGGGTTCATCCTTCCCCATCCACTCCTTTCGCACCAACCATTCCACTCCACATATTCCACACTACTCACTCCACACCATCCATTCCATGCTCCATTCACTCCAGACCATTCATTTCATCCAACCATTCTCCGTACACCTGTGCTTCACCTGCACTTGCACACTCACCTGGTGCTCACACACACCTGGTGGCACTTCCACCCTCCTTTCCTCCCAGGCTTCTTCATTCACTACAATGCCATTCACCCACACTCACAATAATCTGCTCAATACTCTTTCTACACACACACACACAGCATCATCTGATCTAACTACTCCCTTCTGAAACTCGCGCTCCCCGTCTTCCCTTATACTAAGTGCTCCCACGTCGTTATAATCCAACTACCCTACTCTACGTCCCCTCCTACCTGTACCATGTTACTACTTAAATCTTGTCACCTATGGTCATCTTTCTAAATTCAATCATTTTATCCTAACCCTCCCAGGCTAGGTTTTCACCGCCATAACCCCATAAACTATTGCTCATGTGCCCGGGTGTGTGAGGTGAATGGTAAAGCTACCATTCGCCATCACTATCACTACTACCATCAGTCCATTAAACTACGAGCCTCGGTGCATCGTTACATCATTAAAGCTCAACTTCACAAAGCCGAGCAATGAATACGGGTGGTTTGGTCTCCTGCGGTTGGGTCCGTCCGGCACTCGATTCAGGGGAGGAGGTTTCGTCGGGCCAAGGCTCCAAGCACCATCCCTACACAAGGCCTTGCGCTGCCATGAGAGATGGCCCAGCCTTGCCCGGGTGGAGCGCCGCCACCACAAGGGGGCGCCGCTCCGACCCCTCCTACCTCTCAAACCGGGCCGATCGCTTTGCCTGGCAAAGCGCGGACTCGACCGTGCAGGGCGGGGCCCGGCCCGAATCGTGCACGGCGCTCCAAAGAGGAGCGACGTGACACCGATCCCCGCCGGCTCCCGCAGCACACACCGCTCGGCACGGACCGGGAGCTCGCGTCGGCTAAACGTCGGTCTGAACGCTGTCCCGGTTAACGTCGATGCTCCCCTCACATGCTCACACGCATACGTGACCCCTTTTAATCTCTCCAAACCTGGCGTTCCAACGCCGCTCGTACATCCCACACACTTTGTCACAGTACTCGCTCATGCATACCCCTTTCTTACGCACTCTGTTATGCACCACTCCTCTCGCGCACCTTCCTGTGCACTCATCCTACTCACACACTCAATTGCACACCACTCGCTGTTCGCACACTCCATTACACACTCCTCTGTTACACACCTCACCTCTGTTATGTCCTCTGTAACACTCGTGGGTGTGCACTCTTGCACATACCCACTCACGCGCTCCGATGTGCCCTCCCGCACACGAGCCACAACCACCTCAGGTGTGCATTCTCGCACACTCTCTCCATCCATCTCACTCTCCTGGTCACACTCACTCCTACTTCCACACTCTGTATCGCATTCATCACTCATACACTCCGACGTGCGTTCGCTCTCGCACTCGGTAACACACTCGCGCCTCGACGCCATTCGCACACGCGCGCCGTTCACCTTCACACACCTTTTCCTCACACGCACGCCATTTTCTCTCACACCACTCACAAGGGACCCTCCACCAACGCCCGGGTGCCGTCTCGATCCCAAGCACGCGAAAATTATTTTCGCGGCAAACACTTTGCCGAAAAATCTCTTAGTACCGTACACAGCCCGACTCACCTTCGGGATTCTTCATCCTCCTCGCTCCAACACCACCTGCAAATCTTTATTCGGGTTATGCAGCATGACATCATGATGCGAACATGGACTTTGCACAATTTCCATTCCTTCACCCCGCGAGTGCTCTTCAAAGGCCGGCGTCTCTTGAATTCCAATTTCCACTATCATTAATTCTTTAATTTCTTTTTCCTCGACGACCGCTGGCTCTAATAAAATTTTCTTTTCTACCTCAGCGGTCGCCGGCTTCCCCATACCCCAGGTCGCGATTTCTATCCCGGTCATTTTAACCGCGCTCTGCTCTGCCTCGCTCACCCCACGCTCCTCAAGCCGCGCTACCTCGTCACGTAACCCCGCAACCTTTCCGCCCGATCTGCGGTCTATGTCTCTCCCCAACGCTTTTATCTGGCCACCCACTCTGTCCTCAAACCCCGCCAACCGGTCCTTCATTCTTTTCACTTGATTTTCCCGAGTGTCCATCTTGCTTTTCACCCTCGTTAACCCCTCGTTCATTTGGCTACTTACGTACTCCAATTGGCCCCCTAATCCTCCCAATTTGCCTTCTAGCCCCCCAATTTGGCTTTCTAATCACTCCCCCTGAGTATCCACCTCAATTTTCAATCCCCCAATTTGGCTGCCCAATTCATTCCTCTCCCGCGTGGCTCTGTCCCCCTCCAGTTTGATGGACGCCTGTATTTGCATCATAAATTGCTCCATGAGGGCTTGCATGTCGCCCGACCCCATTTGCGCAGCGGGCGCGGCCCTCGTCGCCATGTGCGAGGCACCGCCATCTTGTGCGCCTGCAACCCCCTCTACCGCATCCTCATTGCTCTCCTCCTCCATTGCTCCCAATTGTTCCCTGGGGTCCTGGGTTGACTCTACCCCCTCATTCTCCACTACCGGCACCCGATCGCCTTGATCATCCATGGCACAATTCAAATTTCGGATCTTAATAAAAAATTTGACCCCTCAAATTTTGACAAAATTTTTTTTTTAGATGTTAAAAATTTGGTTCGGGTCCAAATCTCACTCCTGACAACAATTGTTACGGATCTCGGAGTACGGCACTCCCGTTAGCAAGGGGGGGTTAATCCCCTTGTCTTGTTAAGCTGGCCGTCTCCGGTCCTGGAACTATCCCGCTCCTTTGCGGGGTGAGATTGGCCAGGGTGATTGGTCAACAGGTTCCCAAATACCTTCACCAATCTCTCCGCAAAGCAGGGAGACGAGTCCCTGCTCGAACCGCGGATGTGATGGTAATTGCCGAGCGGTTTAGCAATCCGCGACCCGAGCCGTTAACAAAAGGACTAAACCCGATTAAAAGCGGTTGGCCAAATCGTGCCACAGGTACTCAATTGGAGACAGGACAAAAGCGATCGGGTGAGATTGAATCAAAAAGAGTGAAGGAAGAACACAGCTTTATTAATTATGTACACAAAATGAAGAGGAAACGAAAGGCAAAGAATATACAGAAGAAGAAGAAGCAGGACACAGGGCAGCCTTCTACAGTCTTACTTAGCAAACGCCCCAGACAGAACGAACACACTTACACTCAAAGGGATGGAATGGCAGGAAAGGAGGAGAAGGTCCAAGCAGATGGCACAGGCGTCGAGGTCCGCTCCAGGTCGCGCTCCGGTCCATGCTCCGGTCCACGCTCCGGGCTTGAGCAAAACCCCGGCGGCAGCTGCGCGTATGGTTTGCACGCGGTCGGACAATGCCAATATATTTCTCGGGGAAACTGGCCTCCTGCTTATGTAATAGGTCAACACCGCGCTTCTCTCCTCTTGCTCGAACCTCTGGTGTCGCCGTCGTGCTCATCTCGTGAAGCAGTCCCTCTCGGCCGCTTTTATTGGGCGTTGTTAGATCAAGCCGCCGGCTCCCAGGACACGCCCAATGGTGAGCTTGCCTCGGCCCTTGTTGGTTCCAAGAGCTTACCGGTTCCGCCCCTCGACGAGACGTTGACAGGGCCACGACTTGTTATTGGCGCCCAACTTACTCCTCCCCATTTTTCCTCCAGAGGACCGAGCGCGTGATGGCGTTTGCACGGGTCATAGAAAAGCACACTTACTGCCATTGAAGAGATTGGGGCCTATTCTTATTTGATTGATGCAACATAGATTCAAACTATTGGGAACACAGCCTTAATTACACACACACTAATGAGATATTTATAGAGATCCTAAGGTGTGCTACGTGTTGCTCGTGGACTAGCTATGGGTGCGATCTTTAACGTTAGACAAATGGGGGTATTTACAGGGGATTATTTATAAGGGAACATTTACAAAAATTTACCAAGTGGAGGGTTCTAAAAACCACAACAATATATATATATATACAGACTTGGCATTTAATATGGAATATATTTTTTTTCTTGACTTGGGTTTGCTTTCTTAACTCAGTATATCAATCTGGTGAGTTTATTTTACACTTTGGTGATTTATTTGTTAAAAGAACCATGTCATTGATTGTCTGTCGCAGCAAGAATTCAACAAAAGGATAATATCACAGGTGGCGTGGCAAAATGTACGGACAGGTGCATTTGATGATTGGCTTCACAGTCGGGTATACAAGGGTTGTTGCGTTCTGTATTAGTGGAAAACAACTGCTGCACGTCTCGAAAAGTTATTGCCGCTTCCTCTGGAGATGGTCCGTCAACTCGACAATGTTGTTTGTCATGGAGTAGTGGCTTTACGAAATTATGGCATGAAACAGCGTGCTATTGCTCGGCAGTATGGCATCACTCAAGGTCAGGTGTCAAAGATCCTGAAACGAAATGGTCAGAGGGGTGTCCCGACTCCAATACTGAGGCCAGGACGTCCCCACAGAACCACAAGGAGGGATGATCGCCAGCTGTACCGGTTAGCCCGCAATGGCCGTACCAAGTCAGCTAATCGGCTTAGGGCTGAGTGGCAGCAACTGACAAATGTGCCTGTATCCAGAAGGCTAGTCAACCAACGACTGGTTCAAGTAGGCTATCGTGCCAGGCGTCCCCTGATAAAGCCACGCCTGTCCAGACAACACCGCCAGCGCCGATTGCAGTGGGCCAGAGAGCACCGTCAATGGCAGCCAGGACACTGGAATCACGTGATCTTCAGTGACGAGTCTAGATTTCTGGTCTATCGTCAAGATGGCCGCGTCCGAGTGCACAGACAAGTGCATGAAGCCTACAACAAAGATTGTATAGTGCCAAGAGTCCAAGCTGGAGGTGGTGGGGTGACCGTTTGGGCTGCTTTTCATGCAGGGGGCAAAACTGACCTGGTTGTTCTGAATGGAAACCTGAACCAGTTCAAGTACAGGGCCATTCTGGGAGAAACATTGCTTCCATTTGCTCGTGCATCCTTTTGTGGAAACTTTGTCTTCCAAGATGACAATACACAGCCTCATCGTGCTCGCATGATCCAACACTTTCTTGCTGACCATGGTGTAGAGCATATGGAGTGGCCTGCCATGTCCCCGGATATGAATCCGATAGAGAACTTGTGGGCAGAATTAACGCGTCAAATTGACCACTTGGACCAGCAGCCGACCTCTGTGCGTGAATTGCAGCAGGCTATTGTCACTGCATGGCAAGCGATTCCTGTCCAAACCTTGGCAAATCTCGTGAACAGCATGCCTCAACGTGTACGTGCTCCCCTGAATGCTCGTGGGGGTTACACGAAGTACTGAACTGTAATTTTACTGTCCGTAATCCCAGTCGTAATTTAACTTTTGTTTTTGTTAAAAAATTTTTTGGCTAATGTGCAAAATAAAGAGATATTTCTGGAAAACGTACAGAAGTTTAACACAGTACTGTCAATGAATTGAGTTCGATATCAGTTTACATCACTTTCAAGGATCAATTTATTTGTTTCGAAATGTCAAATGTGGTTTTTGTTTCTTTTAAAGGTCACATTAACAAAATCTAGAATAATTTCAACATAATTCCAATGAACTTTTGGTTCTAAGACATCTTGAAAAGTAAGTTCACCCCCACAAAAAAAATATTCCATATTAAATGCCAAGTCTGTATATATATATACTCAAAGGCAAAAGTTATTGTGACACACAAACAACAAACAGAATCAGTGTTAAACTTTTACTGCCACGAATGAAATGTTATTACATGGAAAGACAAATGTTTCAAGGTATGGTAACGATCAACAGTCCATAAGAACAGTGCACCTGGCATATGCAAATGAGCCACAACACAAGAGGGGGTTCACAAGCAAGTTCACACAGTCAGTAGCGAGTGTGTCCACCTTGTGCATTGATGCAGGCCTGGCACCTTCGCCTCATTGAGGCCACTAAACGTCGCTGAAAGTCCTTGGGAAGATCATTCCATATCCGAGGAAGGATTTGGTGGAGTTCCTGCAGCGTTTTTGGAGGATTCGGATGACGTCGTAAACGTCGCTCCATTTCATCCCAGACGTGTTCAATGGGTGACAAATCAGGGGATCTTGCAGGCCAGGGTAACACATTAACATTGTTCTGATTAAGATACTGCTGTACAACTTGAGCAACGTGTGGTCTGGCATTATCGTGTTGAAACGTCACTCTAGGGCCGTTCTGTTGCAAAAACGGTAAAGCGGCCATTTGCAAAATCTCGTCTCGGTACCTCACAGCATTCAAGTTCCCCTCAATCATAATCATTGGCGTTCTTGCTGCAGCTGTTATCCCACCCCAGATCATAACGCCCCCACCTCCAAAACGATCCCCTTCCAGAACACATGGCCTGATGTAACGTTCACCTGTGCACCTGTAGACACGTGTCCTACCGTCAGCTCGGTGAAGCTGTGCCAAATGGTGTTTCTATGGACGTTGAATCGACGAGCAACATCACGCTGCGAGGTACCAGACTGAAGCATACCTATAGCTCTCCATCTGTCATTTTCCCCGAGGCGTGGCATGTCGAACTTGTTCCAGAACGATGAATAGAGGTGTTTTTCTGACTTCTGCACTTCTTAAGACTGCATTGAGTGGAAATGATAAGCGTCTGGTTGTCTGTCCTTTTAAAGTGAACATTGCTGGCCATTTTTCTCGAATATGTCATGCTTCTTGCAAATTTCATGCAATTCGAACAACAACTGCTTGGTTGCGTTTCTTCGACCATTTTAACACACTCTTTCTCTGGTTCAAATCCAAAAATTCATTCACAAGATTACCAATGAAAAAATTCCATGTCACAATAACTTTTGCCTCTGAGTATATATATATATATATATTGTCGCGATCCCGCCTGGTAAATGTTCCCAGCACGGAATACGGACGTGAATGTCCGGGCTTCAAGTAATCCACGGAGTGGACAAAAGAGACGTAATCAACACAATTGTGTTTTAATCGGCCTTCTAGGGGTAAGGCACGATGCTTTATTGGCTCGATCACAAAAACCATGAAAGGTAACAAATGGAATAGGCTGCACAAGCCTGCAGGAACGGTCGGCCACAGACGCTCCAACAAGACGCAGGTAAGATCCTCGCGGCTCCAATCGACGAGCTCCGGGACTCGAAGGATACCAGGATGGAATACCACACAAGGCCGCCAGGAACGGTCGGCCAGGAGCTCCAACACGAAGCAGGCAATATAGGACTCACAGTTCCAATCTACGATCTCCGGGAATCACTCGTTCTCTTCCGGAATCACTCACTCGTACAATCCATAACTATAAACGATCAGCACAACTCGCTGTCGTGAGGCGTAACGAAAGTTCCCTCGCCTCGAGGCCTCGAACCTCCGAGCTGCGTCCGTATCATCAGATGGCGGCCGCGCTCTCTGACCCTCCACCAATCACGTCCCGACTCGCCTCCCAATCGCGTGAGGCTCCAAGGAGGTTACGTCAGTGGTGGGCGGGGCACTCATTTGGGTGAGAACAAAGGTGGTTTCACCGGGGGGTTTCTCACAATATATATATCTATATATATATATATATATATATATATATATATATATATATATATATATATATATACATACATACATACATACATACATACATACATACATATATATATATATATATATATATATATATATTAGTAGTAAGTACGGTATATAGATCAATAATAAATCCCCCTCTAATGGGTGCGATCTTTAACATTAGACAAATGGGGGTATTTACAGGGGATTATTTATAAGGGAACATTTACAAAAATTTACCAAGTGGAGGGTTCTAAAAACCGCAACAATATATATATACTATATATATATATATATATATATATATATATATATATATATATATATATATATATATATATATATATATATATATATATATATATATACATATATATACATATATATTGTTACGGAACCCGACGTCGGCCTCGGTTCCCGTTATCGAGGGGGGATTAAGCCCCTCGTCTGTTACTGACCGACGTGGTCCCGGGGGTATGACGCCACGCCCGGTCGGTGCTGGGTAGGGTTTTAGGCCCACAAGTCCTATGACCTAAATACCAGCGCTTCCCGGTACGCGAAGGAACACCCCCCGCTCACGGCCGCAGCGTAATGGATGTTGCGCCGAGCGAAGCGAACTGCGGCGTGAGCCGTTTACCAAGCCTAGACCCGATTCCTTAAACGTTGGCCAAAATCGTGCCACAGGTGTCCAATGAGGGAAATCACAAAGACGACACGGATGTGAAGAAGAGGAAGACGAAGGCAAAGGTTTGAAAATGCTACTATATTTATTCCTACTATTTACAGGACCAAAATAACCAAGGAAGAAGGAAAGATAATAAAATAAAGACAGAAGGAATCAAGGAGACACAGTGCACCGCTAGCTTACCTACAGTCTTAATTATACCCAGGACGAGACACACAAAACGTACGACAATCAAACTCCCATGAAGTGGATGCGAAGGAGGGGAAACTCACATGGGGAAATGAAGGCAGGAATGATTGGCTGGAAGGAGGGGAAGGTCCAAGTGGTCCACAGAGCTGGAAGGATGCGGGTGGTGGGTGTGATCCCGGCTCGAGTTGAGCAGCCGCCGACTCTCCCCAATTGTCTCCGCACAGCGACGTGGCTTCTTGGCCGCAACTGCCGTCACCGCCGTCGACGCTCCAAGCTGCGGTGGCTAAACCTGCTGTTGGTTCAAAGCTGCGGTTTGTTCACAAGCTGCGGTGGACTCTTTTGTGCAACTCTCTCCCTCAATCTCCTGCTTTTTTTGCCGCCGTGGGGACGTTGCGTGCTTTTTCCGGACTCCTCCTCTGCCGTATCTTATCTCCGTAGCTCATCTGGACTCATCTCTGGTGGGGGCGTCTCCCGCGGGTTATATATAGCCCCACCCTTGAACCTTTTCGAACCTCCCCGATCGCTCTTCCTCCGCCCTCTCAAGCCAAACCCCTCGTGCTTGGTTGGTCGGCAAGGGCCGGCTCACTCCTCCCCTCTATGACGAGGTGGAGACACGCCTTTCTTCTCCGAGCCGACCACGTGCTCAATGGAGGCAAATGCAGTTGGCAGTAAAGGCTTTAGGAATGGGAATGAAAGGGAATCTACTCTATGTGAATTCGGTGCAATGCAGTGTTAACTAGTGGAAAACAGAGCCTTAACCTAATACACAGAATAAGGAAATAACTACCAACAAGGAGGAAATCTATGATTGGCTAACGTGATTGTATATGACCTAACTAAGGGACGCCCTTTGACCTTTATACACAACTGGAGGAAGGAGGGTGATATTTTTTTATAACAAAAAAAAAACACAATTCTCATTTCCACAACACTGCACCCTCCTCCTCTTAGGCACGTCCCGGGCCTATTACTTTTACTTTTAGTGTGGCACGTAGGTGTAGTTCCCTCTACATTTAACCTGACCCTGAGTGTGACAGTTTTAAAACACAAATAAGTATGTCCCCCTGCTGCATTGCACCCTACCTAACAGACTCACGCCCACAGCTAACCGAATTGCGGAATTGTCTTCAAACTAAAACACTTACGGTGGGGGCGCATTATTTACAACGACGCTATTTTATTTACAAAACGCAACCCAGGACCTGTGATTGTTCTTTTGGGGGGGGAGACAGCTTGCCCTGCATCGACGCACCATGAAGCACCCAAAACCGCACCACAACACCATCAAGCACCAATCGGTGCACAGTCACCACAGTTCAATAATAAAAATGAACCCAACAAACCCTGGTGCTGGTCTTCCTCTTCGGCTCCATCTGCTGGCCATGGTTCTTCCAGATGTTGTCAACTTCTTTGCTGGCTGCCTATTTGCAATAATAAAAGCAAGCACAAAACGTGTCAGTTTTTATTTATTTATGGACCACAGGGCCGACTATTGTGGTTCACCTGTGTGGCATCGGTGCCCTGTGACCAAGGTCCGCCAGCGAGATCTCGGGCCTTCATGGCCGGTTCCAGCAGAGGGGCCATGCCCCAACCCATGGGGTCCATCAGTGGTGCTCAGCCACAGACATGTGGTCCATAAGGTGGTGCATCGATGCAGACAGCTGTGGTTGCGAGAGTTCGGACGCACAATGGCGGACTCCCGCACGCTCCCCTCGGCGCTCAGTGGTGCACAGTCCTCGTGTGGGAGACAAGGGGGGGAAAAGACAGGTGAGCGAGGGGTAAGGTCACAAGGGGTACACCTCAAACAAGGCAATGCAAGGCGAGGTGCGTTTGGAGACGGAGCGGAGAAAAGCTCGTCCCTACCGTACGTCACCCCCCCCTGTCACCTACTCTACCCTTGCTCTTACCCCATATTTACAACAATCTACACATTACACTCCACCTTACAAATCCGTCGCTATCGTCACGTCTTCCCCATATTTCCCCTACACCAAATTCGCCTTTACTCCCACTAGTTCAAAATTTGCCATCACCAATTCATCATCAATCCTCATAAGGAGGGAGAGATGGAACACAAAGCACAATGTCACACCCACGTCATGATGCTTCTCACATTTCAAACATTTGCACAATAAAAATAATAAAAACATCCATGGCATGGTGTGGAGTAGCGTCACCCCAGGTGAGTGGATGCAGATGGTGCGAGGAGATTTCCATCCTAACTATCCTCTAACTGACATTAACACACTTTACTTTACCCGGGGTCTTCCCTGCCAATCCATTGGCAATCTTACTCGATGCGGTTTTAAGAACCAAATTCCCATGGACCAAACTGTGGTGCTTCTCAATTTGGGGTCTCACTCCCCCGGTTGAACTCCCTGTGCCCTTGCACAATTTCCGGGCTGGGTCGTGCAGCTCTCCCATCAGGTCTACCCACCTGCACACCTCCACCACTGTAGTTGCCTCCGAGCTTACCTGCTCCTCACCCTAACCTATCTAACTGGGGAAGGCCCTCCTTGGCGCTTATCCCACTCGGTGCCCTCTCTGGCACTGGGCTACCCGGGTCCGTCCTCCGGATCCTCGTCCCCATCCACAACAACTCTACCGGCTCCCAGAGCCCACCTGCGGCCTCACCTGGCCGACATCCTCACAGTGGTGGAGTGCCCAATCAACTACACATACTAACAGGCTACACGCCCAGCCATTTCCACAACACTAATGCACCCATTCAACCATCATTCTTCCACCACGCACCACAGATGCCAATATCCAACCACAATTTACCTGTACCCTCTACCTAACTCTTAAACTACCCTCCCCGGGTATTCGTGATGGGGGTCCACTCTTCCCCCATTCACACCTTCGCACCATCCACTCCACTCCACAGTTTCCACCATACTCACTCCATACCATCTATTCCATACTCCATATATTCCACACTCCATGTATTCCACACAACCATTCTCCATACACCTGCAGTTGCACACCTGTGCACTCTCACCTGGTGCCACCTGCACCCTCCTTCCTCCCTGGACCATTTTGTCAACACAACACACATCACCATCACTCACTCATACACTGCTCCATACACCTGTTCAGTTGCACACCTGTGCAATCTCAATCGTTCCTTACTCACTGCTCCATACACTTCCACGCTCAATACACTTCTGAATACATTTTTACACACACACACGGCATCATCTGACCTACCCGTTGCCCTGCTAAAACTCGCGCTTCCCCGTCGCCCCTTTAAACTATTGCGCTCCCTCGTCATTATAATCCAAACTAATCTACCTGCGTCCCCACTACAGGTATCATTGTCACTACCTAACTTTACCGTTACCTATGGTCATCTTCTCTAGATCCCTACACACGATATCCTAACCCTCCCGGGCTAGTTTTCACTGCCATAAACCCCATAACTAGTGCTCCTTTGCCCCCGCTGTTAGGGATGGCAGAGTTGCCATCCCATCACATCGGGTATCTCTCACTACCAATTTGGCACATCAAATTTCAGCCAATTAAAAATTTGCAAATCACTACCAATCATCTGCCAATCATCACTCTGCCAATCCTTGCCAATCATCAAATTTTGCTTTTCAATTTCGGGTCCAAAACACTATCATCATTACATGTCTACTCACTTGAGCCTCTCGGTGCGCCAATTCATTTCCAAAGCTCGGCTTCGCAAAGCCGAGCAATGAACGCGGGTGGTTTGGTCGCCTGCAGGTTTAATCCGTCCGGCTTTCAGTTCAAGGGAGGTGGTTTGGTTGGGCCGAGATTCCACGCACCATCTCGGCGCGGCACCTTGCGGCCCCGGGCCCGATGGCTCAATCTCGCCCGGTCGGAACCCCGCCCCCGCCAGGGGGCACCGGTCCGCTTCCTCATACTCGCCCTTGAACCGGACCGGTCGCCTCGCCCGACAAGGCCCGGACTCGACCGTGCGGGGCGGGGCCAGGCCCGAATCGTGCGCGACGCTCCGAAGCAGGGCGATGCAGCATCGATCCGCGCGAGGCTTCGCATCCAACAAAGCGCGCCCCGCGCGAGGCTTCGCATCCAACAAAGCGCTCCGCGCACCAAGCGCCCGCTATCCGTCGCCCTAACTGCTAACCCGGTCAACGTCGATGCTTCACTTGCATGCTCACACCACGCGACCCGTTTCACACTCACAAAGCCCGGCGTTCCAACGCCGTCCGTACATTCCACACACTCCGTCCATTCCACCAATGCACTCCCTGTTACGCACCACACCTCTCGCGCACCTTCTTGCGCATACCCACCGTTCGCACACCTCGGTCCACACCTCTCCTTCGTTACGTCCTCCGTAACACTCACCATGGGCGTGCACTCTTGCATCCACCCACTACCGCGCTCCGATGTGCTCCCTCGCACTCGCGCCACAACCAACTCAGGTGTGCTTTCTCGCACACCCTCGCCGTTCATCCCATACGTGCATCCTCGCACCCGCTCCACCACCAACTCACTCCTCGTGTCACACTCCGTACACCCCGACGTGCATTCTCGCTCGCACTCGGTTTCACTCCCACACTTTAAAACACACCCACTCGCCGACGCACACTTTTTCCTCACACGCGCGCCATTTTCACTCACACGGGACCCTTCACCAACGCCCGGGTGCCATATTGACCCCTATCGCGCGACAATTCTCTTCGCGCCAAACCCCCTCTTACAAAATCTCCCGGCACCACATACACCCCAGCCCGTCTCACCTTTGGGGTTCTTCTTCCTCCCTGCACCAACACCTGCAAATCTTTATAAGGATTAATGAGCACAGCATCGTGATGTGAGCATGGACTTTGAGCAATTTCCATTCCTTCCTCCAGTTGTTGCTCTTCTAAATCCCTGGTCTCTCCAATTTCAATTACCACTACTTTTTCTTTATTCACCTCAACGACCGCTGGTTTTAATAAAATTTTCCCTCCTATCTCAGCGGTCGCCGGCTGCCCCAAACCCCGGGTCGCGATTTCTATACCCGTCATTTTACCTGTGCTTTGCTCTACCTCGACCGTCGGCGCCCATAAATTTTCGTCTTCCAATTCAACCTTCCCCGGTGCTCCCGACATTTTTTTATCCAATTTGACGGTCGTCGGCTTTTCCACATCTCGCGTCTTGTCCCTTGTAGCCCTGGTCAACTTGGCTACCCTTTGCTCCACCTCGCTCAATCTGCGCTCCTCGACCCGCGTTACCTCCTCATGCACCCTTGGGACCTGCTCGCCCGACTTGCGCCTCATGTCCTCCATCATTTTTTTATTATCCCTTTTTGCCTCTGCTATCCGTTTTTCCACTTCACACCTGGATTCCTCCCTCAATTTTTCCAGATCACACCCGGATTCGTCTGACATGGCGTCCCTCTTCCAATTATACATTGACTCTTCCATAGAGGCCCTCATTTGTGCCAGAAAATGCACCCAGTTCATCGGCGCCGCGGGCGCGCCCGCTGCGGTCACGTGCGCGGCGCAATTTGGTGCTGCTGCAACCTCGTGCGAGGAGGAGCGCCATCTCGTGTGCCTGAAGCCTCCGCAACCCAATGCGTATTGCGCTCCGCCATTACTCCCAAATCCTCCCCGGGGTCCTGGGTCGATTCTACCCCCCCTAACTCTACCCCCACCAGAATCCGATCGCCTTGACTATCCATGGCACGACTCAATTTGGGATTTTACAAAACAAAATTTCGGCCCACTCGTAATTTGAGCGCGCAAAGCGCTTCAGGTCCGTATCTCACGCCCAGACACCAATTGTTACGGGACCCGACGTCGGCCTCGGTTCCCGTTATCGAGGGGGGATTAAGCCCCTCGTCTGTTACTGACCGACGTGGTCCCGGGGGTATGACGCCATGCCCGGTCAGCGTTGGGTAGGGTTTTAGGCCCACAAGTCCTATGACCTAAATACCAGCGCTTTCCGGTACGCGAAGGAACACCCCCCGCTCATGGCCGCAGCGTAATGGATGTTGCGCCGAGCGAAGCGAACTGCGGCGTGAGCTGTTTACCAAGACTAGACCCGATTCCTTAAACATTGGCCAAAATCGTGCCACAGGTGTCCAATAAGGGAAATCACAAAGACGACATGGATGTGAAGAAGAGGTAGATGAAGGCAAAGGTTTGAAAATGCTACTATATTTATTCCTACTATTTACAGGACCAAAATAACCAAGGAAGAAGGAAAGATAATAAAATAAAGACAGAAGGAATCAAGGAGACACAGTGCAACGCTAGCTTACCTACAGTCTTAATTATACCCAGGACGAGACACACAAAACGGACGACAATCAAACTCACACGAATGGGGAAATGAAGGCAGGAACGATTGGCTGGAAGGACGGGAAGGTCCAAGTGGTCCACAGAGCTGGAAGGATGCGGGTGGTGGCCGGTGGGTGTGATCCCGGCTCGAGTTGAGCAGCCGCCGACTCTCCCCAATTGTCTCCGCACGGCGACGTGGCTTCTTGGCCGCAACTGCCGTCACCGCCGTCGACGCTCCAAGCTGCGGTGGCTAAACCTGCCGTTGGTTCAAAGCTGCGGTTTGTTCACAAGCTGCGGTGGACTCTTTTGTGCAACTCTTTCCCTCAATATCCTGCTTTTTTTGCCGCCGTGGGGACGTCGCGTGCTTTTTCCGGACTCCTCCTCTGCCGTATCTTATCTCCGTAGCTCATCTGGACTCATCTCTGGTGGGGGCGTCTCCCGCGGGTTATATATAGCCCCACCCTTGAACCTTTTCGAACCTCCCCGATCGCTCTTCCTCCGCCCTCTCAAGCCAAACCCCTCGTGCTTGGTTGGTCGGCAAGGGCCGGCTCACTCCTCCCCTCTATGATGAGGTAGAGACACGCCTTTCTTCTCTGAGCCGACCGCGTGCTCAATGGAGGCAAATGCAGTTGGCAGTAAAGGCTTTAGGAATGGGAATGAAGGGGAATCTACTCTCTGTGAATTCGGTGCAATGCAGTGTTAACTAGTGGAAAACAGAGCCTTAACCTAATACACAGAATAAGGAAATAACTACCAACAAGGAGGAAATCTATGATTGGCTAACGTGATTGTATATGACCTAACTAAGGGACGCCCTTTGACCTTTAAACACAACTGGAGGAAGGAGGGTGATATTTTTTTACAACAGAAAAAAAACAATTCTCATTTCCACAACAATATATATATATATACATACATACATATATATATATATATATATATATATATATATATATATAGATATATATATATATATATATATATATATATATATATATATATATATATATGTGTGTGTACATATATATATTAGTAGTAAGTACGGTATATAGATTAATAATAAATCCCCCTCTAGATCTATACTCTGGCATAAAAGCAGAACATGTAGAATTTTGTAATGTAATTGTTGAAGGATTGTTCCAGCATTCATTCAAAGAGCCTTATGTGGCACGAGGGATGTGTAGAACACCTGAATGAAATTTACCATTTAACATAATTATCGTTCGTCACATGCACCTCATGCACCCTTAGGTTTTTACAGGTGACAATAGGCATTCTGAGTAAATTTGAAACAGCCTTCCCGACATACACCAGCATGTGGAACACAAACCTCTGCCAGGCTGAACAGTTTATGTTTTGTATCCCACTGATAGGTCAAATCCGGATCCAAATCTTCACCAAAATCTGATCATTTCATCTCTATCACCTACTCAACCTCTCCACTACGTTTCGTCCAAATCTGTCCACAACGTTTTGAGATATCTTGTTCACAGACAGACAGATAGACAGACAGACAAACAAATAGACAGACAGGGGTGTAAACATAACCTCCATCCACCTTCAGTGGCAGAGGTAACAATCCATTACAATGCCGAGTTTATCAGAAAATGAGAGGAATCAAAATATTGGAGACTTTCAAGTAGCGTCTTCCATTAGCCATGTTCCACGGCTCTTTAACGTGAGGAGATGAACTGTTTATGACCTCCGAAGATGGTATCAAGCCACCGGATCAACAACAGACATGCCAAGAAGCAGACGTCCCAGGATAATGATCCCCGCTCAAGACCGATACATCAGTACAACCCATCTATGCAGTCGGTTTCAAACTGCCCAGAACACTGCAAACACAGTCCATGGACCTCCATGTGGATTGCTGATGGAGGTGGACATACCTGCTATTGAGATCGCTGCTTCCATGTTGGATCTCCATATGAAAGTATTCGCCAAAACACAGCATTACGTGATTGGGTCACAATTAAATGAACATGTAATTATTCAGCATCACATCTGTGTCCTATGATGTCACTTTAAGTAAATCATGTCAACAACAATTATGTTTTCTTTTTTAAAATTTTTTTAAGGAAGAGAAAATATTTTTCATCCCTCACCTAGCTCAGAACTAACACTCAGGACTGTATTATTCATCCAGCTAATAATTCCCCTCTAGATCTATTATACATTCCATTGCCATGTACAACAGACACCTCCATCTATCTCAGGACAAATTATATTTCAGAAAGTGCAAAAGGGTTCTATATTTTCTTTTTCTGCCCTAAAAGATTCATGAAAGTAACTTCCCCATTCCAAGAAACAACTTTTACAACACGACATTCTAGAATACCTGTACCAGTCAATAAAGTTGAGATCATTTGCTTGCAATAATTCCTGATGCACCTTGCTCAGGGGGGACAAAGTTGTCGAGCAGATGGAAGCTGTAAAACACGTAAGTGGTTCTTCCGTCGAGATTATAACCATGAAGTGGTCTTACAGTGAGTCCTATCAAATTGATATGTGACATCAGGCCCTCGTTTCCTCATCGTATTGGCGTGCTCCAAAAATACACGACTGCAGAACAATATGGTCTCACGTCACACCCGTATATAGTAAACCCGCAGTCGGAGTGACAGCGATACGTGCCCTTGCTACCGTTATATCTCAGCTCGTTCCGGTCCAGACAACAGCCATTCTGGCCGGACTGGCGCTCCAAGCACAGTGTGAGCAATGGAACCCGAGTCACCTGATGTGAGTGAAAATATCTTAGGTTTGTTGGGTTTTTTTTTTTAAAGGTATGCACAAACAAGGAAGATGTATATGTACATTATTATGACCTCGACAGATTCAATGAATATCTATTTTAACCCAAGATAGGTGTACCCCTGGGTATGACAGAATGGGTATACCCAGGGCTACACCTATCTAGGTTTAATGATAAGGTTCAACTTGGTGTTTATTAATTTTTCACGGTGCGTGTTGTCACAGGCTTTTTAAGTTTTGCGTTGCGCAGTCCCTTGCTTGTGTGTGGTCAAATTCCATGCATGAATCAGCATTGTAGTGCTGTTTTCACCTCGGTTATATGGCCACTCGTTTTGCCAGAGTTGTGAAAAAATGTTGTGACTAACTCACTGGGCTTTTGTCTGACTCTCTGATGACTCTCTATCATTCTCTTGCTGCGGTATAACCTCATGATCATACACAAATCAATTAATCAGTTCCAAAAGGCACTATTCCCCTAAGATGTTTCCACCATCATTTTCGGCAAGGTTATAAGTTTCCAGTAAGGTTACACCAAAAATAAATGTGTTGTGCTATGGAAAAAATTTAAATAAAATTTTTTATTAAAGGTCTGAAGGGATGCTTTTTAGACCAATAAGTTGTTACTTTTCAACCACGGTTTAGAAACTATGAACTATTTTCTCTGTTTTATGTTAAAACTTCACATTTTGCATAAACACTGTTTCCATGCGTGAAAAGAGTATTAACAACGTACCATCGGTGGTTATATTTGTGGGAATGTTGTTGTAATCAGATTTTTTTTGCCACGTTGTGCACAGAGCTGAATCGAAGTGAGAACTCTTCAGAGAAGCAGGTGAAGGAAGCCAAAAGCAAGTGCAAGACCATTGCATCGCTCCTCACCGCCTCTCCGAACCCTAACTCACGTGGTGTGCTTATGTTCAAGAAGCGGAGACAGAGAGCTAAAAAGTTTACTCTCACCAGCTTCGGAAACATTGAGAAGGTTGCGTTTGCAGTAGCAACAGAAGGAACGGATGAAGAATCTCTCCCCACAACAAGCGAGTCTGAACTGGAAGAAGAAGAGGAACGTGG
Organism: Myxine glutinosa; assembly: GCF_964187855.1. NCBI lineage: Eukaryota > Metazoa > Chordata > Myxini > Myxiniformes > Myxinidae > Myxine > Myxine glutinosa. The sequence goes on along the minus strand of NC_136264.1, from coordinate 51,146,669 downwards.
TGTGAAGGAGCGCCGTGGAGTAGCCAAATCAAAATTCGAATCCATCGGTAGTGTGCCGGATATTGTGCCACGGCTGCCAACTGCAGCTAAACTTGAAAGCGACTTTGGAAATCTGCAGGCCACTGCGATGATGGTACAGCAGAACTTGGAGGAAACTCAAATGTGTAATGGGACAACAGAAGCACAAAGTGATGAGTGGGTGTTTTATGGTATTGATGAGAATGGTGCTGCAGTGTTGAACAATGCAGAACAAGCCCAAACAAGGATTGCAGAGATGGAGTCACCGCAACTACAACAAATCCACCCTCAAAAATCCCAACGTTCTCAGTGTAAAGAAACTGATGGAGAAGGAAACCATCAGGTGACAGTTGGTAAAAGACCAGACTCCATTTCCATGACTCTTCCATGTTCCGATTACCAGTCTACAAATTCTCAAACCTATGGACTTGGAACATTGAGTAATGTGACACTGAAAGCCCCACTTAGTTGCAATTCCACCATTGGTGGCATCAAGTGCAAACCGGCTCTACAGGTGCTTAATAGGACAGCCAGACCTTTCACTCCAGGAGTTTCACAAGAAGCAGCAGGAACTCCACTCAGCCCGCTTTCACCAAGGTCCAAGCAATTTCAGGCAATGCAACCCCAGCGCCATGGAAAAGGTTTCCCATCTGAGCAAGAAAATTCAGGTGTTTGCAATAATAGTATTCTAGGTACTGTATCCACAAAGGTCCAAAATGCTAAAACAACCAGCTCCAAGCAATGCATTTACCAAAAACCGGCTGCTCGAATACAAACCAATGTTGAGCCTCAATTCCAGCCTCCGGCAAATGCTGCGAGGATGCATCCTCCTCCTACGCCCCGTCAAACACATATTCATGAAGCATTGAGCAAATCAAAAGATGTACCCAGAATAATGAAGGTGGCTAGTGGGATAAACGAACCTCAACAAACCCAAAGGTCACCGTGTCATCCCATTGCTCCATCAGTTTCTAAAAGCATTTTGACATCTTCCCTTAATAGAAACGTCTTTCCTGATGGAGATGATAAATCTGCAATGACAACGTCATTACATCCATCTGACTCACCTTCACCTCAAAAAGATGCCACCTCTGATGGCAGTACAGTCACACCTTTCTCTCCAGAGCCACCTCCTGAAATCTCATCCAGAGAACAGCGAATCATCATCCCAGCAGCGCGTACGGGTATTCTTCAAGAAGTGAAAAAACGTAACGAGAGAAAACCAGACAAAGCTAAGATGTTTACATTCAAGGAAGTCCAAAAGAACTCTCCCAATCCAGATCTCCTGTCACTTGTCCAAAATCTCGATGATAAAGGAAAAGGTCTGGATGTTGAACATGAAGACGACTCTTTGGGTTTGGGTGCTGAAGCAGCCAATTTCAGCCAGGTACACAAAGCAAATAAATCTCCTCCACCTGTTGCCCCAAAGCCCGTGGCAATGACCAATCAGGATTCGTCAAAGATATACAACTCTCATTCCACATCAGTTAGTCCAGGAACTGCTCATAATTGTACTCCAGCCATAGGAAGCCCACTTGCTCAGTCATTGGCTGAGACCTATACATTTGGCACCACTACACGAGTAGGACCATCATTTCCAAGGAAGATGGATCCACCGCCTTCTCCGTCTGTGCTTTCATGCAGAATTGCAGAGATGAAAGGAAAAGGTGCCGAGCTCTTTGCGAGGCGACAAAATCGCATGGAAAGGTTTGTGGTAGGTAATATTCCTGAAGACCCTACGGTCAATGGCCGTGGGCCTTCTCCCACACCTTCATTGCCAGCTTCCTGGAAGTACTCATCGCAGATCCGTGCTCCACCACCCATATGTTATAATCCCATCTTATCACCATTCTACCCACCTGCAGCTGTAGCTAAGGGCAGGCAAGGTGGAGGTGCGACCAGGATAGCCACAAAACCACCAGGGAAAGGCAAAGGTGGATCAAAGTGCAAGATGGAGAAGATGGACATAATGAAACATCAACCATATCAGCTCAACTCAGCCATGTTCACTTACTCTTCCAAAAACACGGCCAAGGTGAAAGCCATTCCCCAGATGCCTGCCTCAACTCAGTCAGTCGCCGAACCACGTAGAAGCTTCTCCAATGTCCATCAGAAACCTCCCATCAGTGTCACATCACAGTTGCAAATGGAAGTTCGTGGGGTGCCAGCATCTCAGAATGTCAATTCTGAATCTTCTATCATCATATTGCCACAAAATCAACAAGATCGTCAATCTACAGGGCCTGTGCAATCTCCCACCTTAATTCAAAAACAGCCAAATTTTGAACACCTTCAAAACCAGTCACGACGCTCTGCTCCCTGTATAACAACTCGACAAGGCCCTGTCACGGCGATAGTGAGCCCCGTTAAGGTGACCACCACAGACGAACGGCAACTTGGCAGGGTCGGCCCAACTCCTTTTATAGCGGGCCTTGACCACTCAGCCAGACAGAGCCCATCTCTCTACCAAGCTCCAAGACCGACCTTCTCGGCCAAAACGTCTGGCGTGAAGCCACGTGTGTGGCAGCCACAGGCAGGGCAGCCCTGAAAAAACCCCGGAGCTTTCAACAATATGCATTTCATATTAGACTAGAATTTGCAGATAAAGCTAGCGGACTGCTCAATATCGATGTTGAATTTGAGAATTATTACGTCGTTTAATTGTCATGGCTGTCATTTTTAACGTGAACAAATGTGCAATTGGGCATCCTGTAGAGTATACATCATGTATGAATTTGTTGGAAGAGCATTCAAAATATGGTCTTGGACAATTGTGAGTATCTCGTTCATCGACCTTTCGAACGTTCCTCCCACGTAGGATAGCTATATTCGCAAATATAGTCCAAGAGTAACCCATTATTGTCGGCTATGTGCTACATTAGAGGAAATTTCATGTATTAACTATATCAGCAACGGTACCCGCCCTATGGGCGGGGCTTCAATTGGGAGGCGGGGCTTCAATTGGGAGGCCCAAATGAAAAGGCAAAATATCAGAAATTGAAGGGTTTTTTTTTATTTTAAACGATTTATATAAACATCCGTTAAATCATATCATACGCAAATCATCAAAATCTAAACAGTATTTGTAGAATTTCAATAAAAGCCGCATCACTGTTCATATCAGTAAATATTATTCCATCGTGTTTGGAAAAATTGGAAAAACAAATTGATAAATTGGAAAAACAATATAGCCTATTTTACTCCAAGGGGTCCCAGGATTACCCACCCAAAATATCGTTGCGATCGGTTCAGCCGTTTTTGCGGTACCTGGGAACAGACGGACAGACGGACAGACAGACAGACAGACGGACAGACGGTGAATTACAGTAAGATGTAATTGTATTTTTTTTGCTTATTCAAACAGCACGTTTGTGTTTTTCATGAGGTCTGTGCATGTAACAACCACAAGACAAGTGTGCGAGTGTTTCCATCAAAGTCCACCATTGTAATTGCTGTACTTATCTCATACTATAAATGTGACATTTACAATAGTCCAATGAGCTAACAGCATTTCTGTGAGTGTGACATGTGATCTTGTTAAAGGAAGATGGTGGTTTTCATGGCAAGATGAGAGAGATACACCCCGCATGGTTTTATTTGCAGACAAGGGAGCAAAGCGAAAGGACCTTTGATCTCTGTTAGCAGACTTTAAGTGAGCGTACAGTATTGGAAATGTTTAGCAAGGTCAGCCCAGTTCTTTTACAACTTGTGAACGCATTTATTAGTTTAAGAGCCAGTAGGTGGGATGATGGGTTCAAATATACACCTTCAAGTCGATGTGACAAGCAGGTGATGTGAAGTGAGTACCTGGCACGTGACAGAACTGTGACAGCAAAATGCACTGCAATTTTTTTTTTCTTTCACATTTTGATGCACTTTGAGAAAAGGTTCGAGGGCATCTACATTATGGTAGATTGCGAAGAAATGATTTAAGAAAAAGGAGGAGGAAAAGGGGAGGTCAGGGTTTTATGTAGGAGGGGATGAAACATGGGACGGAAAGCCAAATGTATGAGCAGTTTGGGAGAGGAGTGGGAAGTTTGGGAGGGGGAGGGTGTTAAAATTCCGCCATTTTTGTACATAATATGTAGATGTTTTTTTTTTGGTAACAAACTATTCAAAATCAAAGTATGCTGTGAATAGGTGAGTGCATTCTATGTTAATATAGCGGTTTCAGTTTCCATTTGTGTTCTTTTATTATCAGAAACCGAATCTGTAGTTGGGAAAGTTTCTTTTTTGTTTGAAGCATGAAAGTAAACCATAAACTCGAATCGAATTTTCTGCTTGTTTTGTTGTTCTTTTTTTTATTACATCAGTATCAATCTCACATCCAGTCACAGCCATGAATATATTACTGATGGTGTTGTTGATGGGATAGTTTTAGAGGTAGCACCCTTGAGCTGTCTAGACTGCATATTGCAATCCCGATCCGACTATAAACGATCGTGCTATTGCTTTGCAGGTAGGGTGCTGCATCAGTGAGTACGCCGTCCATTAAAGCGTGTCCTATCTGCCAACATTTGCTGGAGGATGTAAAACATCGCACATCTTTTGCAAGAATAGGCCATTGTGAGCTGGAAGCCTGTGGCGAACTTCAAAATTCCTGCCCTGGCCTTCATCACCCTGAAATGAAGGATTGACCTATCCAGGGGTAACTCTCAGTCTCAGCCAGGGAAATGTTCACCACTTGTGGGCACCCCGATGCTCTGCCAAGAGTGTGGGCATATCTATACCTACCTTAACACGAGGGCTTCGGCGAAAAAGGCTCTAAACAGTGTGGATTTCAATCAACTAGGAGCTACAGGAGGTCTAATCCAAACTTTGCATTTAATTTTTCTTGAATATATCAATATTCCAGCTGGTTACGTTGGTATATGCAGGGAACAAAAATGCAAAAACGCAAAAGACGAATTAAACAAAAACAATTTGACAAACTAGAAAGAGCAATCAGAGATTGCAGACTCGCGCCAGAACGTGTTTGTAGTGTTTTAAAAGGCTTTTGTGTTAAAACAAATATGGCGGCCGAACCACGTGACTGATGACGTCATCAAAAAAATTCTCCATCCATTTATCCCTCGATGACGCTCAAGAAATATCATCTTGTTTGGATGAAGTTTTGTACTTGTCGAACTATGACTTCATAATGGAGGCACCTATGACATCATCATTAACACATTTTATTCCCCATGGAGAGTTCTTTACAATGAGCCATGTCTCAATTTTTTCTATGCAGCGCTTTCGGAGATATAGAGGTGCAAGGTTTTTCGGGTTTTCCAAGATGGCGCCCATACCACGTGACCTATGACATCATAATTGTCATTTAAACATTCTACAGGTGGAGGAGCACCTATGGTGAAAATTACCTGTCAATCGGACCAACGGTTGCAGAGAAAATCATATTTATTCTGTGCGGACAAACAAACAAACAGACAGACAGACAAACAAACAAACAGACAGACAGACAAATACAGACAGACAAACGGACTCAAATGCAATACCCTCTCCTCTAGCGAGGGTAACAAGACAAACACTTTTAAAGCTATGCAGTGTAGATTGATGTTTATGATAAGGTCAAAAAGTGTTTACAATTTATAACTCCAAAGAGCAATCGGAGATTGCAGAACCTCGCCAGGACATGTTTTTAGTTGTGTTTAAGACTTTTGTGTAAAAACAAATATGACGGCCGAACCACGTGACAGATGACGTCATCATTATTATTTATTTTTTTCTCCACCAATTTATCGCGACATTACGCTCAAGAACTTTCATCTTGATCGATGAAGTTTTGTTCTTGTCGAATTATGACGTCATAATGGAGGCACCGATGACATCATCATTAACATGTTGTTCCCCATGGAGTTATTACCTCTGCCACCAAAGGTGGATGGAGGTTATGTTTTCACCCCTGTCTGTCTGTTTGTCCGTTTGTCTGTCTGTCTGTCCATTTGTGAACAAAATATCTCAAAAAGTTGTGGACGGATTCCGACGAAATTTGGCAGAGATGTATCGTATGTGACAAGGACGAAATGATTAGGTTTTGGTGAAGATCCGGATTCTGATCCGGCTACTAGAATTTTTAAAGTGATTCTTCACCATTGAGTGATGGGGCCAAAAACGATACATAGCAGGATATCTCAAAAAATTGTAGACCGATGGTTTTGATTAAATGTGATTCTGTGTTGTGATTCTCTGGTCTACTCTGGATACAAAACGTAAACTGTTCACCTGGCGGAGGTATGCTCTCTACTGAGTGCCGTTCTAGTTTACAATGAGCCATGTCTCAATTTTTTCTATGCAGTGTTTTTGGAGATATGGAGTTTTTCGGTTTTTCCAAGATGGCACCCGTACCACGTGACCTATGATGTCATAATTAGCATTAAAATATTCTCCAGGAAGAGGTGCACCTATGGTGAAAATTTCCTGTCAATCGGACCAATGGTTGCAGAGAAGAGCATATTTATTCTGTGCGGACAAACAGACAGACAGACAAACAGACTGAAATGCAACACCCTCTCCGCTGGTGAGGGTAACGAGAACAGCACTCAGTCGAGAGTATACCAGTAGAGAGGCTGAACAGTTTATGTTTCATATCTCATCGATCGGCTGGATCTGGATTCGGACCTGAACCAAAATCTAATTTGCTTGTTCTTTTTGCCTAACCAACTCATCCCCCAAGTTTTGTTAGAATCCGTCCACAACTATTTGAAATATCGTGCTATATATCGTTTTTGGTCCTATCACACGATGGTGAAGAATCAGTCGAAAATTCTCCTATTCGGATCCGTATTCGAATCTTCACCAAAATTGAATCAATCTTTCCTTGTCACACCCGCAACCTGTCCACCAAGTTTCAAACAAATTCGTCCAGAACATTTTTAGACATTGCGCTATATATCTTTTTTTTTGCCCTATCTCTCAGAGCTATGGCTAAGAGTTAGGGCTAGGTATTAGGGCTACGTGTTAGGGCTAGGTGTTAGGGCTAGGAGTTAGGGCTAGGAGTTAGGGCTAGGTGTTAGGGCTAGGAGTTAGGGCTAGGATTTAGGGCTACGAGTTAGGGCTAGGAGTTAGGGCTACGGGTTTGGGCTAGGTGTTAGGGCGAGGAGTTAGGGCTAAGAGTTAGGGCTAGGAGTTAGGACTACGTGTTTGGACTAGGTGTTAGGGCTAGGAGTTAGGACTAGGAGTTAGGGCTAGGTGTTAGTGCTAGGTGTTAGGGCTACAAGTTAGGGCTACGAGTTAGGGCTAGGAGTTAGGGCTACGTGTTAAGGCTACGTGTTAGGGCTAGGAGTTAGGGCTAGGAGTTATGGCTACAAGCTAGGGCTACGAGTTAGGGCTAGGAGTTAGGGCTAAGAGTTAAGGGAAGGAGCTAGGTCTAGGAGTTAGGGATCTTGGTTTCTTTCACATTTTTTCTACTTTTTCATATTTCTCCTTATTCATTCTAATTTTTGCTTGTTCTTTCTTTCTCTCTTTCTTTATATATCTGTCCAAGGAGAAGTGAATTATTGCAGAGATTTTTCTGGAAGGTTCACTTGGCTGCGCCTGGATGGGTTTGAGGGTTGTGGAGTAGCGGCTGAAACCCAAATCCTTTCCAGGTTCCTCCTGATGACTCCATCTTTGCCCTTTGCTTATTTGTGTTCCTTCTAATGATTCCAATGTAGTATTTGGTTTTCCATTTCATCTCAATGGTGAAGAAACTCCTTGGATCCAGATCTGAATCCGGATCTTCACCAAAATCTAATCATTTCGTCCTCGTCACACACCCAACTTCTCCACCAAATTTCGTCCGAATCTGTCCACAATTTTTTGAGACATACTGGTGAAAACATAACATCCATCCAGCTGTGGTGGAGGTAATAATAAAAGGGTGTGTGTGTGTGTGTGTGTGTGTGTGTGTGTGTGTGTGTGTGTGTCCTCCATGACTCCAAAACCATGAAAGCTAGTGGCTCCAAAGTTTGCATGCATACTTTTAGAAGTCTAAGGTAGTGCATGAATGAATGCTGGGTGTTCGGTTGTCTTAAAATTCCCTTTTTGAGATGATTATAACGAGGTGCTTATAACAAAAACAACCAAAAAAAACCTTACCAAAATGGCGTTCGGCAATATTGGTCAGCCCACTGTTACATCGCTGTGTTCTTAAGCCGCCATTTTGTTTCGGCCTATTGAAACGTGCCTTACCTTGCAACCACGATGACCTCTCATGGACTAATTGAAGCATATAATAAAAATTTGGATTCAGCTTTGAGGATAGGGTCCTCTTGACTAAATAAGTCTTGAACTCTGGTGTGAAATCTGAAAAGTTTAACAACGTTAGTGATTCTTACAACAAAGTGTATATCTTTTACTCAGCTTTTAGGAAGGCTGTCCTTCCTCCTTTTAAAGCATTAAACTTAACTTCTTCTACTGTTCCAACAATTGTATTGTGAAAAAAATATAAAGGAATGTGCCCAAAGTGTAACTTTATTGAGTAAAACGAAAGTAATTAACCAGCAGTAATTGAGTGCAATTAAAATAATTAGCAGCTAGATCGACGGCAAGGCTTCCACAGTCAAATTCAAAGAAGGCAAGATAAATTGAATTCAAAGAACTAGCAACGGTACTCGCCCCATGGGCGGGGCTTCAATTGGGAGGCCCAAATGAAAAGGCAAAATATCAGAAATTGAAGGCTTTTTAATTTTAAACGATTCATATAAACATCCGTTGAATCATATCACATGCAAGTCATCAAAATCTAAACAGTACATGGCGCCCATTTTGAAAAAAGATTGAATTCTGCAAAACGGAAACGGCCGCTACACGTCTTTCTCAGTCGCACGTTTATGTGTGAAGAGTGCGCACCGAATCTGTAACACGGAAGCGGCCGCGACACCTGTTTCTCAGTTGCTTTGCACACGCTGCCATGTTACTTCGGAGCCGCACGAATATATTGGAAGAGTTCGTCAGGAGTTGATCTACTCTCTCCTGGTACCTAGAATAAACAGTATTTGTAGAATTTCAACAAAAGCCACATCACTGTTCATATCGGTAAATATTATTCCATCATGTTTGGAAAAACTGGAAAATTGGAAAACTTGGAAACCTTGGAAAAACAATATAGCCTATTTTACTCCCAGGGGTCCCAGGAATACCCACCCAGAATATCGTTCCTTTCGGTTGAGCCGTTTTTGCGGTACCTTCGAACGGACGGACGGACATTTGGGGAATTATAGTAAGATGTGGCCATCCTCCTGCTGTGCATATAGTCTATTTAATTTATTTCCTTCCTTTAAAAAGTAGAAAGTGCACCGATGGACGAACACCGAGCAATGGTTCGAGTACCAGCACGACTTTTTTGGTTGCCGCGGAGTTTCAAGGTAAACATTTGGTCCTTTGGGGTTGTTTATACTTTACTGCAATGGAATTTCGAAGTGTGTGAGTGTGTCTGTGTCATGTGAGTTGTTATCTCTATTTGTGGGTTTCACAAGGTGGAACGGAGTCCTCCCAGGTCTCAAAGTATTTACCTGTGTGTGTGTGTGTGGTCATTGAGCATAGCATATCATCTTCTTTGCTAACCCCATCCTCCCCTCACCTTTCTCTTTTTTTCTCCCACCACCCCTTTTTCTCTCCCCAACCCTCTGTCTTCCCACCCCTCCTCCCTCATTCTCCCTCTCTCCCTCACTCCCCTCCTTGCACCACCTCTATCACTCACACCAGTGTACAGTATAGCGAAATGTGGTGAGGTTTCACTCTCCCACCCTCCTTTCTCCCTCCCTCCCCTCCCCTTAACCACCCCACCCATCTCCCCCTACCCCTCTCCCTCTCTCTCTCTCTCTCTCCCTCTCTCACCCCACCCCTTCCATCATCCCCAATCACCCCTCTCCCTCTCCCTCTCCTCCCCACCCCTCCAATACCCCTCCCTCTCTTCCCCATCCTTCCCCACCTCTCTTATGCTCCACTCCTCTCTCCCCTCTTAATCCCTCCCCTCCCCCTTTCCACTCTCCTTCCCTTTTCCACCTCTTCCACTCCCCATACCTCTCACCATCACCTCCACCCGTTCTCCTCTCCTTGTCCTCCCCCCTCTCCTCTTCCCTCTCTCCCCACTCTCCTCCTCCCTCTCCCCCCACTCTCCTCTCCACTTCTCGTCCTCTCCTACTTCACACTCACCTCTGTCTCTCCCCTACCCATTTCCCCTCCCTTCTCCTCCCCCCTCCCTCTCCCCTTCTCATCTCCTTGCCCTCCCCCTTCTCTCCTCCCTCTCCTCTTCCCTCTCCCCCCACACTCCTCCTCCCTCTCCCCCCACTCTCCTCTCCACTCCTCTTCCTCTCCCACTTCACACTCACCTCTGTCCCTCCCCTACCCATTTCCCCTCCCTTCTCCTCCCCCTCCCTCTCCCCTTCTCCTCTCCTTGCCCTCCCTCCTCTCTCCTCCCTCTCCTCTTCCCTCTTCCCCCACTCTCCTCCTCCTCTCCCACCCCTCCTCCTCTCCCACCCTCCCATTTCACACTCAACTCTGTCTCTCCCCTACCCCTTTCCCCTCCCTTCTCCTCCCCTGATCCCTTCTCCTCCCTCTCCTCTTCTCTCTCCCCCACCCCTCTCTTAATATTCCTATCACAAAGCGACTCTGCATTTCCCAGCAATGCCGAGCACATTTGCTAGTTCACAATAAGCCCCATATTCTATGCACAACCTAATCCTTATCGGAGCTGACAGGATGGCCTCGAGTTACAAACACTTGCCTCTAAATTGTTAGCCTGGGTTCGAAACCTGACCCAACTCTAAACCACCATCCTGGTGTTACACAGGCAGGGTGGTCTATCAGTGTGTGCCGTGCATCAGATAGATGCTAAATTATAAGTCCCGTCTGTCGGCATTAGTTGGTGGACTTGATCCTCACTTAATGTCGTAGTTGCGTTCTCGTAAAATGTGACGTTAAGCGAATCACATTTTACCATCTTGCTATAATTCACCAAATGTCCGTCCGTCTGTCTGTCTGTCTGTCTGTCCATTTGAAGGTACCACAAAAACGGCTGAACCGATCGCAACGATATTTTGGGTGGGTAATCCTGGGATCTCCTGGAGTAAAAAAGGCTATATTGTTTTTCCAATTTCAGCTTTGGCCTCCAGCATTTTCAGGTTTGGATTCCCGCATAACGTTATTTTCCAGGGTGCCGCACAAACGACTGCACCGATCGCTGCACATCTGCACCGATCGGACTCGGTGACCTCGGACAAAGACCTTTTATAAGGACATGGGTTGAATCCATGCTTGAGAGAATGCCAACCCCCTCCCCGCCATCACGGCCGTCTCTCCAACTCACAATCCCACGAGATATGCGGAAAGGACGACCCAAAACCAATTATCTTCTTTTAGATTCGTATATAAACATCATTAAAAGTAAATAATGACCTCGGCCAAAGTTCAAACGATGTGGGTTTAATCTCTACATGAGAGAATTCCACATAGCTATTTGGGCGGTGTATAAGCCAACAGATCGCTGTCTCCATCGATCTTGCCAAGGCCGTAGCACCTATCGGCTCAAAATCCTTTTAACTGTTGACTTGGTAGTTTCTACAATGAAGGAAACATTAACAATGTTGTTAAAAGTTTATTTTGTGATTAATTTGTGATTGGAGTTATGTTGTTTGGAATGAAAAAAGAGATATCGAGTTCAAGTGAATGACGACATGCCGTGATGGTTTCTACTTTCGGAACGTGAACTTCGTGGATCACCATATGCAGATTCGCCACGGACCCACAATCGATGTTTCTATATGTGAACGTACCCGATTGTTTGTGAACGGGTATGTTTTTCATCGAAGTCCTTCACGAACTTGCTGTCCATGTCTGATGTGCGACTGAAGGTGCTACAGGAATGTGGAATTTATTGGTTTCATGCTTTAGCATTCGCCGTATCTGCATTGCCTGTTTGCTTCTGGCCTCCCACCCGTGCATAGCACGGGTATCTCACTAGTAACAATTAATGTATAAACTGGAGTGAGGTTCTTTTGAACAATTATCATAAAAAAAGAACATTAAAAGTTGAAAAACTCCACATGCATCGTACATTCCTAAATGAAATAACATTTTAAAATAAAAGAAGTTTCTAAATCCATACCATAAGAGAGCCGTTTGTGTGTGTGTGTGTGTGTGTGTTTGTGTATGTGTATGTGTGTGTGTGTGTGTGTGTCTGTGTGTGTGTGTGTGTATGTGTGTGTGTGTGTGTGTGTGTGTGTGTGTGTGTGTGTGTCCGCATCTATATATTTTCACTTTAAAAATGGTTTTCTCTGCAGCCGCTTGTCTAATCAATGTGAAACCTTAAACATAGGAGGAACTCCCCCATGGAGAATGTTTTATTGCTAACTATGATGTCATCAGTCACATGGTTTGGCAGCCATATTGGAGTAAAGAAAAAAATTTGGACATCATTTTCTCTGGAACTGCTCAACGAAATAAAAATGAAGCTTGGCAAATGCCATCAACCCTCCATGCGGTATATAGGGTGATAACAATGATGCCATCAGTGAAGTGGTATTGCAGCCATATTTGGTTGAATTGAAATCCTTTTCCAACTAGAACGGCACTCGTAGAGCACATGGTCTCGCCTTGCGTGTTCGTACTGAACAAAAATAGTGTTATGGCGCCGGATTTCAGGATTTACTTATGAGGGGGAGCCTCGGTTTCCCTTGGACTTACCGGGCCTGAGGCCACCGAGCACGGATAACTCCATTTCATGGCCGGTTGTTAATCAACCGCGAGTGCCAATTAGTCTACCAGGTGCCCCAGGCTCCTCCGTCGAATTACCGCTTACCTGAAGGTACGTGGTTTTCCAATCGGATCTCGCACCTTCCGTTATGTACTGATCTTATCTTATGATCTTAACTGGATGCAGCCGAGCAACTGCCAGTGCCCACCGGATATGCAGATTAGAACCAATTAGTTGGCAATTGGAATTAAAATATCCCAGGCTAACACTCGGTACGGACGGTGCTAGAACAATGAAGGAAAGAATGGGAACAGACGGATCGGAAGAACAGTTCAACAACAGGGGATTGATTGACCATGCGAATGCGGGGCCAAGGGAGAGCATACAGTGCATTACAAGCAATTAATGAGCAATCGATCAAAAAGGGGGGTGCAAAAATGTACAAGGTGGGCAATTGCAAGCAATTCAAGGTTTAAGCAATGTACATGCAAAAAGGACAGGGAAAAGAGCAGTGCCATACCAAACCTATACCTTACCTATCTAAAACACAGTGCAAGGGCCCATCAGAAACATCCATGGAGGGTAGAGAGAAAAGAGAAATAGAGCAGAATAAGGTGGTTTTGACCTCTTTGCTCACCGTGCGTGGGCTGTCATGCCTGTGCTGCCCATACGCTAAGGGAGTGGGTAACAAAGAGCAATACTGGTTAGTATCTAAGAAGGTGCATATTGTAGAAATGCAGGTGAGGTGCGAAGAGGAGACTGAAAAGAGGTGCATCGCTGTGAGTTTGTTTTGAAAAGAACAGTTGGCAGTAATGCTTTCGTTGTTGAGCTCCTGCATCCAAAGTAGACTATTTGAAGAAAGAGATAGAGAGAACATGTGAGGAGGCAGACTTACTTAAGCATGTGGGATGAGAGACCTTAATGTGTATGCATGTGATAATTGGCTTGGCCCGAATGAACGCGCCCTGCACGCACCTGCTTCGCTCACTTGCCCAGCGCTCCATCCCACCAATGGCAAGGCCATGTGGGGGCGGAGCTTGGATGTGGATTAAAAGCAATGCTAGGCATGGCTAACGACATTTGCAGTGTGGCTATTGCTGTACGCCCGATCTGAGCGTTGACAGCGCCAACGGGAGATTCCAGCCACGAACATGCCCATTCTTCCTCTTAGCTATGCCACGCCCTGGAGCTCCCCAAATAACATAGGGGTAGCGTCTTTTGCTGTGTTTGCTGAGCGTGAATGGGCACCGGGAACTCAGTTACTTCTACAAGTGAATGGAGTGTACCAAGCCCATTAGTGGATATTTGCTCTTAGTGCTAATGAGGTCTGAAGAGGGAGGCTCAAACGACCCACCTCCTCCGTCGCCTCACGCTGTCTTTCCCTTGTTCTGAGGGCGGTGGCGGGCATCTACCGTGATTGCGATAGTCGAGGTGGTTGAAGCGGTAGTTGAGGAAATTGAGGCAGTAGTCGTGGTTTGTTGAGGAATCACGGTTGGTCATACTGAGGTGGGGGCATAGAGAGCATGTGCAGTGAACTTCTGTAATGTTCAAATGAAGTGAAGTGTTAATAAAAGTGTTTCAATGATTTTATATTGTTGTGTGATGATTGTAGCTATAGTGTAATCGTGGTTGTGTATGAGAGTTGGATTATGGCGTGCAATTTGAATGGGGGTTTTGCCACAATATGCTAATTAGCTGGCGCTGGTGCCGCGCAGCTTAGTTACGGATTAGGTCGAGTCGTGTACCTATGTTTGTGTGTACTTAATCGGAAATGGAGAGAAAAAGGGGAAAAAACCTCACTAATCCCACACAACGCATCTTGAGCCAATAAACCCACTACACAAATGGGAAAGACTATTCTGCACAAATACTATGGAAATAACTAACTAGGGGACCTGTATGTTGTGGGCAACATTACTTGTAGAATGATGGTTTTGCAGAACCAACACGTTCGCATTGTTAACTGAACACACCACTATTATTGCCTACTGCTATTATGACCTATATACCCGTATCCTAATATGTCACATAGTTTCATGGCATAGGTTATGAAGATCATAAATTTAATTATACACTTACGTTGGGTTATATACCAGATATATGAAGTTTCAGATTTTTGGATAAGGATTTCAATTCAACCAATTATGGCTGGAATATCACTACACAGGTGATGTCATCGTTATCACCATATATACCCCATGGAGAGTTGATAACATATGCCAAATTTCAAAAAAAATTGTTGAATGGTTTCGGAGAATATTATGTGCAATTTTTTTCCTTATTTTATTTCAATATGGCTGACATACCATGTGACCTGTGACATCAAAGTCAGCAAAAAAAATTTCTCCATTGGCAGTCCCTCCTACGTTTCAAGTTTTGCATGGATCAGACAAGCGGTTGCAGAGAGAAACATTTTTAAAGCGAAAATATATAGGCACGGACACACCGACAGACAAGCGGAACATTTTTGTCAAGATTTTTCTTTGGTCTTTGGTTTCAGACCAGGTCACTCTACTCTGGACATGCTGCTTCTGCTGTCTCAACAATGGATGGAGGTCCTCAATGCCAAACAGGAAATTAGAGCTGTCTCCCTCGACATATCACGTGCCTTCGACACGGTCTGGCACCCCGCTCTGCTCACCAAACTCTCCTCCTTTGGTATCCATGGAAATCTCCACGCATGGCTGGCGGACTTCCTCTCTAGTCGTCGTCAACGTGTGGCCCTGAATGGGGTTCTCTCATCTCCTCTTCCTGTTCAGGCTGGAGTTCCCCAAGGCAGTGTTCTGGGCCCCGTGCTTTTTCTGGTCTTCATCAATGATCTCTCTGACTCTCTTGAAAATCCTCTCTATCTCTTTGCTGATGACTCCACTCTCTGCCACTCCATTCCTCTTCCCTCAGATCGGCAGTCTGCAGCCTCCTCACTCTCTGAAGACTTGGACAAAATCACAGACTGGTCAAACAAGTGGAACATGTCTTTCAATCCTGACAAATCTCACACTCTTACTATGTCTCTCCGAAAAGATCGACTGGAAAACCCTCCCATCTACTTTCTCAACAACCCTCTCCAAGAAGTTCTGTCGCTCAAGCTTTTGGGTCTCACTATCTGCCATGATCTTTCTTGGGAAAACCACATTTCCAAGCTGGCCTCCAAAGCCAGTCGCCGACTGGGCATCCTCCGTCATGCGAAGTCCTTCCTCGGCACACCTGAGCTCCTCACCACATACAAGGCTTTCATCCGCAGCTCAATGGAATACTGTTCTCCCCTATGGGCCGGTGCTCCTGCCTCACACCTAGCTCGGCTTCACGCTGTTGAAACCAAAGCTTTCAGAATTATTGGAATCTCCCGCGATGAAGCTATCTCTGAGGGCTTTTCACTCACTCACCGCAGGCAGGTAGGTGGTCTTTCTGTCTTCTACCGACTCCTCTCCGGCCTTGCACCCCCAGCTCTCTCTGTGCTCTGTCCCCCAAATATTCCTACAGGTCGCACAAGATCTGCCAGCAACCCTCTGATGGTTAAACTGCCGAAATCTCGGCTCTCTGCTCACCTTCACTCTTTCATTCCTCTTTTCTCCCGCCTCTGGAACAAACTCCCTCACTCCCTTCAATCCCACTCCTCCCTCCAGGTGTTTAAAACAGCTGTTCACCACCATCTCTTATCTTCCCCCATCCAAAACCTTGATCTTTTCTACCCCCGCTAATTCACCTCAGATCCACCTTGTTTGAAATTCCAACTTCTTTCCTGGAAGTCCTGGCAGTGTCCATATGTTTTATACCTCTCCCACCGCCCCCTTCCCATGCCCACCCCCCCAAAGCCCTCGCCCTCTCTCAGATCTCTCGATGTCTCCATGTCTCTCGGTCCCTGCTCTCAAATGTTGTGTTTGTGTCCTTCCCCCTCTCTCCCCATCTTGTCTACCGCTCCCGATGTTATATGTTTTATGTGTCGGTTTGTCTTTCTGTGTGATTAATGTTCGCTCTTTCACGAGCCTCGATTTTGTATACAAAAAAAAAAAAAAAAAAAAGATGGCGCGAAAATACGCCGTATTTTGTCACGAGTACTGCTAAACTGGATGTTTTTGGAAGTGGCAAGAAAGCGATTTGTGTTATTCAGTGTTGAAGTATGTAATTTATTTGAAATATAATCAGTTTTCAAGGTTGGAGAAAAAAAACAAATTCTGGAAGTTTACCGCTGTTGATGGCTTTATGTCGAGGCTTTTACACCACCTTATTTAATGCATTAAATGAGTTCTTCATGCCTGTTGTTTGTGTGCTTTATAACGTCCTTAAAAACAATAAGTTTCCTGTCTGGAATGTTTTTGAATTTTGTTTGACTGCCAGACAGACAGACAGAGTAAAAACATTACCTTAATACTCCTCTGTGTGCATGCTCGATCGGGACTAGATTCTGTACAATTAGCCAAATTCAGAGCCTAAAGAATGTTAAACTTCAGGTTCATTTTTGATTTGTGGTCCACAGTATTCACAATATAACGTTCAATTTAATTTACGCTGTTCCTCGATCATAGCCCGACATCTGTAGACAGACCAGCCAAGTGAACCAACAGCTTCACCCCACGTTTAGCTTAGTGCGGGCCTGGTAATAAATTGCAATTCCTAATGAATCGATGTTAAAACAAAAAATAATGCCACTCTGGCTGGTCGAGCGTCCTCGATCGTTTTGAAGGTGAATTTTGTCAGGAATCGAACCAATTGCTTTCCTGTCCACCGGAATTAGTTGGTGGACGTTAAAGATCCCACGGTGTCCGATCCTGAAGAGTAGGTGAGCTATCGCCGGCACCCTGAACAAATTACATATTCCTGCCCAAACTACTGCTAGAAGAGGGATGGCAAAACCACCCAACATGCCACTAGGCTGCTAGGGGTTCCCAAGCCCAGGGTCGCGACCCAAACTTGAAGAAACCCCCTCGAAATCCCGGGGTTTTTTTTAGGGTGTTTTTCACAACGAAAGCGTTTTCTCCGAACATTTTTATCGCCGGTATTTGGATCGCGACGCGAATGCTATTTCAAATTTTGGGTCGTGGAAAAAAAGTCTGGGGGCGACTGCTTAGGCCAAGAAACTGCTTCGGCAGAATCAGCACGCTCTGTATCAGAGTATGGCACATCGGATTTATATTCAGTACGCAAAATAGAAGGTAATACACTGAGGGTCTACACGTACTGATTAGAAGCGGCTGAGTAGAAGAAGCGGTCGTATGCTCCTGTACGACCTTAAACAAGAAAATGAGAAGAGCATTTAGTCCATCATTGCTGTGTTGCACTGCAGAGTTGCACTTTTGCACCACTGCACTTCACTCAGAGAGTAGTTTGTATGTGGAATTGTCTCCCTGGAAAGGCAGTGGGAGCAGAAACATTAGATAAGTTTAAATTCGAATTAGATACACAACATGACCAAAATTATGTGGACACCCGAATATCGAACATCTCATTCCAAAATCATGGGTGTTCATATGGCGTTGGTCCCCCCTTTGCTGCTATAACAGCCTCCACTCTTCTGGGAAGGCTTTCCACTTGTTGTTGGTACATTGCTGCGGGGATATGCTTCCATTCAGCCACGAGCATTCGTGAGGTCGGGCACTGATGTTGGGCGATTAGGCCTGGCTCGTAGTCGGCGTTCCAATTCATCCCAAATGTGTTCAATGGGGTTGAGGTCAGGGCTCTGTGCAGGCCAGTCAAGTTCTTCCACACCGATCTCGACAAACCATTTCTGTATGGACCTCGCTTTGTGCACGGAGGCATTGTCATGCTGAAACAGGAAAGGGCCTTCCCCAAACTGTTGCCACAAAGTTGGAAGAACACAATAATCTAGAATGTCATTGTATGCTATAGCGTTAAGATTTCCCTTCACTGGAATTAAGGGGCCGAGCCCGAACCAGGAAAAACAGCCCCAGACCATTATTCTTCCTCAACCAAACTTTACAGTTGGCACTATGCATTCGGGTAGGTAGCGTTCTCCTGGAATCCCCCATGGAAGCCCATTTCATGAAGCTCCCGACGAACAGTTGTTGTGCTGACGTTGCTTCCAGAGGCAGTTTGGAACTCGGTAGTGAGTGTTGCAACCGATGACAGACGATTTTTATGCGCTACGGGCTTCAGCACTCGGCGGTCCCGTTCTGTGAGCTTGTGTGGCCTACCACTTCACGGCTGAGCTGTTGTTGCTCATAGACGTTTCCACTTCACAATAACAACACTTACAGTTGACCGGGGCAGCTCTAGCAAGGCAGAAATTTGACGAACTGACTTGTTGGAAAGGTGGCATCCTATGACGATGTCACGTTGAAAGTCACTTAGCTCTTCAGTACGGCCCATTATACTGCCAATGTTTGGCTATGGAGATTGCATGGCTGTGTCCTTGATTATATTTACCTGTCAGCAATAGGTGTGGCTGAAACAGCCGAATCCACTAATTAGAAGGGGTGTCCACATACTTTTGGTCATGTTGTTTAGGTACCTGAAAGTATTGGAGATAGGGGTGTGAGGGATATTGAGATATTAGCAGGACTTTAAGGTAGCTTGACCAAGGATAGGTGATTGTGTGCATCTGTGCTGTGTGTACCCCAGTTTAGAATAGGTACACCGTATCCCTGCGCATCATAAGAGGCGACTAAGGGTTGGCGCCAGGAAGGGCATCCGGCCATAAAAACATTGCCTCAAACAGGGAACCATGATTGTCATGGGGCCCGCAAAGCTAACCCCTGCTCTAGCGGGGAAAATGGCCTTAAAACGATCATTCATTTTCATTGTGCAGAGTGTTGTAGTAGTAGTAGTAGTAGTAGTAGTAGTAGCAGTAGTAGTAGTAGTAGTCCAGCATGTAGCCTGCAGTAGACAGTATATCTTATTAAATGTAAAGATTAGCTCCCTTCCCATTGTGTAGTAATTAATGCAGATATGCGTTGAGTTTAGGCAAGATTTCAAACCTTGAATCGTTGAAGGAAGACGCTGGTTCATGTGCAAGGGGTGTGGCTACAAGCACAGTCCACGTAATCAACCGCGACTGTGGTAGGCGTGGCTGAAGTAACCGCCCACGTCACCAGCAAACGACCAATGGGAGACCGTGGACACACAAACAACCAATGAGAGATCGTGGACACGTAAGCAACCAATCAGGTCGTGGACACTTCCGCAGCAAACTACCAGTATTGCCTCAGCCAATGGGAGCCTGTGGAACATTCTAGAGTGCTTTTCCACCCAATATAAACCCATGTCCATCGCACTTTTCTCTCTCTCTCGTTGCCCTCTCTTGGCGTGGTCATTCAAGCTGGCTGTCCGACGTGCTGGTTCGTCCTTCCTGCGCTGAATCGATCCTCAACCTGGATCGTCGTTCGTACTGACTTTGACGCGGCGGCTCGTCCTGCGGACCTTCTGCAAGCTGCGCATCCTGAACGACCCGGGAGCTGCGCGTGGAAGCTGGCGAACCCAAGTCCATGGCTGCGCGTTGCTCGGTACGAGTTAGCCTGTGCGATTCATCCCCCATGTGTGTGTGCAGGGCGCCTGTTGGGATTTAGATAGGTAAGGATTGATAAGCCTGCCTCTCGTCCTTGTGCTGTGAATAATAAATAAAAGTGTACATTTCGTTTCCTTTCAACCTGTTCGTGTATGTCTTTTCCCCCATTGGCCCAGCTTAGTCCGAACCGAATTTGACTCTTTAATCAGGTCCATAAATCATGCAGCATAACCGTGATTCACACCAGCGCAAAAAACCCGCTCGACGCACTAGATTGGAATAAGGTGTGAAATCGCGAGAGGGGGTTCATTTCCTGGTCTTTCTAACCACGTGGTCTCGAAGGTATTTGGGTAGTGACCAATAACCCTTCACCCGTGGTTTGGGGATTGTCATTTGAAGTTGCTTAGCAACCCGTTGACCGCGAGTTTAGTCGCAATCGACGACCCCCGTGGATCCGGTGTCTGTGGGGGAAACGGGGCCTTCACCCCCCCCCTTTAGTACGTCGACAGACCTGGGATCCGCAACAATATAATGTGCCATTCGCCATTGCAGGTCCCCAGTGCATTTGACAATGGGTGCCCTATACATGGTGACCCATTTGATTGTTGCGGAAGTGCCAATTTGGAGCAGAGGTCTCCAGTGTGTTTGTGGTTCTGCCGGTTTACAGGGAACAATAATTCCAACACACAAGGAATAAACAGAGGATTTCTCCATTGTACTAAAAGGAATAAGAGCTTGGAAAGAAATTAAAAGTTTTGGAAAGGGGCATTGAGACAAAGGAGATATGCGTTGGGAGATATGCGAATTCATCGAATTCGATTCGATCGACCATTCGACCAATTCGATTTGCCAATCAATTTGACCGACCTTTGCTTGTGTGGAACGGACTGTGAAAACGATGCGGACTATATTGTCGGATACGACACACAGGACAGTGATGACGAACTCTAAATGGCATATTGTAGCGGTTACCGCTGGATGCACACAATCGCCTTGCACCGGCCAGAACACGGCCAGACGCACCTCTCCCGGGCATGCCCGGACTCACTGTTCCCGGGCACGCCCGAACCTCCCGGGCACGCCCGGTCTCGTCTTTCCCGGGCATGCCCGCTCTCGCCTTTCCAGGGCTCGCCCAGAGCGTCCGGGCATGCCCGCTATCGCCTTTTCAGGGCTCGCCCAGAGCATCCGGGCATGCCCGCTATCGCCTTTCCAGGGCTCGCCCAGAGCGTCCGGGCATGCTCGCTATCGCCTTTCCAGGGCTCGCCCAGAGCGTCCGGGCATGCCCGCTCTCGCCTTTCCAGTGCTCGTCCAGAGCGCCCGGGCACGCCCAGCCTCGACTTGCCAGGCCGCAGCCAAACACGCCCGGGCAGGTCCAGACTCGCCTTTCCAAGGCTCGCCCTTGACACCCGGGCATGCCCGGTATAGCTTTTGCTGGGGAAACTTCCCGACATAAATGTGTATATATATTGCTGCCCGATAAACGGGCTTGTCAGAATACCTGAGCTGTTTTGTTTCAATAAAGCAACTCGGACGAATTCCGTCTTTGGTCGCGTCAATTCTTTCGACTCGCGTTGGAGCGCAGTTCCTTCATTGGTGACCTACCGACATGGATACGGCAGTGACGCTTAAACTGCCTACCTTCTGGGAGGCTCACGTGGCTGTTTGGTTCGCCCAGGCAGACTCTCAGTTCGCCCTGCGAGGCATCACCGCGGACGACACCCGCTTCCACCATGTTGTGGCGGCGCTCGGTTCCGCCACCGCGGCCCGCGCCTTGAGCCTCCTCGAGCACCCGCCGGCTGCTGACAAATACGACGTGCTGAAGACACTCCTCCTCGACGCTTTCGCCCTCTCACCGGCAGCACGCGCACGGCGCCTGCTCGCTCTGCCCGAGCTCGGCGACACGCGCCTGTCCGAGCGCATGGACTATATGCTCTCGTTGCTCGGTGAGCACTCTCCGGATTTTCTGTTCCGCGAGCTGTTCCTTCGCCAGCTGCCTCACCCGGTACGCCTCGCCCTGGCTGGCACGTTGATCACGGATTCCCGCGCCCTCGCCAGGGAAGCCGATAAGATCTCCTCGGCGGGCCAGCACATCGGCGCGGTTACCTGGAGCCCGCCGCCGTCCGAGGCGACGCCCACGACGCCCGAGCGCCCTGCGCGGTTGGAGGCCGAACTGCCGGTGCAACTGGCGGCCGCCACGCCGCACCGCCCGCTTCCGACACGACGGCCGGGGCCTCCACCTGACCGGGCGTGGTGTTATTACCATGCCAGGTTCGGACACAAGGCTCGGACGTGCCGGCCCCCGTGCACTTTCGGCAGGTCGGGAAACGGCCGGGCCGGCGTTCATTCCCAGCCATGAGCGCCGGCCACTCGGGCAACTTGCTGTTTATTCGGGACAAAGCGTCTGGGCGGCGTTTCCTGTGTGACACCGGCGCCCAACTGAGCGTCATACCCGCCTCCGAGCAGGACAGGTAGGACGCCGTTTGCGGCCCCTCTTTGGTCGCTGCTAATGGCTCGGCCATACGCACTTTCGGCCCATGCGTCGTCACCCTCTGCTTCGGCAGCCAGCGTTTTCAATGGACTTTTGTGACCGCCTGCGTCCCCATGGCTTTGCTGGGCGCCGACTTCCTCTGCGCGCACGGGCTGCTGGTCGACGTCAAACGTCGTCGCCTTGTCAACGCCGAGACCTTCAGCTCCCTGGCGTGCACGATGAGCAGCTCCGCGCCGACCGAACTGGCGTACGCCCTCCCGGCAGCGAACGAGTTCGCTCGCCTGCTCACGGAATTCCCGGCCCTCACGCGGCCGACGTTTTCGGCCGTGGCGGTGCGGCACGGGATCGAGCACCACATACCCACTACGGGCCCGCCAGTCTACGCCAGGGCCCGCCGCCTCGACCCGGCCAAGCTCGCCGTGGCGAAGGCCGAGTTCGACGCATTGGAGCACCTCGGCATCGTGCGGCGCTCCGATAGCGCGTGGGCCTCGCCACTGCACATCGTGCCAAAGCCGGGGGGTGGATGGCGCCCGTGTGGCGACTACCGCCGTCTCAACGACGCTACCACCCCCGACAGGTACCCGATCCCGCATATTCAGGACTTTTCCGCCCGTTTGGCGGGACGGGTCATCTTTTCGAAAATTGACCTGATACGGGGCTACCACCAGGTACCTGTCCGGGCGGCCGACGTCCCGAAGACGGCCGTCATCACGCCGTTCGGCCTGTTCGAATTTTTGCGGATGCCGTTTGGCCTCAAGAACGCGGCCCAGGCGTTCCAGCGCTTGATGGACGGCGTGCTGCGTGACCTGTCGTTTCTTTTCGTCTATCTGGACGATATCCTCATCGCCAGCACGTCCCGTGCCGAGCACCTCCTCCACCTCCGAACACTGTTTGGTCGCCTCAGCGAGCACGGCTTAATTGTCAACCCGGTCAAATGCCACTTTGGCGCGACGACCGTTGACTTTTTGGGCCACCGCATCACCAAGACCGGGGCCGTGCCGCTGCCGACCAAGGTCGAGGCCATCACCACGTTCCCGCGTCCCCGTTCCATCAAGGCCCTCCAAGAGTTCCTCGGCATGGTGAATTTTTATCACCGATTCGTGCCCCGCGCTGCTCAGCTCATGCGGCCCCTTTACGAGGCCCTCTGGGGCAAGCCGGCCAAGCATGACATTGTTTGGTCCGCGGCCATGGACGCGCCCATTGCCCTCACTACGGATGCCTCCAACTACGCGGTGGGCGCCGTCAATGAGCAATGGGTGGACGGGGTTTGGCAGCCACTCGCTTTTTTCAGCCGGCAACTCCGGCCGAACGAGTTAAACTACAGCACGTTCGACCGCGAGCTGCTCGGGCTATTCCTGGCCGTTCGCCATTTCCGACACCTCCTGGAGGGCCGCCCGTTCACGGCTTTCGTCGACCACAAGCCGTTGGTCTACGCAATGGCTAAGGTCACGGAGCCGTGGTCGGCCCGCCAGCAGCACCACCTCTCCGCCGTGTCGGAGTTCACCACGGACATCCGGCACGTCGCCAGCAAAGACAACGCCGTGGCCGACTGTCTTTCTCGGGCCAGCGCGAACGCGGTCCACCTCGGCGTGGACTTCGCGCTCATGGCGGCCGACCAGACCACCGACGCCTCGGTGCAGGCACTCCGTGCGGCGGACACGGGCCTCCGCCTGGCCGACATTCCCTTCGCGGGCACCGTCCTGCTCTGCGACATCTCCCAGGGCCAGCCTCGCCCCATCGTGCCCGTTTCCTGGCAGCGCCGCATCTTCGCCTCCATCCACGGCCTTTCTCACCCGGGCCGGAAAGCTTCTCAGAAGCTGGTGTCGGCGCGTTTCATCTGGCACGGCCTTCGACGAAACATCCGCGACTGGGCCAACGCCTGCACGGCCTGCCAGCGGGTCAAGGTCCACCGCCACACCCAGGCCCCGCTGGCACCTTTCGCCGTGCCTGAACGGCGTTTCGACCACGTCCACGTGGACCTGGTGGGTCCCCTGCCCCCCTCGCGGGGGTTCACCCACCTGCTCACCATGGTGGACAGGACCACCAGGTGGCCGGAGGCCGTGCCCCTCGCCTCCACCACCACCGCCGACGTGGCGCAGGCGTTCATCGCCACGTGGGTCGCGCGCTTCGGCGCACCAGCAGACATCTCGTCCGACCACGGCCCACAGTTCACGTCTGAGCTTTGGGGCGCGGTCGCCCGTTCGTTGGGGGTCACGTTGCACCGCACCACGGCCTACCACCCCCAAGCCAACGGGTTGTGCGAGCGGTTTCACCGCTCCATGAAGGCCGCACTCATGGCCGGCCTTCAGGACGACGGTTGGGCCGACCGGCTGCCGTGGGTCCTTTTGCGCCTTCGCACGGTCCCCAGGAAGACCTCCAGGCGTCCGCCGCCAAGCTCGTCTACGGCCAGCCGCTCCGCGTCCTGGGCGAATTCGTGCCCGACGCTACCAGTCCCTCGTCCGCCGCTCGCCAGCGCTCGGACCTCCAGGAGGCCGCCCGACGATTTGCCCCCGTGCCAACGTCCCGCCATGGTGGCCCCCAGTCCTACGCCCCCCGGCGCTTCGCACAGCGGAGTACGTCTTTGTGCGTCATGACGCGCACCGGGGGCCACTCCAGCCGCCGTACGACGGGCCCTTCCGGGTCCTGCGACGGGGCGACAAGTCTTTCATCGTCGACTTCGGCGGCCGGCCGGACCGCATTTTTGTGGACCGCCTCAAACCGGCGCACATGGACGTCGACCGACCACCACGGTTGGCTCTTCCTCCGCGGCGAGGCCGCCCCCCGTCCACAGTTCCCCCCGCTCGACCACCCACCACCACGTCGGACCCCTCCCCACGACCCTCCAGGGGTCGCTTCGGCCGGGTCATCCGGACCCCCCTTAAATTGACCCTGCCGGTGCAGGTCGATTCTGGAGGGGCGTGTGTAGCGGTTACCGCTGGATGCACACAATCGCCTTGCACCGGCCAGAACACGGCCAGACGCGCCTCTCCCGGGCATGCCCGGACTCACTGTTCCCGGGCACGCCCGAACCTCCCGGGCACGCCCGGTCTCGTCTTTCCCGGGCATGCCCGCTCTCGCCTTTCCAGGGCTCGCCCAGAGCGTCCGGGCATGCCCGCTATCGCCTTTTCAGGGCTCGCCCAGAGCGTCCGGGCATGCCCGCTATCGCCTTTCCAGGGCTCGCCCAGAGCGTCCGGGCATGCCCGCTATCGCCTTTCCAGGGCTCGCCCAGAGCGTCCGGGCATGCCCGCTATCGCCTTTCCAGGGCTCGCCCAGAGCGTCCGGGCATGCCCGCTCTCGCCTTTCCAGTGCTCGTCCAGAGCGCCCGGGCACGCCCAGCCTCGACTTGCCAGGCCGCAGCCAAACACGCCCGGGCAGGTCCAGACTCGCCTTTCCAAGGCTCGCCCTTGACACCCGGGCATGCCCGGTATAGCTTTTGCCGGGCAAACTTCCCGACATAAATGTGTATATATATTGCTGCCCGATAAACGGGCTTGTCAGAATACCTGAGCTGTTTTGTTTCAATAAAGCAACTCGGACGAATTCCGTCTTTGGTCGCGTCAATTCTTTCGACTCGCGTTGGAGCGCAGTTCCTTCAATATTCTGTAATCGTGTATGTTTGATGCCATTGACTGCCTGTGTATATTTTGTCATTGACTGCCTGTGTAGATGTGAAGTTATAATGACTGCATGTGTATATATGATTTTGCTGACTGCCTGTGTATGTTCTTCCACCAGTGGGTCCCATTTTAGCCCGGTTTGTTTAAAAAGGCGTAAAATCAGAGAGAAGATCGTCCCAATGACTCTGATATAACGAACACCAGAAGCCACAGCAACGTCAGCTGCTGACTTCCATTTATGGAGAAAAGGGTCTCGAAAGTTTTTGACCTTGGTGCAGTGCAATCAATATCAATGAATTTTTGCATAAAAGATCGATCACTACAGACCCCTTTAAAAATTGGGTTTAAAAAGACTGGCTCATTTAAAAACATTGAGAGGGAATAATCACATGTATCACGCTGAAACTGAATCGCCTGCCATGCTTCCAGCAGGGGTAGAACAGGGGGACCAAAGTTGAATCAACGCTCTTGATGTCGATGAGAAAGAGCTGCTGGTCAAAACCAAGTTTCCCGGCTTGCCTAAGTAGGCAGTGACCAAAAGCTTTCCACGGGACATCCGTGTACAGAAGCCGGCGTAGTTTTCGCAGCGAAAAGCCATTAAAGCGCGGCGTTGCGCGCGCTGCTTGTGAGCAAGGAGGAAGTGGACAAGCGGTAACTTATAAGCGTCTTTATTGTAAGACTACACTGTAACACTGAACTCCTCCGGGCTGGTCGCCCGGTGTATACCATGAGGCCACGCCTACCCCTCGGGCGTGGCCACCCGCCCACTCGGTGCGTGGAATGATGTCACCACGCCAGTGGGCTTTTGTGTCCGCCACACGCGCCCCCCCAGAATTCCCGCGCACCTGGAGGGCCAGTTTGCGGGGCAGACGAATGACCCGGCCGAAGCGCCCCCTGGCGATCGGCGGCGTCCGGGGTGCAGGGATACCAGGTGGGATGCCCCTGGCTGCCCCTGGGATGGGTGCAGGACCGGGGGGCGCCGTGGCGGCGGGGCTGGGCGGTGCCGGGGGTCCGCCCGCAGGAGGGCGGCCCGGACGTGGGGGTCGGGCCACTGGCGGTGGATGGTCCACATCGAGGTGGGCCGGCTTGAGGCGGTCTACCGAAACGCGGTCAGGAGTACCGCCGATGTCCAGGGTGAAGTGCTTCGCCCCGGTCTCCAGCACGCGGAAAGGCCCGTCGTACGGGGGCCGCAGTGGTGTCCGATGGGCATCGTGGCGGACGAAGACGTACTCCGCCGTGCGAAGCTCCGGGGCGACGTGCGTCGGTGGGTGCCCGTGGCATGCCGTTGGCACCGGGGCGAACCTCTGGGCGGTCTCTTGCAGAGCGGAGCGCTGCTGTGCCGCGGACCATGGTGCCGTGGAGTCGGGGAGGAACTCGCCCGGCACCCGCAGCGGTTGCCCGAAGACCAACTCCGCCGCGAATGCGCGCAGGTCCTCCTTGGGCGCCGTCCGGAGGCCCAGCAGGACCCAGGGGAGCCTGTCGACCCAGCCGCCATCGCGGAGGGTGGCCCGGAGCGCGGCCTTCAATGAGCGGTGAAATCGCTCACACAGGCCGTTAGCCTGGGGGTGGTAGGCCGTGGTTCGGTGCAGCCGGACCCCGAGCCCCTGCGCAACCGCCCCCCAGAGCTCCGAGGTGAACTGGGGGCCGCGGTCGGATGAGATGTCTGAGGGGGTGCCGAACCGGGCGACCCAGGTGGCGATGAAAGCCTGCGCGACATCGGCCGCCGTTGTCGACGCCAAGGGCACGGCCTCCGGCCACCGGGTGGTGCGGTCCACCATGGTGAGGACGTAGGTGAAACCCCGCGAGGGGGGCAGAGGTCCCACCAGGTCCACGTGGACGTGGTCAAACCGGCGTTCCGGCACCGTGAATGGGGCCAACGGGGCCTGGGTGTGCCGGTGCACCTTGGCGCGCTGGCACGCGAGGCACGTCCTGGCCCAGCCGCGGACGGCCTTCCGGAGGCCATGCCAGACGAACTTGTCGGCGATCAGCCTTTGGGAGGCCCTCGCGCCCGGGTGGGACAGGCCGTGGATGGCGTCAAACACCTGGCGCTGCCAGCCCGCGGGCACAATGGGGCGAGGACGCCCGAGGGAGACGTCGCACAAGAGAGCCGCGCCCGTGCCGTCGAACGGCACCTCGGTGACGCGGAGGCCCGTGACGGCGGTCCGCAAGGCCTGGACGTCGGGGTCAGCGGCCTGGTCCGCTGCCATCCGGGCATAGTCGATGCCGAGGTGGACTGCGTGGGCGACGGCCCGGGAAAGGCAATCCGCCACCGGGTTGTCCTTCCCCGCGACGTGCTGGATGTCCGTCGTGTACTCGGACACGGCCGAGAGGTGACGCTGCTGCCGGGCCGACCACGGCTCGGTGACCTTGCCCATCGCGAAGATCAGCGGCTTGTGGTCGACGAAGGCAGTGAACGCCCGGCCCTCGAGCAGATGGCGGAAGTGCCTGACCGCCAAGTGAAGTCCGAGCAACTCGCGGTCGAAGGTACTGTAACGGCGTTCGGGCAGGCGAAGCTGCCGGCTAAAGAACGCCAGCGGTTGCCAAGCTCCACGCACCCATTGCTCGTGCACCGCACCCACCGCGTAGTCCGAGGCATCGGTGGTGAGGGCGATCGGTGCATCGGGCGCCGGGTGCGCGAGCATGGTGGCGTTAGCCAAGGCGAGCTTCGCGCCCGTGAACGCCGTGTCCATCTGCTCGGTCCAGGTAACGTCGCCTTTGCCCGGCTTACCTCGGAGAGCTTCGTGCAGGGGGCGCAGGAGCTGGGCGATACGGGGCAGGAACCGATGGTAAAAGTTCACCATGCCCAGGAACTCCTGCAGCCCTCTGATCGTGCGGGGGCGCGGAAACCCCTTCACCGCCTCCACCTTGGCCGGCAGGGGGACGGCGCCGTGCCTGGTGACACGGTGCCCCAGAAAATCGATTGTGGCGGCGCCGAACCGGCACTTTGCGGGGTTCACAATCAGGCCATGCTGGCCCAGGCGTTCGAAGAGCGTGCGGAGGTGGCGTAGGTGCTCTTCGCGGGACGTGCTGGCGACGAGGATATCGTCCAGGTAGACGTAGACAAAATCCAAGTCGCGCAGGACGCTGTCCATCAGTCGCTGGAACGCCTGAGCCGCATTCTTCAGACCGAAGGGCATGCGCAGGAACTCGAAGAGTCCGAATGGCGTGATGACCGCCGTCTTCGGGACGTCCTCCGGCCTGACGGGAACCTGATGGTAGCCGCGTATGAGGTCCACCTTCGAGAAGAAGGACCTGCCCGCCAAACGGGCGGAAAAGTCCTGAATGTGGGGGACGGGGTAGCGGTCGGGAGTCGTGGCGTCATTGAGACGGCGATAGTCCCCGCACGGTCGCCATCCCCCGCCGGGCTTCGGCACGATGTGCAGCGGCGACGCCCAAGCGCTCTCTGAGCGCCGAACGATGCCGAGTCGCTCCAGGGTAGCGAACGCCGCTTTTGCCACCGCCAGCTTCGTCGGCTCGAGGCGGCGTGCCCGGGCGTAGACCGGTGGCCCGACGGTGGGGATGTGATGGGCCACCCCGTGCTTGACGGCCCCCGCCGAGAAGGTGGGCCGCGTGAGGGCCGGGAAGCCGGCGAGGAGGCGGGTGAATGCGTCCGCTGCCGGAAGCGTACAGACCAACGTGGCCGGAACCGAATCGTTCGGCAAGCCGCTTGGCAAGCCGCTCGTTGAGCTGGGCAACGCACATGCGAGCGAGCTGAACGTCTCGGCCTGGACAAGCCGTCTGCGCTTGACGTCGACCAGGAGCCCATTAGCGCACAGGAAGTCCGCGCCAAGCAGTGCCATGGGCACGTCGGCGGTGACGAACGTCCATCGGAAAACCTGCCCTCCAAACCGCAGAGAGAGGCAGCGTTTTCCGTACGTACGGATGGGCGTCCCGTTCGCGGCAAGCAGCGCGGGGCCCCCACCCGCGGCGTGCTTGTCTGACGTGCCGGCGGGAATGACACTCACCTGTGCTCCCATGTCGCACAGGTAACGGCGCCCGGAGAAGGTGTCCGTTATGAACAGCAGGCTGCTCGAACGGCCGGCGCTCATCGCCACAATTGAGCGCCGGCCCGGGCGTTTCCCGACCCGTTGAAGGAGCACGGCGGATGACACCGCCGAGCTTCGTGGCCGAACTTGGCGTGGAACCAGCACCAGGTGGTGGAGCTGGAGGAGTGCGGCTGGCTCCGCCAGGCCGGTGGAGTCGACGGGTTTCCCCGCGGTGGCGGTTTTCGCCGCGGCGGTGGGCGGGGCGTGGCGGCGTTCACGAGGTGCGTATCAGCATGCTGCTGAACCACAGCGTGCTGTAGAAGATGATGCTGTGGAACATCAGCGTGCTGTAGAAGATGATGCTGTGGAACATCAGCGTGCTGTAGAAGATGATGCTGTGGAACATCAGCGTGCTGTAGAAGATGATGCTGTGGAACATCAGCGTGCTGTAGAAGATGATGCTGTGGAACATCAGCGTCGAAGGCCGTGACGGCCACGCCAACGCTCGCCCGCGTGTCCGAAGCGGCGAAGTACTTGTCCGCCTCGGCCGCCAATGCTCGGGGTTCCGTTAGCCCGGTCCCGGCCAACACGAGGCGAACCTGCGCTGGAAGTTGGCGACGGAAAAGCGCCCGGAATAGCGAACCGGGGGCTTCGTCGCCCAACAGTGACAGCATATGGTCCATTCGGACCGACGGGCGCGTCTCACCGAGCTCGGGGAGATCCAGGAGGCGGTCGGCCCGTGCGTCGTCCGTGAGGCTGAACGTGGCTAGGAGTAGCCGCTTGAGTGCCTCGTACTTGTGGCCGTCCGGTGGGTGGCGAAGGACGGACACAACTCGAGCGGCCGTGCCGGGCCCGAGGGAGGCGACGACGTGGCAGTAGCGCGTGTCAT
Organism: Myxine glutinosa; assembly: GCF_964187855.1. NCBI lineage: Eukaryota > Metazoa > Chordata > Myxini > Myxiniformes > Myxinidae > Myxine > Myxine glutinosa. The sequence continues at coordinate 51,115,539 of NC_136264.1, read as the reverse complement.
CGCCGGTGAGGTGCCGAAGCTGAAATTGGGCTTCGGCCTGGACGAACCAGACTTCGGCCTGAGCCTCCCAAAATTCCGGAAGTTTGACGAAGGCGGCCATGGCGATGGCGTCGCGTGTGGAAGGATCGCTCCGGCAGATCCAACGTCGAGGGTCACCAGTAAAGCGCGGCGTTACGCGCGCTGCTTGTGAGCAAGGAGGAAGCGGACAAGTGGTAACATATAAACGTCTTTATTGTAAGACTACACTGTAACTCTAAACTCCTCCGGGCTGGTCGCCCGGGGTATATCATGAGGCCACGCCTACCCCTCGGGCGTGGCCACCGCCCACTCGGTGCGTGGAATGATGTCACCACGCCAGTGGGCTTTTGTGTCCGCCACACCATCACCTTACTGTTGACATCGACCAACCCCTGTCCACCTTCAGCGACGGGCAGGCTTAGCACACCCGACCAGAGCCAGTGTCCCTCCCCCCACCCCCCAAAAGTCAATAAAAACACTTGAGAGTTTTTAAAGAATAAAAGCTGGTGCCTGTCGTGCCTTAACCTTATGCCTCTGAACAACCACTGGTCTGGGGGGTACAACCACCGTGAAGAAGAGTTTCTGATAGCTGCTGTGCGGGGGTTTCATCAAGGGGTGGTGTGTGGTTGATGTTGTGTGTTTCCCAACTAAGAACTGCCTTCGCCTCCCCCCGAAAACCTCCCCCACCCCAGAAAGAAAAAGAAATGCAAAAGAAAACTATTCTGTATTTTTCTTTCCTATATAAACTGGTCTGGTGTTGATGTGGCGCAGGCATGATGGACCGAATGGCCTCCTCATGCGTCTATATTCCTTATGTATCCTCATGTTGAGTTGATGTTTGCTCCAGCTGTAAACAACAATCTTCTTGACGTTTTCCGAAAGTCTAAATAACCAAATCTTAATCGGGTCAACTAACGTGTTTATTCCAATTTGCATCGAGGAACAGAACATTTTGTAACCATTTTGAAACTGCCACTCCATCACGTCTATTAAATGCTGGAAATTGTATTTAAAAGACGATTTGAATTACAGATTTCATGCTGGAAACTGCAGGTCAAAAGTGTCCGGCGAGTCAAACGGAGTCACCATAAACACCCACAAAGCGCATGCGCAAAAAGCCTCGTGAAGCATTCATACGTCGTGTTGAAAATCCCCTATTGTTGGCGTGGCTGGCATGATGTCCCAATACCTTCGCTAATTATGTTTTTGAAGTAATGTTGTAATGAAGAATGTAATGAAGAATTGAAGTAATGACCAACAAAACATTGTAGGGTCTTGGAGGATAAATGTAGCAGACTACTCCGCAAGAGGGCGATCGCGACCACTTCATGGGTTCAGAGGACCCCAAAACAGTTCTCTATCCTGCATACCCTGCATTTCCAAGAGCTTCTGCATGCAGAATATCAAGATGATCAAAAATCCTACAAATATTGTGTAAATTGAATTTGGCAATGATGGATTGAACTGATGACGCCTTAATATACATTGTGATGTGAACTTGGTGCATCATGTTGAATGATCCTCACTTCATTCCTTGATCAGAAACTGCCAGCTGAATTATTCTCTCCAGGTGGAAGATCTAGCTCACCTTGATTATGTGGAGACATTTTGCTCTCCTTTCGCTTCTCAAGGATATTAAAGGTCTCATTTCAAGTTGCAACCATGCTGTTTTGAGACAAGCACAGATCAGTACTCATGATTCGACTTTTTTTTAAAATATAAACATGGCCGAGGCTCATGGAAAGAAGTTAGAAGTTATTGCCATGTGACTGAGTCCAGTGTAACATATATGAACTTGATTACGAGGCGAAGACTCTTGGGTGAAGTACGAGTGAATAGATGTATACGGTAGGTTCTCGGCCAGCCCAACCTCAGACCACATTCCCCACATTTCCCACATTCCCCACATTCCCCACATCCCCCTTGACCCCAAACCAAAACTGCCTCAACCCAAACCAGAAGTGACCAATTAATTATTTAATTTTCAGATTTTATGATTTTCTCGAATTTCCCAAAATTTCCCAAAATTTCCGATTTTCATTAAAATAATTATAAAAATAAAAAATTGATTTTTAGTTTAACAGGATGAGAATTATAATACAAATGAATAACTTAAATGAAAAAATAGATATTATTAACATTGATAATGAAATAATTAATAAATTTAACATGGAATTTGATGTACTTCATGGAAAATTAAATAGGATAAAAGATTTAATTGTAACTTATAATGAAACGTCAGTTGATATTAAAACAAATATTGCAAATATTGAAGAAGCATTACAGAATATTAATCAGGATAAAATGTTCTACATTGTGAGGACAGGATTGAATGAATTGAAACAATTCAATTGAATTGAATTGTGAGGACAGGAAAACCACTTTCCACACTGCATACAGGAATATAAATCAATTTCATCTAAACCATTATCACCGATGAATACACATAATTCGCGTGAATCTTCACTTCCGGTGATTATCAATTATCACCAATAGGCAATAAAACACTTCCGTTTCCGGTCTTGCTGGCGAGGGTTCGTTTATTCTCAGCTCTCCATGCTATCCATCGAAATCGAAGTTAAGTAATTGTTCCCATTTGTATTTTCGTTATAACTATTTATTTTATGGTGTATATATTGTCTCCCGACGAAGATTTTCGGTGCAAATCTTTCATACCTGTATTGAAAATCGTGTTAATTCGGGTCGTGTTTTGAGGCCTTGTAGTTGTACAGTGAACACTGTACAACCTTGAGGCTTTGTTTATCTCTCAGCGGTCCGTGTTTTTGTGATCCAATAACTTTCGTTCTCTGTTTTCCCAATCTTTTCACCCCATAGCCCTCTTCCTTGTGTAAATCACAACTCAAAAAAATCCAAAAAAAAAACATTTCCTTCTCTTCTCATTCGTTTATTCATTCTTATTCGTTCGTTCGTTCGTTCTTCGACCACGTGTTTCTCCCCCATTTCCCCAGATAGATTGTCAAATTTCAACTCGTTATTTTATCGTCCATGCGTTATTGTTTTGATTATAGTTACTTTTGGTTTGGATTTCCTGTAACTTGTAATTATTTAATCGTGTTCTGCTCCTCGTGTGCGGCCTTGTAGTTGTACCCCCGTCGGTGTTTGTTATCTTAATCGTGTTTTGCTTGGCTCTTAGTTTTTTTCCCTTCTACCCCGAACATAATACTCTGTCTAACGTTCTAAATCCCCACCTCCCCCCCCCACCCCCAAAAACCAAACAAACAAAAAAAAACAAACAAACATTTATTTTCCTTTCTCCACGTGTACTGTTGACTCATCCTGTATTTTCTGTCCAGGTGTGCTGTTCGCCCCGCCCCCATTAACTCCTTGCCATCCACCGCTTGCCCTTCACGTGACTCGTGGTGGTCCCTCTCGGCTCTCCCCCCGTTGGTATTTTTGTGCACATAAGATTGTTCACGGTTCTGTTTAAATATTATTTAAATATGTATAACCTTTCCCCTTCAGTGTTTTACTCAGTGGTATTTTACAACACGCTGTTTTTCTTCCTATTTAAAAGGCTTTTCTCAATTTCCTCTCCAACTCATTCCACCTCAAAAAAAAGAAATTCAATATCTTATACGTCTCCCTCACTACATGGTCTAAATTCACATTCATTCCATCCCTCCTCCATCATTCTGAACCGGATTGCTAACTTGAAAATCACAACAAACCCAATTTGTTTTCAATGTTCGTCTTTCATTAATCATCCACTTTCTAAACTCCCCTCTTGCCCCTCCCATCCAAATCCCTCCCCTTGCACCTACACTCCTAAACTCCCCCCTTGCCCCGCCACTCTTAAACTCCCCCCCTACCCCTCCACTCCTGAACTCCCCCCTTGCCCTTCCACTCCTGAACTCCCCCCTTGCCCTTCCCCTCCTAAACTCCCCCCTCACTCCTCCCCTTCAAAACTCCCCCCCAACCCCTCCCATTCAAATCTCCCCCCATACCATTCCTCTCCAATTCTCCCTCCTCCCCCCTCCTCCTCAAAGCTGCCTCCTCCCCACTTCGTCTCCCTTCTATCTCATACCTCCACCCCCCCAACCTTCTTCTTTCCTCTGCCCCCCCTCAAACAACCCCTCTCTGTGCCTCATCCCTTCACCTTCAAACCTTTCATCCTCCTCATCCTTCCCTTTCTTGGAACTCTTCTGCAATCGCTGACACACTAACAACTGCTCTCCCTACCTCCCCCTCTCATCCTTCATCTTACCCTACTCCTCCCCTCCCCTCCCCTGTCCTGTACCCGATGCTCCCCCTCTCTCTTCATTAATGGTATGGACCTCAAACATCCGGGGCCTTCGCTCAAACCTGACTGATCTCTCCATACAGGTTGCTTCTGACAATCCAGACTTGATCTGCTTAACAGAGACTTTCCTCCTTCAAGATGTCTCTGATTCCTTAATATCTCTTCCTGGTTACTCCCTCCTCCGGTATGATAGACCTGAGCCTCGGCCTGGTGGTGGGGTGGCTATCTTTATCAAAAACTCTCTTCCTCACTCTCCTTGCACTGCCCTCTCTCCTCCTCACCCCCAGGAGTACCTCTGGCTACGGCTTCCTCTCCGCTCCCACCTTTTGTTCATATGTGTTCTGTACCGTCCCCCAAACAGTGATGACTCCATCTACATTTCACTGTCTGACAACATGGACCAACTTCTATCCACTCATCCCAACTCTCTCTTCCTCATATGTGGTGACTTCAATTGTCATCATGCCACCTGGTTGGGTGTGGGTTCCTCTCTCACCAGTCATTGCACCTCAGCAAAGGACTTCTGTGACTCACTGGGATTGACACAATCTGTCAATTTCCCGACCCGGATCTCAGCCAATGGAGTATCTTCTCTTCTAGACTTGGTTATGACTAACTTCCCTGCTAATGTCTGCTGCTCTTCTTCTGCTCCAATCGGTTCTTCTGATCATGTGCTTGTCAAAGTGGACATCTCTCTGGCCATTCTCAGAGAGCCTCCTCAGCGTCGACGAGTCTGGCATTTCACTCAGGCCGACTGGGACGGTCTTCAAGCAGCCATCAATCGTCTGGATTGGTCTCCCATCTCCACTGCCTCTGACATCAATTCTTCCTGGGAATTCTTCCAAAGCAAACTGATCTCTCTCATGCACAGATTTATCCCATCTCACCTTCAGTTGTCTTACCCTTCCTCCCGTCCATGGTACACTGAATCTTGTGGTGAGGCAGTTGCCCTGAAACAACTTGCCTTTGCCTCTTGGAAGGCTAATCCAACTGAAGGAAATCTCAGTTCCTTCCACCAAGCTCGGAACAAGTGTGTGTCTACCCTCAGGAGTGCCAGGAAGCACTATCTCTCCTCACTCAAGAATGAACTCTCAAACCTGTCTCCTTCCTCCAAATCCTGGTGGCGTCTGGTCAAATCCGTTTCTGGTGTTTGTTCCCCCTCCATCCCCTCCCTTACCTCAAATGGCCACACAGTTGACATCGCCCGTGACAAAGCCGAATGCCTCAACTCTGTGTTTGCCTCAAAATCCTTAGTCCCAAACCCATCTCTCTCTGTTCCCACCTTTCCCAGTCGAACCAAACTGCTCCTGGACTCTGTGACCTTCTCTCCTGACAAGGTGGAGGAGTTTTTGTCAAACCTCGACTCTGATTCTGCAACTGGACCAGATGGCATCAGCCCACGGGTCCTAAAATCCTGCTCTGCCGCTCTATCTCACCCTCTCTCTGTTCTTTTCACCCTATCCTTTGCTCAAGGTCATCTGCCAGCATCCTGGAAATCAGCAAACATTACCGCTTTACACAAAAAAGGTGCAAAAACAGATCCTTGCAACTACAGACCAATCAGCCTGCTCCCAATTATCAGCAAAGTCATGGAATCCATCATTGCTTCGGATATGAAATCTTTCCTCTTCTCCAATGGCTTGATCTCTGATCATCAATTTGGTTTCAGACCAGGTCACTCTACTCTGGACATGCTGCTTCTGCTGTCTCAACAATGGATGGAGGTCCTCAATGCCAAACAGGAAATCAGAGCTGTCTCCCTTGACATATCACGTGCCTTCGATACGGTCTGGCACCCAGCTCTGCTCACCAAACTCACCTCCTATGGTATTCAGGGAAATCTCCATGCATGGCTTGCGGACCTCCTCTCTGGTCGTAGTCAACGTGTGGCCCTGAATGGATTTCTCTCATCTCCCCTTCCCGTTCAGGCTGGAGTTCCCCAAGGCAGTGTGCTGGGCCCTGTGCTTTTTCTGGTCTTTATCAATGATCTCTCCGACTCTCTGGAAAATCCTCTGTATCTCTTTGCTGATGACTCCACTCTCTGCCGCTCCATTCCTCTTCCCTCAGATCGGCAGTCTGCAGCCTCCTCACTCTCTGAAGACCTGGACAAAATCACAGACTGGTCAAACATGTGGAACATGTCTTTCAATCCTGACAAATCTCACACTCTTACTATGTCTCTCCGAAAAGATCGACTGGACAACCCTCCCATCTACTTTCTCAACAATCCTCTCCAAGAAGTTCTGTCGCTCAAGCTTTTGGGTCTCACCATCTGCCATGATCTTTCTTGGGAAAACCACATTTCCAAGCTGGCCTCCAAAGCCAGTCGCCGACTGGGCATCCTCCGTCGTGCGAAGTCCTTCCTAGGCACACCTGAGCTCCTCACCACATACAAGGCTTTCATCCGCAGCTCAATGGAATACTGTTCTCCCCTATGGGCTGGTGCTCCTGCCTCACACCTGGCTCGGCTTCACGCTGTTGAATCCAAAGCTTTCAGAATCATTGGAATCTCCCGCGATGAAGCTATCTCTGAGGGCCTTTCACTCACTCACCGCAGGCAGGTAGGTGGTCTTTCTGTCTTCTACCGACTCCTCTCCGGCCTTGCTCCCCCAGCTCTCTCTGTGCTCTGTCCCCCAAATATTCCTACAGGTCGCACAAGATCTGCCAGCCACCCTCTGATGGTTAAACTGCCGAAATCTCGGCTCTCTGCTCACCTTCACTCTTTCATTCCTCTTTTCTCCCGCCTCTGGAACAAACTCCCACACTCACTTCAATCACACTCCTTCCTCCAGGTCTTCAAAACAGCTGTTCACCACCATCTCTTATCTTCCCCCATCCAAAACCTTGATCTTTTCTACCCCCACTAATTCACCCCAGATCCACCTTGTTTGAAATTCCAACTTCTTTCCTGGAAGTCTTGGCAGTGTCCATATGTTTTATACCTCTCCCACCCCCCCCTTCCCATGCCTCCCCCCCAAAGCCCTCTCCCTCCCACAGTTCTCTCGATGTCTCCATGTCTCTCGGTCCCTGCTCTCAAATGTTGTTTGTGTCCTTCCCCCTCTCTCCCCATCTTGTCTACCGCTCCCGATGTTATTTGTTTTGTGTGTCTGTTTGTCTTTCTGTGTGATTAATGTTCGCTCTTTCACGAGCCTCGATCTTGTATACAAAAAAAATAATAAAAAAAAAATAAAAAATTCAATCTTTAAAAAGAAAGTATCTATTAAAAATGAGTTTTTAAATATTGTTAGAGAAATAATAAGGTTAAAATTATGGAATATACCCATTTTATATGAAATTAAACCTATCGCGAATATTACTTGTACATTTTGTAAAAATCAAAACTTAACTGATTTTGAAATAACTAACACAAATATTAAAACATGTTTGTGGTGTAATAACCAACAATTAAGTTTTAACACTAATATGACTTATAATGATTATAAGAGAGTAAATATAATAGGGAAATATATTTACAATAGAGTTTCTCATTTTCAAAAATGTATTACTCAATATCAAGGCAAACAATATTGTAAAATACCAGAAAAGGTTTATAACGATCTGAATGAAAAGTTTAAAGCATATAGACTTTTGATCGACCATGAAGGTGAGGTTATAAAATATTCCAATATCACGAAAACTCATTTCACCATGTTTCTAAAAGAATTAAAATATACTAAACATTATGGCAATATTAATCTAATATATGTAACATTAACCAAGAAGAAATTGGATGATATTTCTCATTTAGAACAAGCGCAAATTTCTGATTTTAAAACTTTATTAAAACTATAATTTGAAAAACACGGTAAAGATAAGGCTGAACCACGAGACAATTTTTTTTCTGAATATGAAATATTGTTGCAAAACCACTTTTCGTGATCCTGTTGGTGTTGAAATACACTTTTCGCATTTCTGTTCGTGTTGCAAAACCACTTTCCACACTTGTGCGAGTGATGCAAAACCACTTATTCCACTTGTGCTGGTGTTGCAAAACCACTTTCCACACTTGTGCTGGTGTTGCAAAACCACTTTCCGCACTTGTGTTAGTGTTGAAAACCACTTTTCACACTTGTGTTAGTGCTGCAGAACCACTTTCCGCACTTGTGCTGGTGATGCAAAACCACTTTGCGCACTTGTGTAATTGTTGCAAAACCACATTTCACGCCCTCATAGTGTTGAAAACCACTTTTTACACTTGTTTTAGTGATGCAGAACCACTTTCTGCACTTGTGTAGGTTTTGCAAAACTACTTTCCACACTAGTGCTCACAATGCAAAACCACTTTTCACACTTGTGGAAGTATTGCAAAGCCACTTTCCCCACTTGTGTTAGTGTTGCCAAACCACTTTCCGCACTTGTGTTGGTGTTGCATAACCACTTTCCACACTTGTGCTGGCAATGCAAAACCACTTTTCGCACTTGTGCGAGTATTGCAAAGCCACTTTCCCCACTTTTGTTGGTGTTGCAAAACCACTTTCCGCACTTGCGATGGCGTTGAAAACCACTTTTCGCACTTGTGTTAGTGTTGAAAACCACTTTTTACTCTTGTTTTAGTGATGCAGATCCACTTTCTGCACTTGTGTTGGTGTTGCAGAACCACTTTCCCCACTTTTGTTGGTGTTGCAAAACCACTTTCCGCACTTGCGATGGCGTTGAAAACCACTTTTCGCACTTGTGTTAGTGTTGAAAACCACTTTTTACTCTTGTTTTAGTGATGCAGATCCACTTTCTGCACTTGTGTTGGTGTTGCAGAACCACTTTCTGCACTTGTGTTGGTGTTGCAAAAACCACTTTTTGCGCTCGTGTTAATGTTGAAAACCACTTTCCCCACTTGTGGTCATGTTGCAAAACCACTTTCCACACTTGTATTAGTGTTGAAAACCACTTTTCACACGTGTGGTTGCATTGAAAACCAATTTCTGCACTTGTGGTTGCATTGAAAACCACTTTTCGCACTTGTGGTAGTGCAGAAAACTACTTTCCCCACTTGTGTTAGTGTTGCAAAACCACTTTCCACACTTGTGCTTGTAATGCAAAACGACTTTTCGCACTTGTGTTCATGTTGAAAACCACTTTTCGCACTTGTGTTGGAGTTGCAGAACCACTTTCCGCATTTGAGTTGGTGTTGCAAAACCACTTTCCCCACTTGTGGTCGTGTTCTAAAATCACTTTACGCACTTGTGTTAGTGTAGAAAACTACTTTTCACTCTTGTGTTAGCGTTGCAGAACCACTTTCCCCACTTGTGCAAGCAATGCAAAACCACTTTTCGCACTTGTGCGATTATTGCAAAGCCACTTTCCCCACTTGTGTTAGTTTTGCAAAACCACTTTCGACACTTGTGTTGGTGTTGCATAACCACTTTCCACACTTGTGCTGGCAATGCAAAACCACTTTTCGCACTTGTGTAATTGTTGCAAAACCACTTTTTGTGCTCCTGTTGGTGTTGAAATACACTTTTCGCATTTCTGTTCGTGTTGCAAAACAACTTTCCACACTTGTGCGAGTGATGCAAAACGACTTATCACACTTGCGTTGGTGTTGCAAAACCACTTTACACACTTGTGCTAGTAGTGCAAAACACTTGTTGAAAAACCACTTTCAACACTTGTGGTTGCGTTGAAAACCACTTTTCGCACTTGTGTTAGTGGAGAAAACTACTTTCCCCACTTGTGTTAGTGTTGCAAAACCACTTTCCACACTTGTGCTGGTGATGCAAAATGACTTTTCGCACTTGTGTTGGTGATGCAGAACCACTTTCCACACTTGTGCTGGTGATGCAAAACCACTTTCCACACTTGTGTTGGTGTTGCAAAACCACCGAACACACTTGTGCTTGTAATGCAAAGCCACTTTCCCCACTTGTGTTAGTATTGCAAAACCACTTTCCACACTTGTGTTGGTGTCGCATAACCACTTTCCACATTTGTGCTGTCAATGCAAAACCACTTTGCGCACTTGTGTAATTGTTGCAAAACCACTTTTCACGCTCCTGATAGTGTTGAAAACCACTTTTTATACTTGTTTTCGTGATGCAAAACCACTTTCCACACTTGTGCTCACAATCCAAAACCACTTTTCACACTTGTGCGAGTATTGCAAAGCCACTTTCCGCACTTGTAGTTGTGTTGAAAACCACTTTTCCCACTTGTGTTGGTGTAGAAAACCATTTTTCGCACTTGTGTTAGTGTTGAAAACCACTTTTCACACTTGTGCTGGTGCTGCCGAACCACTTCCGCACTTGTGGTTGCGTTGAAAACCACTTTCACACTTGTGTTAGTGCAGAAAACTACTTGCACCACTTGTGTTTGTGTTGGAAAACCACTTTCCACACTTGTGCTAGTGATGCAAAACCACTTTCCTCATTTGTTTTGGTGTTGCAAAACCACTTTACACACTTGTGCTTGTAATTCAAAACGACTTTTCGCACTTGTGTTCGTGTTGAAAACCACTTTTCGCACTTGTGTTGGTGTTGCAGAACCACTTTCCGCATTTGAGTTAGTGTTGCATAACCACTTTCCACACTTGTGCTGCCAATGCAAAACCACTTTTTGCACTTGTGTTAGTGCTGCAGACCCACTTTCCGCACTTGTGGTTGCATTGAAAACCACTTTCTAAACTTGTGTTAGTGTTGCATAACCACTTTCCACACTTGTGCTGGCAATGCAAAACCCCTTTGCACACTTGTGTAATTGTTGAAAAACCACTTTTCGCGCTCCTGATGGTGTTGAAATCCACTTTTCGCACTTGTGTTAGTGTTGCAAAACCACTTTCCACACTTGTGTTCGTGCTGCAAAATCACTTTCCGCACTTGTGTTAGTGTAGAAAACTACTTTTCGCACTTGTTAGTGTTGAAAACCATTTTTCACACTTGTGTTGGTGTTGCAGAACCACTTTCCCTGCTTGTGCAAGCAATGCAAAACCACTTTTCGCACTTGTGCGAGTATTGCAAAGCCACTTTCCCCACTTGTGTTGGTGTTGCATAACCACTTTCCACACTTGTGTTGGCAATGCAAAACCACTTTTCGCACTTGTGTAATTGTTGCAAAACCACTTTTCGCGCCCTTGTTGGTGTAGAAATACACTTTTCGCATTTATGTTCGTGTTGCAAAACCACTTTCCACACTTGTGCGAGTGATGCAAACCACTTTTCACACTTGTATTGGTGTTGCAGAACCACTTTTCGCGCTCCTGATGGTGTTGAAAACCACTTTTCGCACTTGTGTTAGTGGAGAAAACTACTTTCCTCACTTGTGTTCGTGTTGCAAAACCGCTTTCTACACTTGTGCTCGTGATGCAAAACCACTTTCCTCACTTGTGTTCGTGTTGCAAAACCACTTTCCACACTTGTGCGAGTGATGCAAAACGACTTATCACACTTGTGTTGGTGTTGCAAAACCTCTTTCCACACTTGTGTTGGTGTTGCATAACCACATTTCCACACTTGTGCTGCCAATGCAAAACCACTTTTCGCACTTGTGTAATTGTTGGAAAACCACTTTTCGCGCTCCTGTTGGTGTTGAAATACACTTTTTGCATTTCTGTTCGTGTTGCAAAACCACTTTCCACACCTGTGCAAGTAGTGCAAAACCACTTATCACACTTGTGTTGGTGTTGCAAAACCACTTTACACACTTGTGCTAGTAGTGCAAATCCACTTGTTGAAAAACCACCTTCAACACTTGTGGTTGCGTTGAAAACCACTTTTCGCACTTGTGTTAGTGGAGAAAACTACTTTCCCAACTTGTGTTGGTGTTGCAGAACCACTTTCCGCACTTGCGTTGGTGATGCATAACCACTTGCCGCACTGGTGCTCGCAATGCAGAAGCACTTTTCACACTTGTGCGAGTATTGCAAAGTCACTTTCCGCACTTGTAGTTGCGTTGAAAACCACTTTTCGCACTTGTGTTGGTGTAGAAAACCACTTTTCGCACTTGTGTTAGTGTTGAAAACCACTTTTCACACTTGTGTTAGTGCTGCTGAACCACTTTCCGCACTTGTGGTTGCGTTGAAAACCACTTTCTGCACTTCTGGTTGCATTGAAAACCACTTTTCGCACTTGTGTTAGTGCAGAAAACTACTTTCCCCACTTGTGATAGTGATGCAAAACCACTTTCCTCACTTGTGTTGGTGTTGCAAAACCACTTTACACACTTGTGCTTGTAATTCAAAACGACGTTTCGCACTTGTGTTAGTGTTGAAAACCACTTTTCGCACTTGTGTTGGTGTTGCAGAACCACTTTCCGCATTTGAGTTAGTGTTGCATAACCACTTGCCACACTTGTGCTGCCAATGCAAAACCACTTTTCGCACTTGTGTTAGTGCTGCAGAACCACTTTACACACTTGTGCTAGTAGTGCAAAACCACTTGTTGTAAAACTACATTCAACACTTGTGGTTGCGTTGAAAACCACTTTTCGCACTTGTGTTAGTGGAGAAAACCACTTTCCCCACTTGTTAGTGTTGCAAAACCACTTTCCACACTTGTGTTGGTGTTGCATAACCACTTTCCACACTTGTGCTGGCAATGCAAAACCACTGTCCACACTTGTGCTAGCAATGCAAAACCACTTTTCACACTTGTGTTAGTGTTGAAAACCCACTTTTCGCACTTGTGTTGGTGCAGGAAACCACTTTTGCACTTGTATTAGTGTGGAAAAAACACTTTTCGCACTTGTGTTAGTGTTGAAAAACCACTTTTCACACTTGTGTTAGTGTTGAAAAACCACTTTTCGCACTTGTGTTGGTGCAGGAAACCACTTTTGCACTTGTATTAGTGTGGAAAAAACACTTTTTGCACTTGTGATAGTGTTGAAAAACCACTTTTCGCACTTGTGTTAGTGTTGAAAAACCACTATTCGCACTTGTGTTGGTGCAGGAAACCACTTTTGCACTTGTATAGGTGTGGAAAAACCACTTTTCGCACTTGTGTTAGTGTTGAAAAACCACTTTTCGCACTTGTTAGTGTTGAAAAACCACTATTCGCACTTGTATTGGTGCAGGAAACCACTTTTGCACTTGTATTAGTGTGGAAAAAACACTTTTTGCACTTGTGATAGTGTTGAAAAACCACTTTTCGCACTTGTGTTAGTGTTGAAAAACCACTTTTCGCACTTTTGTTGGTGCAGGAAACCACTTTTGCACTTGTATTAGTGTGGAAAAAACACTTTTTGCACTTGTGATAGTGTTGAAAAACCACTTTTCGCACTTGTGATAGTGTTGAAAAACCACTTTTCGCACTTGTGTTAGTGTTGAAAAACCACTTTTCGCACTTGTGTTGGTGTAGGAAACCACTTTTGCACATGTATTAGTGTGGAAAAACCACTTTTTGCACTTGTGTTAGTGTTGAAAAACCACTTTTCGTACTTGTGTTGGTGCAGGAAACCACTTTTGCACTTGTATTAGTGTGGAAAAACCACTTTTTGCACTTGTGTTAGTGTTGAAAAACCACTTTTCGCACTTGTGTTGGTGCAGGAAACCACTTTTGCACTTGTATTAGTGTGGAAAAACCACTTTTTGCACTTGTGTTGGTGCAGGAAACCACTTTTGCACTTGTATTAGTGTGGAAAAAACACTTTTTGCACTTGTGATAGTGTTGAAAAACCACTTTTCGCACTTGTGATAGTGTTGAAAAACCACTTTTCGCACTTGTGTTAGTGTTGAAAAACCACTTTTCGCACTTGTGTTGGTGTAGGAAACCACTTTTGCACATGTATTAGTGTGGAAAAACCACTTTTCGCACTTGTATTAGTGTGGAAAAAACACTTTTGGCACTTGTGTTGGTGCAGGAAACCACTTTTGCACTTGTATTAGTGTGGAAAAACCACTTTTGCACTTGTATTAGTGTGGAAAAACCACTTTTCGCACATGTGTTAGTGTTGAAAAATCACTTTTCGCACTTGTGTTAGTGTTGAAAAATCACTTTTCGCACTTGTGTTAGTGTTGAAAAACCACTTTTCGCACTTGTGTTGGTGCAGGCAACCACTTTTGCACTTGTATTAGTGTGGAAAAAACACTTTTTGCACTTGTGTTAGTGTTGAAAAACCACTTTTCGCACTTGTGTTAGTGTTGAAAAACCACTATTCGCACTTGTGTTGGTGCAGGAAACCACTTTTGCACTTGTATAGGTGTGGAAAAACCACTTTTCGCACTTGTGTTAGTGTTGAAAAACCACTTTTCGCACTTGTGTTAGTGTTGAAAAACCACTATTCGCACTTGTATTGGTGCAGGAAACCACTTTTCGCACTTTTGTTGGTGCAGGAAACCACTTTTGCACTTGTATTAGTGTGGAAAAAACACTTTTTGCACTTGTGATAGTGTTGAAAAACCACTTTTCGCACTTGTGTTAGTGTTGAAAAACCACTTTTCGCACTTGTGTTAGTGTTGAAAAACCACTTTTCGCACTTTTGTTGGTGTTGAAAAACCACTTTTCGCACTTGTGTTGGTGCAGGAAACCACTTTTGCACTTGTATTAGTGTGGAAAAACCACTTTTCGCACTTGTGTTAGTGTTGAAAAACCAATTTTCGCACTTGTGTTAGTGTTGGTGCAGGAAACCACTTTTGCACTTGTATTAGTGTGGAAAAAACACTTTTTGCACTTGTGATAGTGTTGAAAAACCACTTTTCGCACTTGTGTTGGTGCAGGAAACCACTTTTGCACTTGTATTAGTGTGGAAAAAACACTTTTCGCACTTGTTTTAGTGTTGAAAAACCACTTTTCGCACTTGTGTTAGTGTTGAAAAACCACTATTCGCACTTGTGTTGGTGTAGGAAACCACTTTTGCACATGTATTAGTGTGGAAAAACCACTTTTCGCACTTGTGTTAGTGTTGAAAAACCACTTTTCGTACTTGTGTTGGTGCAGGAAACCACTTTTGCACCTGTATTAGTGTGGAAAAACCACTTTTCGCACTTGTGTTAGTGTTGAAAAACCACTTTTCGCACTTGTGTTAGTGTTGAAAAACCACTATTCGCACTTGTATTGGTGCAGGAAACCACTTTTCGCACTTTTGTTGGTGCAGGAAACCACTTTTGCACTTGTATTAGTGTGGAAAAAACACTTTTTGCACTTGTGATAGTGTTGAAAAACCACTTTTCGCACTTGTGTTAGTGTTGAAAAACCACTTTTCGCACTTGTGTTGGTGCAGGAAACCACTTTTGCACTTGTATTAGTGTGGAAAAAACACTTTTTGCACTTGTGATAGTGTTGAAAAACCACTTTTCGCACTTGTGTTGGTGCAGGAAACCACTTTTGCACTTGTATTAGTGTGGAAAAAACACTTTTCGGACTTGTTTTAGTGTTGAAAAACCACTTTTCGCACTTGTGTTAGTGTTGAAAAACCACTTTTCGCACTTGTGTTGGTGCAGGAAACCACTTTTGCGCTTGTATTAGTGTGGAAAAAACACTTTTTGCACTTGTGATAGTGTTGAAAAACCACTTTTCGCACTTGTGTTAGTGTTGAAAAACCACTATTCGCACTTGTGTTGGTGTAGGAAACCACTTTTGCACATGTATTAGTGTGGAAAAACCACTTTTCGCACTTGTGTTAGTGTTGAAAAACCACTTTTCGTACTTGTGTTGGTGCAGGAAACCACTTTTGCACTTGTATTAGTGTGGAAAAAACACTTTTCGCACTTGTTTTAGTGTTGAAAAACCACTTTTTGCACTTGTGTTAGTGTTGAAAAACCACTTTTCGCACTTGTGTTGGTGTTGAAAAACCACTTTTTGCACTTGTGATAGTGTTGAAAAACCACTTTTCGCACTTGTGTTAGTGTTGAAAAACCACTTTTCGCACTTGTGTTATAGTGTTGAAAAACCACTTTTCGCACTTGTGTTAGTGTTGAAAAACCACTTTTCGCACTTGTGTTGGTGCAGGAAACCACTTTTGCACTTGTATTAGTGTGGAAAAACCACTTTTGCACTTGTATTAGTGTGGAAAAACCACTTTTCGCACATGTGTTAGTGTTGAAAAATCACTTTTCGCACTTGTGTTAGTGTTGAAAAACCACTTTTCGCACTTGTGTTGGTGCAGGCAACCACTTTTGCACTTGTATTAGTGTGGAAAAAACACTTTTTGCACTTGTGTTAGTGTTGAAAAACCACTTTTCGCACTTGTTAGTGTTGAAAAACCACTTTTCGCATTTGTGTTTGTGCAGGAAACCACTTTTGCACTTGTATTAGTGTGGAAAAACCACTTTTCGCACTTGTGTTAGTGTTGAAAAACCACTTCTCGCACTTGTGTTAGTGTTGAAAAACCAATTTTCGCACTTGTGTTAGTGCTGAAAAACCACATTTCGCACTTGTGTTGGTGCAGGAAACTACTTTTGCACTTGTATTAGTGTGGAAAAAACACTTTTCGCACTTGTGTTAGTGTTGAAAAACCACTTTTCACCCTTGTGTTAGTGTTGAAAAACCACTTTTCGCACTTGTGTTGGTACAGGAAACCACTTTTGCACTTGTATTAGTGTGGAAAAAACACTTTTTGCACTTGTGATAGTGTTGAAAAACCACTTTTCGCACTTGTGTTAGTGTTGAAAAACCACTTTTCGCACTTGTGTTGGTGCAGGAAACCACTTTTGCACTTGTATTAGTGTGGAAAAACCACTTTTTGCACTTGTGATAGTGTTGAAAAACCACTTTTCGCACTTGTTAGTGTTGAAAAACCACTTTTCGCACTTGTGTTAGTGTTGAAAAACCACTTTTCGCATTTGTGTTGGTGCAGGAAACCACTTTTGCACTTGTATTAGTGTGGAAAAAACACTTTTTGCACTTGTGTTAGTGTTGAAAAACCACTTTTCGCACTTGTGTTAGTGTTGAAAAACCACTTTTCGCACTTGTGTTGGTGCAGGAAACCACTTTTGCACTTGTATTAGTGTGGAAAAAACACTTTTTGCACTTGTGTTAGTGTTGAAAAACCACTTTTCGCACTTGTGTTAGTGTTGAAAAACCACATTTCGCACTTGTGTTGGTGCTGGAAACCACTTTTGCACTTGTATTAGTGTGGAAAAAACACTTTTTGAACTTGTGATAGTGTTGAAAAACCACTTTTCGCACTTGTGTTAGTGTTGAAAAACCACTTTTCGCACTTGTGTTGGTGCAGGAAACCACTTTTGCACTTGTATTAGTGTGGAAAAAACACTTTTTGCACTTGTGTTAGTGTTGAAAAACCACTTTTCGCACTTGTGTTAGTGTTGAAAAACCACTTTTCGCACTTGTGTTGGTGCAGGAAACCACTTTTGCACTTGTATTAGTGTGGAAAAAACACTTTTCGCACTTGTGTTGGTGTTGCAGAACCACTTTCCGCATTTGAGTTAGTGTTGCATAACCACTTGCCACACTTGTGCTGCCAATGCAAAACCACTTTTCGCACTTGTGTTAGTGCTGCAGAACCACTTTACACACTTGTGCTAGTAGTGCAAAACCACTTGTTGTAAAACTACATTCAACACTTGTGGTTGCGTTGAAAACCACTTTTCGCACTTGTGTTAGTGGAGAAAACCACTTTCCCCACTTGTTAGTGTTGCAAAACCACTTTCCACACTTGTGTTGGTGTTGCAAAATCACTTTCCGTACTTGTGTTAGGGTAGAAAACCACTTTTTGCACTTGTGTTAGTGTTGCAGCACCACTTTCCG
Organism: Myxine glutinosa; assembly: GCF_964187855.1. Classification (NCBI taxonomy): domain Eukaryota; kingdom Metazoa; phylum Chordata; class Myxini; order Myxiniformes; family Myxinidae; genus Myxine; species Myxine glutinosa. The sequence continues at coordinate 51,097,629 of NC_136264.1, read as the reverse complement.
CACTTGTGTTGGTGTTGCATAACCACTTTCCACACTTGTGCTGGCAATGCAAAACCACTGTCCACACTTGTGCTAGCAATGCAAAACCACTTTTCACACTTGTGTTAGTGTTGAAAACCCACTTTTCGCACTTGTGTTGGTGCAGGAAACCACTTTTGCACTTGTATTAGTGTGGAAAAAACACTTTTCGCACTTGTGTTAGTGTTGAAAAACCACTTTTCGCACTTGTGTTAGTGTTGAAAAACCACTTTTCGCACTTGTGTTGGTGCAGGAAACCACTTTTGCACTTGTATTAGTGTGGAAAAAACACTTTTTGCACTTGTGATAGTGTTGAAAAACCACTTTTCGCACTTGTGTTAGTGTTGAAAAACCACTATTCGCACTTGTGTTGGTGCAGGAAACCACTTTTGCACTTGTATAGGTGTGGAAAAACCACTTTTCGCACTTGTGTTAGTGTTGAAAAACCACTTTTCGCACTTGTGTTAGTGTTGAAAAACCACTATTCGCACTTGTATTGGTGCAGGAAACCACTTTTGCACTTGTATTAGTGTGGAAAAAACACTTTTTGCACTTGTGATAGTGTTGAAAAACCACTTTTCGCACTTGTGTTAGTGTTGAAAAACCACTTTTCGCACTTTTGTTGGTGCAGGAAACCACTTTTGCACTTGTATTAGTGTGGAAAAAACACTTTTTGCACTTGTGATAGTGTTGAAAAACCACTTTTCGCACTTGTGTTAGTGTTGAAAAACCACTTTTCGCACTTGTGTTAGTGTTGAAAAACCACTTTTCGCACTTGTGTTGGTGCAGGAAACCACTTTTGCACTTGTATTAGTGTGGAAAAACCACTTTTCGCACTTGTGTTAGTGTTGAAAAACCAATTTTCGCACTTGTGTTAGTGTTGGTGCAGGAAACCACTTTTGCACTTGTATTAGTGTGGAAAAACCACTTTTTGCACTTGTGTTAGTGTTGAAAAACCACTTTTCGCACTTGTGTTGGTGCAGGAAACCACTTTTGCACTTGTATTAGTGTGGAAAAACCACTTTTTGCACTTGTGTTAGTGTTGAAAAACCACTTTTGCACTTGTATTAGTGTTGAAAAACCACTTTTCGCACTTGTGTTAGTGTTGAAAAACCACTTTTCGCACTTGTATTAGTGTTGAAAAACCACTTTTCGCCCTTGTGTTGGTGCAGGAAACCACTTTTGCACTTGTATTAGTGTGGAAAAACCACTTTTCGCACTTGTGTTAGTGTTGAAAAACCACTTTTCGCACTTGTATTAGTGTGGAAAAAACACTTTTCGCACTTGTGTTGGTGCAGGAAACCACTTTTGCACTTGTATTAGTGTGGAAAAACCACTTTTGCACTTGTATTAGTGTGGAAAAACCACTTTTCGCACATGTGTTAGTGTTGAAAAATCACTTTTCGCACTTGTGTTAGTGTTGAAAAATCACTTTTCGCACTTGTGTTAGTGTTGAAAAACCACTTTTCGCGCTTGTGTTGGTGCAGGCAACCACTTTTGCACTTGTATTAGTGTGGAAAAAACACTTTTTGCACTTGTGTTAGTGTTGAAAAACCACTTTTCGCACTTGTGTTAGTGTTGAAAAACCACTATTCGCACTTGTGTTGGTGCAGGAAACCACTTTTGCACTTGTATAGGTGTGGAAAAACCAATTTTCGCACTTGTGTTAGTGTTGGTGCAGGAAACCACTTTTGCACTTGTATTAGTGTGGAAAAAACACTTTTTGCACTTGTGATAGTGTTGAAAAACCACTTTTCGCACTTGTGTTGGTGCAGGAAACCACTTTTGCACTTGCATTAGTGTGGAAAAAACACTTTTCGCACTTGTTTTAGTGTTGAAAAACCACTTTTCGCACTTGTGTTAGTGTTGAAAAACCACTATTCGCACTTGTGTTGGTGTAGGAAACCACTTTTGCACATGTATTAGTGTGGAAAAACCACTTTTCGCACTTGTGTTAGTGTTGAAAAACCACTTTTCGTACTTGTGTTGGTGCAGGAAACCACTTTTGCACTTGTATTAGTGTGGAAAAACCACTTTTTGCACTTGTGTTAGTGTTGAAAAACCACTTTTCGCACTTGTGTTGGTGCAGGAAACCACTTTTGCACTTGTATTAGTGTGGAAAAACCACTTTTTGCACTTGTGTTAGTGTTGAAAAACCACTTTTGCACTTGTATTAGTGTTGAAAAACCACTTTTCGCACTTGTGTTAGTGTTGAAAAACCACTTTTCGCACTTGTATTAGTGTTGAAAAACCACTTTTCGCCCTTGTGTTGGTGCAGGAAACCACTTTTGCACTTGTATTAGTGTGGAAAAACCACTTTTCGCACTTGTGTTAGTGTTGAAAAACCACTTTTCGCACTTGTATTAGTGTGGAAAAAACACTTTTCGCACTTGTGTTGGTGCAGGAAACCACTTTTGCACTTGTATTAGTGTGGAAAAACCACTTTTGCACTTGTATTAGTGTGGAAAAACCACTTTTCGCACATGTGTTAGTGTTGAAAAATCACTTTTCGCACTTGTGTTAGTGTTGAAAAATCACTTTTCGCACTTGTGTTAGTGTTGAAAAACCACTTTTCGCACTTGTGTTGGTGCAGGCAACCACTTTTGCACTTGTATTAGTGTGGAAAAAACACTTTTTGCACTTGTGTTAGTGTTGAAAAACCACTTTTCGCACTTGTGTTAGTGTTGAAAAACCACTATTCGCACTTGTATTGGTGCAGGAAACCACTTTTCGCACTTTTGTTGGTGCAGGAAACCACTTTTGCACTTGTATTAGTGTGGAAAAAACACTTTTTGCACTTGTGATAGTGTTGAAAAACCACTTTTCGCACTTGTGTTAGTGTTGAAAAACCACTTTTCGCACTTGTGTTAGTGTTGAAAAACCACTTTTCGCACTTGTGTTGGTGCAGGAAACCACTTTTGCACTTGTATTAGTGTGGAAAAAACACTTTTTGCACTTGTGATAGTGTTGAAAAACCACTTTTCGCACTTGTGTTGGTGCAGGAAACCACTTTTGCACTTGTATTAGTGTGGAAAAAACACTTTTCGGACTTGTTTTAGTGTTGAAAAACCACTTTTCGCACTTGTGTTAGTGTTGAAAAACCACTTTTCGCACTTGTGTTGGTGTAGGAAACCACTTTTGCACATGTATTAGTGTGGAAAAACCACTTTTCGCACTTGTGTTAGTGTTGAAAAACCACTTTTCGTACTTGTGTTGGTGCAGGAAACCACTTTTGCACTTGTATTAGTGTGGAAAAAACACTTTTCGCACTTGTTTTAGTGTTGAAAAACCACTTTTTGCACTTGTGTTAGTGTTGAAAAACCACTTTTCGCACTTGTGTTGGTGTTGAAAAACCACTTTTTGCACTTGTGATAGTGTTGAAAAACCACTTTTCGCACTTGTGTTAGTGTTGAAAAACCACTTTTCGCACTTGTGTTAGTGTTGAAAAACCACTTTTCGCACTTGTGTTAGTGTTGAAAAACCACTTTTCGCACTTGTGTTAGTGTTGAAAAACCACTTTTCGCACTTGTGTTAGTGTTGAAAAACCACTTTTCGCACTTGTGTTGGTGCAGGAAACCACTTTTGCACTTGTATTAGTGTGGAAAAACCACTTTTCGCACATGTGTTAGTGTTGAAAAATCACTTTTCGCACTTGTGTTAGTGTTGAAAAACACTTTTCGCACTTGTGTTGGTGCAGGCAACCACTTTTGCACTTGTATTAGTGTGGAAAAAACACTTTTTGCACTTGTGTTAGTGTTGAAAAACCACTTTTCGCACTTGTTAGTGTTGAAAAACCACTTTTCGCATTTGTGTTGGTGCAGGAAACCACTTTTGCACTTGTATTAGTGTGGAAAAACCACTTTTCGCACTTGTGTTAGTGTTGAAAAACCACTTCTCGCACTTGTGTTAGTGTTGAAAAACCAATTTTCGCACTTGTGTTAGTGCTGAAAAACCACATTTCGCACTTGTGTTGGTGCAGGAAACTACTTTTGCACTTGTATTAGTGTGGAAAAAACACTTTTCGCACTTGTGTTAGTGTTGAAAAACCACTTTTCGCACTTGTGTTGGTACAGGAAACCACTTTTGCACTTGTATTAGTGTGGAAAAAACACTTTTTGCACTTGTGATAGTGTTGAAAAACCACTTTTCGCACTTGTGTTAGTGTTGAAAAACCACTTTTCGCACTTGTGTTGGTGCAGGAAACCACTTTTGCACTTGTATTAGTGTGGAAAAACCACTTTTTGCACTTGTGATAGTGTTGAAAAACCACTTTTCGCACTTGTTAGTGTTGAAAAACCACTTTTCGCACTTGTGATAGTGTTGAAAAACCACTATTTGCACTTGTGTTAGTGTTGAAAAACCACTTTTCGCACTTGTGTTAGTGTTGAAAAACCACTTTTCGCATTTGTGTTGGTGCAGGAAACCACTTTTGCACTTGTATTAGTGTGGAAAAAACACTTTTTGCACTTGTGTTAGTGTTGAAAAACCACTTTTCGCATTTGTGTTGGTGCAGGAAACCACTTTTGCACTTGTATTAGTGTTGAAAAACCACTTTTCGCACTTGTGTTAGTGTTGAAAAACCACATTTCGCACTTGTGTTGGTGCTGGAAACCACTTTTGCACTTGTATTAGTGTGGAAAAAACACTTTTTGAACTTGTGATAGTGTTGAAAAACCACTTTTCGCACTTGTGTTAGTGTTGAAAAACCACTTTTCGCACTTGTGTTGGTGCAGGAAACCACTTTTGCACTTGTATTAGTGTGGAAAAAACACTTTTTGCACTTGTGTTAGTGTTGAAAAACCACTTTTCGCACTTGTGTTAGTGTTGAAAAACCACTTTTCGCACTTGTGTTGGTGCAGGAAACCACTTTTGCACTTGTATTAGTGTGGAAAAAACACTTTTCGCACTTGTGTTGGTGTTGCAGAACCACTTTCCGCATTTGAGTTAGTGTTGCATAACCACTTGCCACACTTGTGCTGCCAATGCAAAACCACTTTTCGCACTTGTGTTAGTGCTGCAGAACCACTTTACACACTTGTGCTAGTAGTGCAAAACCAATTGTTGTAAAACTACATTCAACACTTGTGGTTGCGTTGAAAACCACTTTTCGCACTTGTGTTAGTGGAGAAAACCACTTTCCCCACTTGTTAGTGTTGCAAAACCACTTTCCACACTTGTGTTGGTGTTGCAAAATCACTTTCCGTACTTGTGTTAGGGTAGAAAACCACTTTTTGCACTTGTGTTAGTGTTGCAGCACCACTTTCCGCACTTGTGTTGGTGTTGCATAACCACTTTCCACACTTGTGCTGGCAATGCAAAACCACTTTTCACACTTGTGTTAGTGTTGAAAACCCACTTTTCGCACTTGTGTTGGTGCAGGAAACCACTTTTGCACTTGTATTAGTGTGGAAAAAACACTTTTCGCACTTGTGTTAGTGTTGAAAAACCACTTTTCGCACTTGTGTTAGTGTTGAAAAACCACTTTTCGCACTTGTGTTGGTGCAGGAAACCACTTTTGCACTTGTATTAGTGTGGAAAAAACACTTTTTGCACTTGTGATAGTGTTGAAAAACCACTTTTCGCACTTGTGTTAGTGTTGAAAAACCACTATTCGCACTTGTGTTGGTGCAGGAAACCACTTTTGCACTTGTATAGGTGTGGAAAAACCACTTTTCGCACTTGTGTTAGTGTTGAAAAACCACTTTTCGCACTTGTGTTAGTGTTGAAAAACCACTATTCGCACTTGTATTGGTGCAGGAAACCACTTTTGCACTTGTATTAGTGTGGAAAAAACACTTTTTGCACTTGTGATAGTGTTGAAAAACCACTTTTCGCACTTGTGTTAGTGTTGAAAAACCACTTTTCGCACTTTTGTTGGTGCAGGAAACCACTTTTGCACTTGTATTAGTGTGGAAAAAACACTTTTTGCACTTGTGATAGTGTTGAAAAACCACTTTTCGCACTTGTGATAGTGTTGAAAAACCACTTTTCGCACTTGTTAGTGTTGAAAAACCACTTTTCGCACTTGTGTTAGTGTTGAAAAACCACTTTTCGCACTTGTGTTGGTGCAGGAAACCACTTTTGCACTTGTATTAGTGTGGAAAAACCACTTTTCGCACTTGTGTTAGTGTTGAAAAACCAATTTTCGCACTTGTGTTAGTGTTGGTGCAGGAAACCACTTTTGCACTTGTATTAGTGTGGAAAAAACACTTTTTGCACTTGTGATAGTGTTGAAAAACCACTTTTCGCACTTGTGTTGGTGCAGGAAACCACTTTTGCACTTGTATTAGTGTGGAAAAAACACTTTTCGCACTTGTTTTAGTGTTGAAAAACCACTTTTCGCACTTGTGTTAGTGTTGAAAAACCACTATTCGCACTTGTGTTGGTGTAGGAAACCACTTTTGCACATGTATTAGTGTGGAAAAACCACTTTTCGCACTTGTGTTAGTGTTGAAAAACCACTTTTCGTACTTGTGTTGGTGCAGGAAACCACTTTTGCACTTGTATTAGTGTGGAAAAACCACTTTTTGCACTTGTGTTAGTGTTGAAAAACCACTTTTCGCACTTGTGTTGGTGCAGGAAACCACTTTTGCACTTGTATTAGTGTGGAAAAACCACTTTTTGCACTTGTGTTAGTGTTGAAAAACCACTTTTGCACTTGTATTAGTGTTGAAAAACCACTTTTCGCACTTGTGTTAGTGTTGAAAAACCACTTTTCGCACTTGTATTAGTGTTGAAAAACCACTTTTCGCCCTTGTGTTGGTGCAGGAAACCACTTTTGCACTTGTATTAGTGTGGAAAAACCACTTTTCGCACTTGTGTTAGTGTTGAAAAACCACTTTTCGCACTTGTATTAGTGTGGAAAAAACACTTTTCGCACTTGTGTTGGTGCAGGAAACCACTTTTGCACTTGTATTAGTGTGGAAAAACCACTTTTGCACTTGTATTAGTGTGGAAAAACCACTTTTCGCACATGTGTTAGTGTTGAAAAATCACTTTTCGCACTTGTGTTAGTGTTGAAAAATCACTTTTCGCACTTGTATTGGTGCAGGAAACCACTTTTCGCACTTTTGTTGGTGCAGGAAACCACTTTTGCACTTGTATTAGTGTGGAAAAAACACTTTTTGCACTTGTGTTAGTGTTGAAAAACCACTTTTCGCACTTGTGTTAGTGTTGAAAAACCACTATTCGCACTTGTGTTGGTGCAGGAAACCACTTTTGCACTTGTATAGGTGTGGAAAAACCACTTTTCGCACTTGTGTTAGTGTTGAAAAACCACTTTTCGCACTTGTGTTAGTGTTGAAAAACCACTATTCGCACTTGTATTGGTGCAGGAAACCACTTTTCGCACTTTTGTTGGTGCAGGAAACCACTTTTGCACTTGTATTAGTGTGGAAAAAACACTTTTTGCACTTGTGATAGTGTTGAAAAACCACTTTTCGCACTTGTGTTAGTGTTGAAAAACCACTTTTCGCACTTGTGTTGGTGTTGAAAAACCACTTTTCGCACTTTTGTTGGTGCAGGAAACCACTTTTGCACTTGTATTAGTGTGGAAAAAACACTTTTTGCACTTGTGATAGTGTTGAAAAACCACTTTTCGCACTTGTGATAGTGTTGAAAAACCACTTTTCGCACTTGTGTTAGTGTTGAAAAACCACTTTTCGCACTTTTGTTGGTGCAGGAAACCACTTTTGCACTTGTATTAGTGTGGAAAAAACACTTTTTGCACTTGTGATAGTGTTGAAAAACCACTTTTCGCACTTGTGATAGTGTTGAAAAACCACTTTTCGCACTTGTGTTAGTGTTGAAAAACCACTTTTCGCACTTGTGTTAGTGTTGAAAAACCACTTTTCGCACTTGTGTTGGTGCAGGAAACCACTTTTGCACTTGTATTAGTGTGGAAAAACCACTTTTCGCACTTGTGTTAGTGTTGAAAAACCAATTTTCGCACTTGTGTTAGTGTTGGTGCAGGAAACCACTTTTGCACTTGTATTAGTGTGGAAAAAACACTTTTTGCACTTGTGATAGTGTTGAAAAACCACTTTTCGCACTTGTGTTGGTGCAGGAAACCACTTTTGCACTTGTATTAGTGTGGAAAAAACACTTTTCGCACTTGTTTTAGTGTTGAAAAACCACTTTTCGCACTTGTGTTAGTGTTGAAAAACCACTATTCGCACTTGTGTTGGTGTAGGAAACCACTTTTGCACATGTATTAGTGTGGAAAAACCACTTTTCGCACTTGTGTTAGTGTTGAAAAACCACTTTTCGTACTTGTGTTGGTGCAGGAAACCACTTTTGCACTTGTATTAGTGTGGAAAAACCACTTTTTGCACTTGTGTTAGTGTTGAAAAACCACTTTTCGCACTTGTGTTGGTGCAGGAAACCACTTTTGCACTTGTATTAGTGTGGAAAAACCACTTTTTGCACTTGTGTTAGTGTTGAAAAACCACTTTTGCACTTGTATTAGTGTTGAAAAACCACTTTTCGCACTTGTGTTAGTGTTGAAAAACCACTTTTCGCACTTGTATTAGTGTTGAAAAACCACTTTTCGCCCTTGTGTTGGTGCAGGAGACCACTTTTGCACTTGTATTAGTGTTGAAAAACCACTTTTCGCACTTGTATTAGTGTGGAAAAAACACTTTTCGCACTTGTGTTGGTGCAGGAAACCACTTTTGCACTTGTATTAGTGTGGAAAAACCACTTTTGCACTTGTATTAGTGTGGAAAAACCACTTTTCGCACATGTGTTAGTGTTGAAAAATCACTTTTCGCACTTGTGTTAGTGTTGAAAAATCACTTTTCGCACTTGTGTTAGTGTTGAAAAACCACTTTTCGCACTTGTGTTGGTGCAGGCAACCACTTTTGCACTTGTATTAGTGTGGAAAAAACACTTTTTGCACTTGTGTTAGTGTTGAAAAACCACTTTTCGCACTTGTGTTAGTGTTGAAAAACCACTATTCGCACTTGTGTTGGTGCAGGAAACCACTTTTGCACTTGTATTAGTGTGGAAAAAACACTTTTCGCACTTGTTTTAGTGTTGAAAAACCACTTTTCGCACTTGTGTTAGTGTTGAAAAACCACTTTTCGCACTTGTGTTGGTGCAGGAAACCACTTTTGCGCTTGTATTAGTGTGGAAAAAACACTTTTTGCACTTGTGATAGTGTTGAAAAACCACTTTTCGCACTTGTGTTAGTGTTGAAAAACCACTATTCGCACTTGTGTTGGTGTAGGAAACCACTTTTGCACATGTATTAGTGTGGAAAAACCACTTTTCGCACTTGTGTTAGTGTTGAAAAACCACTTTTCGTACTTGTGTTGGTGCAGGAAACCACTTTTGCACTTGTATTAGTGTGGAAAAAACACTTTTCGCACTTGTGTTGGTGTTGAAAAACCACTTTTCGCACTTGTGTTGGTGTTGAAAAACCACTTTTCGCACTTGTGTTAGTGTTGAAAAACCACTTTTCGCACTTGTGTTGGTGTTGAAAAACCACTTTTTGCACTTGTGATAGTGTTGAAAAACCACTTTTCGCACTTGTGTTAGTGTTGAAAAACCACTTTTCGCACTTGTGTTAGTGTTGAAAAACCACTTTTCGCACTTGTGTTGGTGCAGGAAACCACTTTTGCACTTGTATTAGTGTGGAAAAACCACTTTTGCACTTGTATTAGTGTTGAAAAACCACTTTTCGCACTTGTTAGTGTTGAAAAACCACTTTTCGCATTTGTGTTGGTGCAGGAAACCACTTTTGCACTTGTATTAGTGTGGAAAAACCACTTTTCGCACTTGTGTTAGTGTTGAAAAACCACTTCTCGCACTTGTGTTAGTGTTGAAAAACCAATTTTCGCACTTGTGTTAGTGCTGAAAAACCACATTTCGCACTTGTGTTGGTGCAGGAAACTACTTTTGCACTTGTATTAGTGTGGAAAAAACACTTTTCGCACTTGTGTTAGTGTTGAAAAACCACTTTTCACCCTTGTGTTAGTGTTGAAAAACCACTTTTCGCACTTGTGTTGGTACAGGAAACCACTTTTGCACTTGTATTAGTGTGGAAAAAAACACTTTTTGCACTTGTGATAGTGTTGAAAAACCACTTTTCGCACTTGTGTTAGTGTTGAAAAACCACTTTTCGCACTTGTGTTGGTGCAGGAAACCACTTTTGCACTTGTATTAGTGTGGAAAAACCACTTTTTGCACTTGTGATAGTGTTGAAAAACCACTTTTCGCACTTGTTAGTGTTGAAAAACCACTTTTCGCACTTGTGATAGTGTTGAAAAACCACTATTCGCACTTGTGTTAGTGTTGAAAAACCACTTTTCGCACTTGTGTTAGTGTTGAAAAACCACTTTTCGCATTTGTGTTGGTGCAGGAAACCACTTTTGCACTTGTATTAGTGTGGAAAAAACACTTTTTGCACTTGTGTTAGTGTTGAAAAACCACTTTTCGCACTTGTGTTAGTGTTGAAAAACCACTTTTTGCACTTGTGTTAGTGTTGAAAAACCAATTTTTGCACTTGTGTTAGTGTTGAAAAACCACATTTCGCACTTGTGTTGGTGCTGGAAACCACTTTTGCACTTGTATTAGTGTGGAAAAAACACTTTTTGAACTTGTGATAGTGTTGAAAAACCACTTTTCGCACTTGTGTTAGTGTTGAAAAACCACTTTTCGCACTTGTGTTGGTGCAGGAAACCACTTTTGCACTTGTATTAGTGTGGAAAAAACACTTTTTGCACTTGTGATAGTGTTGAAAAACCACTTTTCGCACTTGTGTTAGTGTTGAAAAACCACTTTTCGCACTTGTGTTAGTGTTGAAAAACCACTTTTCGCACTTGTGTTGGTGCAGGAAACCACTTTTGCACTTGTATTAGTGTGGAAAAAACACTTTTTGCACTTGTGATAGTGTTGAAAAACCACTTTTCGCACTTGTGTTGGTGCAGGAAACCACTTTTGCACTTGTATTGGTGTGGAAAAACCACTTTTCACACTTGTGTTAGTGTTGAAAACCACTTTTCGCACTTGTGTTGGTGCAGGAAACCACTTTTGCACTTGTATTAGTGTGGAAAAAACCCTTTTTGCACTTGTGATAGTGTTGAAAAACCACTTTTCGCACTTGTGTTAGTGTTGAAAAACCACTTTTCGCACTTGTGTTAGTGTTGAAAAACCACTTTTCGCACTTGTGTTAGTGTTGAAAAACCACTTTTCGCACTTGTGATGGTGCAGGAAACCACTTTTGCACTTGTATTAGTGTGGCAAAAACACTTTTTGCACTTGTGATAGTGTTGAAAAACCACTTTTCGCACTTGTGTTAGTGTTGAAAAACCACTTTTCGCACTTGTGTTGGTGCAGGAAACCACTTTTGCACTTGTATTAGTGTGGAAAAAACACTTTTTGCACTTGTGATAATGTTGAAAAACCACTTTTCGCACTTGTGTTAGTGTTGAAAAACCACTTTTCGCACTTGTGTTGGTGCAGGAAACCACTTTTGCACTTGTATTAGTGTTGAAAAACCACTTTTCGCACTTGTGTTAGTGTTGAAAAACCACTTTTCGCACTTGTGTTAGTGTTGAAAAACCACTTTTCGCACTTGTGTTAGTGTTGAAAAACCACTTTTCGCACTTGTGTTGGTGCAGGAAACCACTTTTGCACTTGTATTAGTGTGGAAAAACCACTTTTCGCACTTGTGTTAGTGTTGAAAAACCACTTTTCGCACTTGTATTAGTGTGGAAAAAACACTTTTTGCACTTGTGATAGTGTTGAAAAACCACTTTTCGCACTTGTGTTAGTGTTGAAAAAACACTTTTCGCACTTGTGTTGGTGCAGGAAACCACTTTTGCACTTGTATTAGTGTGGAAAAACCACTTTTCGCACTTGTGTTAGTGTTGAAAAATCACTTTTCGCACTTGTGTTAGTGTTGAAAAACCAATTTTCGCACTTGTGTTAGTGTTGAAAAACCACTTTCCCTGCTTGTGCAAGCAATGCAAAATCACTTTTCGCACTTGTGCGAGTATTGCAAAGCCACTTTCCCCACTTGTGTTAGTTTTGCAAAACCACTTTCCACACTTGTGTTGGTGTTGCATAACCACTTTCCACACTTGTGTTGGCAATGCAAAACAACTTTTCGCACTTGTGTAATTGTTGCAAAACCACTTTTCGCGCTCTTGTTGGTGTTGAAATACACTTTTCCATTTATGTTCGTGTTGCAAAACCACTTTCCACACTTGTGCGAGTGATGCAAACCACTTTTCACACTTGTATTGGTGTTGCAGAACCACTTTTCGCGCTCCTGATGGTGTTGAAAACCACTTTTCGCACTTGTGTTAGTGGAGAAAACTACTTTCCTCACTTGTGTTCGTGTTGCAAAACCACTTTCTACACTTGTGCTCGTGATGCAAAACCACTTTCCTCACTTGTGTTCGTGTTGCAAAACCACTTTCCACACTTGTGCGAGTGATGCAAAACGACTTATCACACTTGTGTTGGTGTTGCAAAACCTCTTTCCACACTTGTGTTGGTGTTGCATAACCACATTCCCACACTTGTGCTGCCAATGCAAAACCACTTTTCGCACTTGTGTAATTGTTGGAAAACCACTTTTCGCGCTCCTGTTGGTGTTGAAATACACTTTTTGCATTTCTGTTCGTGTTGCAAAACTACTTTCCACACCTGTGCAAGTAGTGCAAAACCACTTATCACACTTGTGTTGGTGTTGCAAAACCACTTTACACACTTGTGCTAGTAGTGCAAATCCACTTGTTGAAAAACCACTTTCAACACTTGTGGTTGCATTGAAAACCACTTTTCGCACTTGTGTTAGTGGAGAAAACTACTTTCCCCACTTGTGTTGGTGTTGCAGAACCACTTTCCACACTTGAGTTAGTGTTGCAAAACCACTTTCCGCACTTGCGTTGGTGATGCATAACCACTTGCCGCACTGGTGCTCGCAATGCAGAAGCACTTTTCACACTTGTGCGAGTATTGCAAAGCCACTTTCCGCACTTGTAGTTGCGTTGAGAACCACTTTTCACACTTGTATTAATGTGGAAAAAACACTTTTTGCACTTGTGATAGTGTTGAAAAACCACTTTTCGCACTTGTGTTAGTGTTGAAAAACCACTTTTCGCACTTGTGTTAGTGTTGAAAAACCACTTTTCGCACTTGTGTTAGTGTTGAAAAACCACTTTTCGCACTTGTGTTGGTGCAGGAAACCACTTTTGCACTTGTATTAGTGTGGAAAAACCACTTTTCGCACTTGTGTTAGTGTTGAAAAACCACTTTTCGCACTTGTGATAGTGTTGAAAAACCACTTTTCGCACTTGTGTTAGTGTTGAAAAACCACTTTTCGCACTTGTGTTAGTGTTGAAAAACCACTTTTCGCACTTGTGTTAGTGTTGAAAAACCACTTTTCGCACTTGTGTTAGTGTTGAAAAACCAATTTTCGCACTTGTGTTAGTATTGAAAACCACATTTCGCACTTGTGTTGGTGCAGGAAACCACTTTTGCACTTGTATTAGTGTGGAAAAAACACTTTTCGCACTTGTGTTAGTGTTGAAAAACCACTTTTCGCACTTGTGTTAGTGTTGAAAAACCACTTTCCCTGCTTGTGCAAGCAATGCAAAACCACTTTTCGCACTTGTGCGAGTATTGCAAAGCCACTTTCCCCACTTGTGTTAGTTTTGCAAAACCACTTTCCACACTTGTGTTGGTGTTGCAAAACCACTTTCCACACTTGTGTTGGTGTTGCATGACCACTCTCCACACTTGTGTTGGCAATGCAAAACAACTTTTCGCACTTGTGTAATTGTTGCAAAACCACTTTTCGCGCTCTTGTTGGTGTTGAAATACACTTTTCGCATTTATGTTCGTGTTGCAAAACCACTTTCCACACTTGTGCGAGTGATGCAAACCACTTTTCACACTTGTATTGGTGTTGCAGAACCACTTTTCGCGCTCCTGATGGTGTTGAAAACCACTTTTCGCACTTGTGTTAGTGGAGAAAACTACTTTCCTCACTTGTGTTCGTGTTGCAAAACCACTTTCTACACTTGTGCTCGTGATGCAAAACCACTTTCCTCACTTGTGTTCGTGTTGCAAAACCACTTTCCACACTTGTGCGAGTGATGCAAAACGACTTATCACACTTGTGTTGGTGTTGCAAAACCTCTTTCCACACTTGTGTTGGTGTTGCATAACCACATTTCCACACTTGTGCTGCCAATGCAAAACCACTTTTCGCATTTGTGTAATTGTTGGAAAACCACTTTTCGCGCTCCTGTTGGTGTAGAAATACACTTTTTGCATTTCTGTTCGTGTTGCAAAACCACTTTCCACACCTGTGCAAGTAGTGCAAAACCACTTATCACACTTGTGTTGGTGTTGCAAAACCACTTTACACACTTGTGCTAGTAGTGCAAATCCACTTGTTGAAAAACCACTTTCAACACTTGAGTTAGTGTTGCAAAACCACTTTCCACACTTGTGCTGGTGATGCAAAAGCACTTTCCACACTTGTGTTGGTGTTGCAAAACCACATAACACACTTGTGCTTGTAATGCAAAGCCACTTTCCCCACTTGTTGTAGTGATGCAGAACCACTTTCCGCACTTGCGTTGGTGATGCATAACCACTTGCCGCACTGGTGCTCGCAATGCAGAAGCACTTTTCACACTTGTGCGAGTATTGCAAAGCCACTTTCCGCACTTGTAGTTGCGTTGAGAACCACTTTTCGCACTTGTGTTGGTGTAGAAAACCACTTTGCGCACTTGTGTTAGTGTTGAAAACCACTTTTCACACTTGTGTTAGTGCTGCTGAACCACTTTCCGCACATGTGGTTGCGTTGAAAACCACTTTCTGCACTTCTGGTTGCATTGAAAACCACTTTTCGCACTTGTGTTAGTGCAGAAAACTACTTTCCCCACTTGTGTTAGTGTTGCAAAACCACTTTCCACACTTGTGATAGTGATGCAAAACCACTTTCCTCACTTGTGTTGGTGTTGCAAAACCACTTTACACACTTGTGCTTGTAATTCAAAACCACTTTTCGCACTTGTGTTGGTGTTGCAGAACCACTTTCCGCATTTGAGTTAGTGTTGCATAACCACTTTCCACACTTGTGCTGCCAATGCAAAACCACTTTTCGCACTTGTGTTAGTGCTGCAGAACCACTTTACACACTTGTGCTAGTAGTGCAAAACCACTTGTTGTAAAACTACATTCAACACTTGTGGTTGCATTGAAAACCACTTTTCGCACTTGTGTTAGTGGAGAAAACCACTTTTTGCACTTGTGTTAGTGTTGCAGCACCACTTGCCGCACTTGTGTTGGTGTTGCATAACCACTTTCCACACTTGTGCTGGCAATGCAAAACCACTGTCCACACTTGTGCTAGCAATGCAAAACCACTTTTCACACTTGTGTTAGTGTTGAAAAACCACTTTTCGCACTTGTGTTGGTGCAGGAAACCACTTTTGCACTTGTATTAGTGTGGAAAAACCACTTTTCGCACTTGTGTTAGTGTTGAAAAACCACTTTTCGCACTTGTGTTAGTGTTGAAAAACCACTATTCGCACTTGTATTGGTGCAGGAAACCATTTTTGCACTTGTATTAGTGTGGAAAAACACTTTTTGCACTTGTGATAGTGTTGAAAAACCACTTTTCGCACTTGTGTTAGTGTTGAAAAACCACTTTTCGCACTCGTGTTTGTGCAGGAAACTACTTTTGCACTTGTATTAGTGTGGAAAAAACACTTTTCGCACTTGTGTTAGTGTTGAAAAACCACTTTTCGCACTTGTGTTATTGTTGAAAAATCATTTTTCGCACTTGTGTTGGTGCAGGAAACCACTTTTGCACTTGTATTAGTGTGGAAAAAACACTTTTCGCACTTGTTTTAGTGTTGAAAAACCACTTTTCGCACTTGTGTTAGTGTTGAAAAACCACTTTTCGCACTTGTGTTGGTGCAGGAAACCACTTTTGCACTTGTATTAGTGTGGAAAAAACACTTTTTGCACTTGTGATAGTGTTGAAAAACCACTTTTCGCACTTGTGTTAGTGTTGAAAAACCACTTTTCGCACTTGTGTTAGTGTTGAAAAACCACTTTTCGCACTTGTGTTAGTGTTGAAAAACCACTTTTCGCACTTGTGTTGGTGCAGGAAACCACTTTTGCACTTGTATTAGTGTGGAAAAACCACTTTTCGCACTTGTGTTAGTGTTGAAAAACCACTTTTCGCACTTGTATTAGTGTGGAAAAAACACTTTTTGCACTTGTGATAGTGTTGAAAAACCACTTTTCGCACTTGTGTTAGTGTTGAAAAACCACTTTTCGCACTTGTGTTGGTGCAGGAAACCACTTTTGCACTTGTATTAGTGTGGAAAAACCACTTTTGCACTTGTATTAGTGTTGAAAAACCACTTTTCGCACTTGTTAGTGTTGAAAAACCACTTTTCGCATTTGTGTTGGTGCAGGAAACCACTTTTGCACTTGTATTAGTGTGGAAAAAACACTTTTCGCACTTGTGTTAGTGTTGAAAAACCACTTTTCGCACTTGTGTTGGTGCAGGAAACCACTTTTGCACTTGTATTAGTGTGGAAAAAACACTTTTTGCACTTGTGATAGTGTTGAAAAACCACTTTTCGCACTTGTGTTAGTGTTGAAAAACCACTTTTCGCACTTGTGTTGGTGCAGGAAACCACTTTTGCACTTGTATTAGTGTGGAAAAACCACTTTTGCACTTGTGATAGTGTTGAAAAATCACTTTTCGCACTTGTGTTAGTGTTGAAAAACCACTTTTCGCACTTGTGTTAGTGTTGAAAAACCACTATTCGCACTTGTGTTAGTGTTGAAAAACCACTTTTCGCATTTGTGTTGGTGCAGGAAACCACTTTTGCACTTGTATTAGTGTGGAAAAAACACTTTTTGCACTTGTGATAGTGTTGAAAAACCACTTTTCGCACTTGTGTTAGTGTTGAAAAACCACTTTTCGCACTTGTGTTAGTGTTGAAAAACCACTTTTCGCATTTGTGTTGGTGCAGGAAACCACTTTTGCACTTGTATTAGTGTGGAAAAAACACTTTTTGCACTTGTGATAGTGTTGAAAAACCACTTCTGCACTTGTATTAGTGTGGAAAAACCACTTTTGCACTTGTATTAGTGTGGAAAAACCACTTTTCGCACATGTGTTAGTGTTGAAAAATCACTTTTCGCACTTGTGTTAGTGTTGAAAAACCACTTTTCGCACTTGTGTTGGTGCAGGAAACCACTTTTGCACTTGTATTAGTGTGGAAAAAACACTTTTTGCACTTGTGATAATGTTGAAAAACTACTTTTCGCACTTGTGTTAGTGTTGAAAAACCACTTTTCGCACTTGTGTTGGTGCAGGAAACCACTTTTGCACTTGTATTAGTGTGGAAAAAACACTTTTTGCACTTGTGATAATGTTGAAAAACCACTTTTCGCACTTGTGTTAGTGTTGAAAACCACTTTTCACACTTGTGTTAGTGCTGCTGAACCACTTTCCGCACTTGTGGTTGCGTTGAAAACCACTTTCTGCACTTCTGGTTGCATTGAAAACCACTTTTCGCACTTGTGTTAGTGCAGAAAACTACTTTCCCCACTTGTTAGTGTTGCAAAACCACTTTCCTCACTTGTGTTGGTGTTGCAAAACCACTTTACACACTTGTGCTTGTAATTCAAAACGACGTTTCGCACTTGTGTTCGTGTTGAAAACCACTTTTCGCACTTGTGTTGGTGTTGCAGAACCACTTTCCGCATTTGAGTTAGTGTTGCATAACCACTTTCCACACTTGTGCTGCCAATGCAAAACCACTTTTCGCACTTGTGTTAGTGCTGCAGAACCACTTTACACACTTGTGCTAGTAGTGCAAAACCACTTGTTGTAAAACTACATTCAACACTTGTGTTTGCATTGAAAACCACTTTTCGCACTTGTGTTAGTGGAGAAAACTACTTTCCCCACTTGTGTTAGTGTTGCAAAACCACTTTCCACACTTGTGTTGGTGTTGCAAAATCACTTTCCGTACTTGTGTTGGTGCAGGAAACCACTTTTGCACTTGTGCTGGCAATGCAAAACCACTGTCCACACTTGTGCTAGCAATGCAAAACCACTTTTCACACTTGTGTTAGTGTTGAAAAACCACTTTTCGCACTTGTGTTGGTGCAGGAAACCACTTTTGCACTTGTATTAGTGTGGAAAAAACACTTTTCGCACTTGTGTTAGTGTTGAAATAACCACTTTTCGCACTTGTGTTAGTGTTGAAAAACCACTTTTCGCACTTGTGTTGGTGCAGGAAACCACTTTTGCACTTGTATTAGTGTGGAAAAACCACTTTTCGCACTTGTGTTAGTGTTGAAAAACCACTTTTCGCACTTGTGTTGGTGCAGGAAACCACTTTTGCACTTGTATTAGTGTGGAAAAACCACTTTTGCACTTGTATTAGTGTGGAAAAAACACTTTTTGCACTTATGATAGTGTTGAAAAACCACTTTTCGCACTTGTGTTAGTGTTGAAAAACCACTTTTTGCACTTTTGTTGGTGCAGGAAACCACTTTTGCACTTGTATTAGTGTGGAAAAAACACTTTTTGCACTTGTGATAGTGTTGAAAAACCACTTTTCGCACTTGTGTTAGTGTTGAAAAACCACTTTTCGCACTTGTGTTAGTGTTGAAAAACCACTTTTCGCACTTGTGTTAATGTTGAAAAACCACTTTTCGCACTTGTGTTAGTGTTGAAAAACCACTTTTCGCACTGGTGTTGGTGTAGGAAACCACTTTTGCACTTGTATTAGTGTGGAAAAAACACTTTTCGCACTTGTGTTAGTGTTGAAAAACCACTTTTCGCACTTGTGTTAGTATTGAAAAACCACTTTCCCTGCTTGTGCAAGCAATGCAAAACCACTTTTCGCACTTGTGCAAGCAATGCAAAACCACTTTTCGCACTTGTGCGAGTATTGCAAAGCCACTTTCCCCACTTGTTAGTTTTGCAAAACCACTTTCCACACTTGTGTTGGTGTTGCATAACCACTTTCCACACTTGTGTTGGCAATGCAAAACAACTTTTCGCACTTGTGTAATTGTTGCAAAACCACTTTTCGCGCTCTTGTTGGTGTTGAAATACACTTTTCGCATTTATGTTCGTGTTGCAAAACCACTTTCCACACTTGTGCGAGTGATGCAAACCACTTTTCACACTTGTATTGGTGTTGCAGAACCACTTTTCGCGCTCCTGGTGGTGTTGAAAACCACTTTTCGCACTTGTGTTAGTGGAGAAAACTACTTTCCTCACTTGTGTTCGTGTTGCAAAACCACTTTCCACACTTGTGCGAGTGATGCAAAACGACTTATCACACTTGTGTTGGTGTTGCAAAACCTCTTTCCACACTTGTGTTGGTGTTGCATAACCACATTTCCACACTTGTGCTGCCAATGCAAAACCACTTTTCGCACTTGTGTAATTGTTGGAAAACCACTTTTCGCGCTCCTGTTGGTGTTGAAATACACTTTTTGCATTTCTGTTCGTGTTGCAAAACCACTTTCCACACCTGTGCAAGTAGTGCAAAACCACTTATCACACTTGTGTTGGTGTTGCAATACCACTTTACACACTTGTGCTAGTAGTGCAAATCCACTTGTTGAAAAACCACTTTCAACACTTGTGGTTGCGTTGAAAACCACTTTTCGCACTTGTGTTAGTGGAGAAAACTACTTTCCCCACTTGTGTTGGTGTTGCAGAACCACTTTCCACACTTGAGTTAGTGTTGCAAAACCACTTTCCACACTTGTGCTGGTGATGCAAAAGCACTTTCCACACTTGTGTTGGTGTTGCAAAACCACATAACACACTTGTGCTTGTAATGCAAAGCCACTTTCCCCACTTGTTGTAGTGATGCAGAACCACTTTCCGCACTTGCGTTGGTGATGCATAACCACTTGCCGCACTGGTGCTCGCAATGCAGAAGCACTTTTCACACTTGTGCGAGTATTGCAAAGCCACTTTCCGCACTTGTAGTTGCGTTGAGAACCACTTTTCACACTTGTGTTAGTGCTGCTGAACCACTTTCCGCACTTGTGGTTGCGTTGAAAACCACTTTCTGCACTTCTGGTTGCATTGAAAACCACTTTTCGCACTTGTGTTAGTGCAGAAAACTACTTTCCCCACTTGTGTTAGTGTTGCAAAACCACTTTCCACACTTGTGATAGTGATGCAAAACCACTTTCCTCACTTGTGTTGGTGTTGCAAAACCACTTTACACACTTGTGCTTGTAATTCAAAACGACGTTTCGCACTTGTGTTAGTGTTGAAAACCACTTTTCGCACTTGTGTTGGTGTTGCAGAACCACTTTCCGCATTTGAGTTAGTGTTGCATAACTACTTTCCACACTTGTGCTGCCAATGCAAAACCACTTTTCGCACTTGTGTTAGTGCTGCAGAACCACTTTACACACTTGTGCTAGTAGTGCAAAACCACTTGTTGTAAAACTACATTCAACACTTGTGGTTGCATTGAAAACCACTTTTCGCACTTGTGTTAGTGGAGAAAACTACTTTCCCCACTTGTGTTAGTGTTGCAAAACCACTTTCCACACTTGTGTTGGTGTTGCAAAATCACTTTCCGTACTTGTGTTTGGGTAGAAAACCACTTTTTGCACTTGTGTTAGTGTTGCAGCACCACTTGCCGCACTTGTGTTGGTGTTGCTAACCACTTTCCACACTTGTGCTAGCAATGCAAAACCACTTTTCACACTTGTGTTAGTGTTGAAAAACCACTTTTCGCACTTGTGTTGGTGCAGGAAACCACTTTTGCACTTGTATTAGTGTGGAAAAAACACTTTTCGCACTTGTGTTAGTGTTGAAATAACCACTTTTCGCACTTGTGTTAGTGTTGAAAAACCACTTTTCGCACTTGTGTTGGTGCAGGAAACCACTTTTGCACTTGTATTAGTGTGGAAAAACCACTTTTCGCACTTGTGTTAGTGTTGAAAAACCACTTTTCGCACTTGTGTTGGTGCAGGAAACCACTTTTGCACTTGTATTAGTGTGGAAAAACCACTTTTGCACTTGTATTAGTGTGGAAAAAACACTTTTTGCACTTATGATAGTGTTGAAAAACCACTTTTCGCACTTGTGTTAGTGTTGAAAAACCACTTTTTGCACTTTTGTTGGTGCAGGAAACCACTTTTGCACTTGTATTAGTGTGGAAAAAACACTTTTTGCACTTGTGATAGTGTTGAAAAACCACTTTTCGCACTTGTTAGTGTTGAAAAACCACTTTTCGCACTTGTGTTAGTGTTGAAAAACCACTTTTCGCACTTGTGTTGGTGCAGGAAACCACTTTTGCACTTGTATTAGTGTGGAAAAACCACTTTTTGCACTTATGATAGTGTTGAAAAACCACTTTTCGCACTTGTGTTAGTGTTGAAAAACCACTTTTTGCACTTTTGTTGGTGCAGGAAACCACTTTTGCACTTGTATTAGTGTGGAAAAAACACTTTTTGCACTTGTGATAGTGTTGAAAAACCACTTTTCGCACTTGTGTTAGTGTTGAAAAACCACTTTTCGCACTTGTGTTAGTGTTGAAAAACCACTTTTCGCACTTGTGTTAGTGTTGAAAAACCACTTTTCGCACTTGTGTTAGTGTTGAAAAACCACTTTTCGCACTGGTGTTGGTGTAGGAAACCACTTTTGCACTTGTATTAGTGTGGAAAAACCACTTTTCGCACTTGTGTTAGTGTTGAAAAACCACTTTTCGCACTTGTGTTAGTATTGAAAACCACATTTCGCACTTGTGTTGGTGCAGGAAACCACTTTTGCACTTGTATTAGTGTGGAAAAAACACTTTTCGCACTTGTGTTAGTGTTGAAAAACCACTTTTCGCACTTGTGTTAGTGTTGAAAAACCACTTTTCGCACTTGTGTTAGTGTTGAAAAACCACTTTTCGCACTTGTGTTAGTGTTGAAAAACCACTTTTCGCACTTGTGTTAGTGTTGAAAAACCACTTTTCGCACTGGTGTTGGTGTAGGAAACCACTTTTGCACTTGTATTAGTGTGGAAAAACCACTTTTCGCACTTGTGTTAGTGTTGAAAAACCACTTTTCGCACTTGTGTTAGTATTGAAAACCACATTTCGCACTTGTGTTGGTGCAGGAAACCACTTTTGCACTTGTATTAGTGTGGAAAAAACACTTTTCGCACTTGTGTTAGTGTTGAAAAACCACTTTTCGCACTTGTGTTAGTGTTGAAAAACCACTTTCCCTGCTTGTGCAAGCAATGCAAAACCACTTTTCGCACTTGTGCGAGTATTGCAAAGCCACTTTCCCCACTTGTTAGTTTTGCAAAACCACTTTCCACACTTGTGTTGGTGTTGCATAACCACTTTCCACACTTGTGTTGGCAATGCAAAACAACTTTTCGCACTTGTGTAATTGTTGCAAAACCACTTTTCGCGCTCTTGTTGGTGTTGAAATACACTTTTCGCATTTATGTTCGTGTTGCAAAACCACTTTCCACAGTTGTGCGAGTGATGCAAACCACTTTTCACACTTGTATTGGTGTTGCAGAACCACTTTTCGCGCTCCTGGTGGTGTTGAAAACCACTTTTCGCACTTGTGTTAGTGGAGAAAACTACTTTCCTCACTTGTGTTCGTGTTGCAAAACCACTTTCCACACTTGTGCGAGTGATGCAAAACGACTTATCACACTTGTGTTGGTGTTGCAAAACCTCTTTCCACACTTGTGTTGGTGTTGCATAACCACATTTCCACACTTGTGCTGCCAATGCAAAACCACTTTTCGCACTTGTGTAATTGTTGGAAAACCACTTTTCGCGCTCCTGTTGGTGTTGAAATACACTTTTTGCATTTCTGTTCGTGTTGCAAAACCACTTTCCACACCTGTGCAAGTAGTGCAAAACCACTTATCACACTTGTGTTGGTGTTGCAAAACCACTTTACACACTTGTGCTAGTAGTGCAAATCCACTTGTTGAAAAACCACTTTCAACACTTGTGGTTGCATTGAAAACCACTTTTCGCACTTGTGTTAGTGGAGAAAACTACTTTCCCCACTTGTGTTGGTGTTGCAGAACCACTTTCCACACTTGAGTTAGTGTTGCAAAACCACTTTCCACACTTGTGCTGGTGATGCAAAAGCACTTTCCACACTTGTGTTGGTGTTGCAAAACCACATAACACACTTGTGCTTGTAATGCAAAGCCACTTTCCCCACTTGTTGTAGTGATGCAGAACCACTTTCCGCACTTGCGTTGGTGATGCATAACCACTTGCCGCACTGGTGCTCGCAATGCAGAAGCACTTTTCACACTTGTGCGAGTATTGCAAAGCCACTTTCCGCACTTGTAGTTGCGTTGAGAACCACTTTTCGCACTTGTGTTAGCGTTGAAAACCACTTTTCACACTTGTGTTAGTGCTGCTGAACCACTTTCCGCACTTGTGGTTGCGTTGAAAACCACTTTCTGCACTTCTGGTTGCATTGAAAACCACTTTTCGCACTTGTGTTAGTGCAGAAAACTACTTTCCCCACTTGTGTTAGTGTTGCAAAACCACTTTCCACACTTGTGATAGTGATGCAAAACCACTTTCCTCACTTGTGTTGGTGTTGCAAAACCACTTTACACACTTGTGCTTGTAATTCAAAACGACGTTTCGCACTTGTTAGTGTTGAAAACCACTTTTCGCACTTGTGTTGGTGTTGCAGAACCACTTTCCGCATTTGAGTTAGTGTTGCATAACCACTTTCCACACTTGTGCTGCCAATGCAAAACCACTTTTCGCACTTGTGTTAGTGCTGCAGAACCACTTTACACACTTGTGCTAGTAGTGCAAAACCACTTGTTGTAAAACTACATTCAACACTTGTGGTTGCATTGAAAACCACTTTTCGCACTTGTGTTAGTGGAGAAAACTACTTTCCCCACTTGTGTTAGTGTTGCAAAACCACTTTCCACACTTGTGTTGGTGTTGCAAAATCACTTTCCGTACTTGTGTTTGGGTAGAAAACCACTTTTTGCACTTGTGTTAGTGTTGCAGCACCACTTGCCGCACTTGTGTTGGTGTTGCTAACCACTTTCCACACTTGTGCTAGCAATGCAAAACCACTTTTCACACTTGTGTTAGTGTTGAAAAACCACTTTTCGCACTTGTGTTGGTGCAGGAAACCACTTTTGCACTTGTATTAGTGTGGAAAAAACACTTTTCGCACTTGTGTTAGTGTTGAAATAACCACTTTTCGCACTTGTGTTAGTGTTGAAAAACCACTTTTCGCACTTGTGTTGGTGCAGGAAACCACTTTTGCACTTGTATTAGTGTGGAAAAACCACTTTTCGCACTTGTGTTAGTGTTGAAAAACCACTTTTCGCACTTGTGTTGGTGCAGGAAACCACTTTTGCACTTGTATTAGTGTGGAAAAACCACTTTTGCACTTGTATTAGTGTGGAAAAAACACTTTTTGCACTTGTGATAGTGTTGAAAAACCACTTTTCGCACTTGTGTTAGTGTTGAAAAACCACTTTTCGCACTTGTGTTAGTGTTGAAAAACCACTTTTCGCACTTGTGTTAGTGTTGAAAAACCACTTTTCGCACTTGTGTTAGTGTTGAAAAACCACTTTTCGCACTTGTGTTAGTGTTGAAAAACCACTTTTCGCACTGGTGTTGGTGTAGGAAACCACTTTTGCACTTGTATTAGTGTTGAAAAACCACTTTTCGCACTTGTGTTAGTATTGAAAACCACATTTCGCACTTGTGTTGGTGCAGGAAACCACTTTTGCACTTGTATTAGTGTGGAAAAAACACTTTTCGCACTTGTGTTAGTGTTGAAAAACCACTTTTAGCACTTGTGCGAGTATTGCAAAGCCACTTTCCCCACTTGTTAGTTTTGCAAAACCACTTTCCACACTTGTGTTGGCAATGCAAAACAACTTTTCGCACTTGTGTAATTGTTGCAAAACCACTTTTCGCGCTCTTGTTGGTGTTGAAATACACTTTTCGCATTTATGTTCGTGTTGCAAAACCACTTTCCACACTTGTGCGAGTGATGCAAACCACTTTTCACACTTGTATTGGTGTTGCAGAACCACTTTTCGCGCTCCTGGTGGTGTTGAAAACCACTTTTCGCACTTGTGTTAGTGGAGAAAACTACTTTCCTCACTTGTGTTCGTGTTGCAAAACCACTTCCACACTTGTGCGAGTGATGCAAAACGACTTATCACACTTGTGTTGGTGTTGCAAAACCTCTTTCCACACTTGTGCTGCCAATGCAAAACCACTTTTCGCACTTGTGTAATTGTTGGAAAACCACTTTTCGCGCTCCTGTTGGTGTTGAAATACACTTTTTGCATTTCTGTTCGTGTTGCAAAACCACTTTCCACACCTGTGCAAGTAGTGCAAAACCACTTATCACACTTGTGTTGGTGTTGCAAAACCACTTTACACACTTGTGCTAGTAGTGCAAATCCACTTGTTGAAAAACCACTTTCAACACTTGTGGTTGCATTGAAAACCACTTTTCGCACTTGTGTTAGTGGAGAAAACTACTTTCCCCACTTGTGTTGGTGTTGCAGAACCACTTTCCACACTTGTGTTGGTGTTGCAAAACCACATAACACACTTGTGCTTGTAATGCAAAGCCACTTTCCCCACTTGTTGTAGTGATGCAGAACCACTTTCCGCACTTGCGTTGGTGATGCATAACCACTTGCCGCACTGGTGCTCGCAATGCAGAAGCACTTTTCACACTTGTGCGAGTATTGCAAAGCCACTTTCCGCACTTGTAGTTGCGTTGAGAACCACTTTTCGCACTTGTGTTAGCGTTGAAAACCACTTTTCACACTTGTGTTAGTGCTGCTGTACCACTTTCCGCACTTGTAGTTGCGTTGAGAACCACTTTTCGCACTTGTGTTAGCGTTGAAAACCACTTTTCGCACTTGTGTTAGTGCAGAAAACTACTTTCCCCACTTGTTTTAGTGTTGCAAAACCACTTTTCGCACTTGTGTTGGTGTTGCAGAACCACTTTCCGCATTTGAGTTAGTGTTGCATAACCACTTTCCACACTTGTGCTGCCAATGCAAAACCACTTTTCGCACTTGTGTTAGTGCTGCAGAACCACTTTACACACTTGTGCTAGTAGTGCAAAACCACTTGTTGTAAAACTACATTCAACACTTGTGGTTGCATTGAAAACCACTTTTCGCACTTGTGTTAGTGGAGAAAACTACTTTCCCCACTTGTGTTAGTGTTGCAAAATCACTTTCCGTACTTGTGTTTGGGTAGAAAACCACTTTTTGCACTTGTGTTAGTGTTGCAGCACCACTTGCCGCACTTGTGTTGGTGTTGCTAACCACTTTCCACACTTGTGCTAGCAATGCAAAACCACTTTTCACACTTGTGTTAGTGTTGAAAAACCACTTTTCGCACTTGTGTTGGTGCAGGAAACCACTTTTGCACTTGTATTAGTGTGGAAAAAACACTTTTTGCACTTGTGATAGTGTTGAAAAACCACTTTTCGCACTTGTGTTAGTGTTGAAAAACCACTTTTCGCACTTGTGTTGGTGCAGGAAACCACTTTTGCACTTGTATTAGTGTGGAAAAACCACTTTTCGCACTTGTGTTAGTGTTGAAAAACCACTTTTCGCACTTGTATTAGTGTGGAAAAAACACTTTTTGCACTTGTGATAGTGTTGAAAAACCACTTTTCGCACTTGTGTTAGTGTTGAAAAACCACTTTTCGCACTTGTGTTGGTGCAGGAAACCACTTTTGCACTTGTATTAGTGTGGAAAAACCACTTTTGCACTTGTATTAGTGTTGAAAAACCACTTTTCGCACTTGTGTTAGTGTTGAAAAACCACTTTTCGCATTTGTGTTGGTGCAGGAAACCACTTTTGCACTTGTATTAGTGTGGAAAAAACACTTTTTGCACTTGTGATAGTGTTGAAAAACCACTTTTCGCACTTGTGTTAGTGTTGAAAAACCACTTTTCGCACTTGTGTTGGTGCAGGAAACCACTTTTCGCACTTGTGTTAGTGTTGAAAAACCACTTTTCGCATTTGTGTTGGTGCAGGAAACCACTTTTGCACTTGTATTAGTGTGGAAAAAACACTTTTTGCACTTGTGTTAGTGTTGAAAAACCACTTTTCACACTTGTGTTAGTGTTGAAAAACCACTTTTCGCACTTGTGTTGGTGCAGGAAACCACTTTTGCACTTGTATTAGTGTGGAAAAAACACTTTTTGCACTTGTGATAATGTTGAAAAACTACTTTTCGCACTTGTGTTAGTGTTGAAAAACCACTTTTCACACTTGTGTTGGTGTTGCAGAACCACTTTCCGCATTTGAGTTAGTGTTGCATAACCACTTTCCACACTTGTGCTGCCAATGCAAAACCACTTTTCGCACTTGTGTTAGTGCTGCAGAACCACTTTACACACTTGTGCTAGTAGTGCAAAACCACTTGTTGTAAAACTACATTCAACACTTGTGTTTGCATTGAAAACCACTTTTCGCACTTGTGTTAGTGGAGAAAACTACTTTCCCCACTTGTGTTAGTGTTGCAAAACCACTTTCCACACTTGTGTTGGTGTTGCAAAATCACTTTCCGTACTTGTGTTAGGGTAGAAAACCACTTTTTGCACTTGTGTTGGTGCAGGAAACCACTTTTGCACTTGTATTAGTGTGGAAAAACCACTTTTCGCACTTGTGTTAGTGTTGAAAAACCACTTTTCGCACTTGTATTAGTGTGGAAAAAACACTTTTTGCACTTGTGATAGTGTTGAAAAACCACTTTTCGCACTTGTGTTAGTGTTGAAAAACCACTTTTCGCACTTGTGTTGGTGCAGGAAACCACTTTTGCACTTGTATTAGTGTGGAAAAACCACTTTTGCACTTGTATTAGTGTTGAAAAACCACTTTTCGCACTTGTGTTAGTGTTGAAAAACCACTTTTCGCATTTGTGTTGGTGCAGGAAACCACTTTTGCACTTGTATTAGTGGAAAAAACACTTTTCGCACTTGTGTTAGTGTTGAAAAACCACTTTTCGCACTTGTGTTGGTGCAGGAAACCACTTTTGCACTTGTATTAGTGTGGAAAAAACACTTTTTGCACTTGTGATAGTGTTGAAAAACCACTTTTCGCACTTGTGTTGGTGCAGGAAACCACTTTTGCACTTGTATTGGTGTGGAAAAACCACTTTTCACACTTGTGTTAGTGTTGAAAACCACTTTTCGCACTTGTGTTGGTGCAGGAAACCACTTTTGCACTTGTATTAGTGTGGAAAAAACCCTTTTTGCACTTGTGATAGTGTTGAAAAACCACTTTTCGCACTTGTGTTAGTGTTGAAAAACCACTTTTCGCACTTGTGTTAGTGTTGAAAAACCACTTTTCGCACTTGTGTTAGTGTTGAAAAACCACTTTTCGCACTTGTGATGGCGCAGGAAACCACTTTTGCACTTGTATTAGTGTGGCAAAAACACTTTTTGCACTTGTGATAGTGTTGAAAAACCACTTTTCGCACTTGTGTTAGTGTTGAAAAACCACTTTTCGCACTTGTGTTGGTGCAGGAAACCACTTTTGCACTTGTATTAGTGTGGAAAAAACACTTTTTGCACTTGTGATAATGTTGAAAAACCACTTTTCGCACTTGTGTTAGTGTTGAAAAACCACTTTTCGCACTTGTGTTGGTGCAGGAAACCACTTTTGCACTTGTATTAGTGTTGAAAAACCACTTTTCGCACTTGTGTTAGTGTTGAAAAACCACTTTTCGCACTTGTGTTAGTGTTGAAAAACCACTTTTCGCACTTGTGTTAGTGTTGAAAAACCACTTTTCGCACTTGTGTTGGTGCAGGAAACCACTTTTGCACTTGTATTACTGTGGAAAAACCACTTTTCGCACTTGTGTTAGTGTTGAAAAACCACTTTTCGCACTTGTATTAGTGTGGAAAAAACACTTTTTGCACTTGTGATAGTGTTGAAAAACCACTTTTCGCACTTGTGTTAGTGTTGAAAAAACACTTTTCGCACTTGTGTTGGTGCAGGAAACCACTTTTGCACTTGTATTAGTGTGGAAAAACCACTTTTCGCACTTATGTTAGTGTTGAAAAATCACTTTTCGCACTTGTGTTAGTGTTGAAAAACCAATTTTCGCACTTGTGTTAGTGTTGAAAAACCACTTTCCCTGCTTGTGCAAGCAATGCAAAATCACTTTTCGCACTTGTGCGAGTATTGCAAAGCCACTTTCCCCACTTGTGTTAGTTTTGCAAAACCACTTTCCACACTTGTGTTGGTGTTGCATAACCACTTTCCACACTTGTGTTGGCAATGCAAAACAACTTTTCGCACTTGTGTAATTGTTGCAAAACCACTTTTCGCGCTCTTGTTGGTGTTGAAATACACTTTTCCATTTATGTTCGTGTTGCAAAACCACTTTCCACACTTGTGCGAGTGATGCAAACCACTTTTCACACTTGTATTGGTGTTGCAGAACCACTTTTCGCGCTCCTGATGGTGTTGAAAACCACTTTTCGCACTTGTGTTAGTGGAGAAAACTACTTTCCTCACTTGTGTTCGTGTTGCAAAACCACTTTCTACACTTGTGCTCGTGATGCAAAACCACTTTCCTCACTTGTGTTCGTGTTGCAAAACCACTTTCCACACTTGTGCGAGTGATGCAAAACGACTTATCACACTTGTGTTGGTGTTGCAAAACCTCTTTCCACACTTGTGTTGGTGTTGCATAACCACATTCCCACACTTGTGCTGCCAATGCAAAACCACTTTTCGCACTTGTGTAATTGTTGGAAAACCACTTTTCGCGCTCCTGTTGGTGTTGAAATACACTTTTTGCATTTCTGTTCGTGTTGCAAAACTACTTTCCACACCTGTGCAAGTAGTGCAAAACCACTTATCACACTTGTGTTGGTGTTGCAAAACCACTTTACACACTTGTGCTAGTAGTGCAAATCCACTTGTTGAAAAACCACTTTCAACACTTGTGGTTGCATTGAAAACCACTTTTCGCACTTGTGTTAGTGGAGAAAACTACTTTCCCCACTTGTGTTGGTGTTGCAAAACCACTTTCCGCACTTGCGTTGGTGATGCATAACCACTTGCCGCACTGGTGCTCGCAATGCAGAAGCACTTTTCACACTTGTGCGAGTATTGCAAAGCCACTTTCCGCACTTGTAGTTGCGTTGAGAACCACTTTTCACACTTGTATTAATGTGGAAAAAACACTTTTTGCACTTGTGATAGTGTTGAAAAACCACTTTTCGCACTTGTGTTAGTGTTGAAAAACCACTTTTCGCACTTGTGTTAGTGTTGAAAAACCACTTTTCGCACTTGTGTTAGTGTTGAAAAACCACTTTTCGCACTTGTGTTGGTGCAGGAAACCACTTTTGCACTTGTATTAGTGTGGAAAAACCACTTTTCGCACTTGTGTTAGTGTTGAAAAACCACTTTTCGCACTTGTGATAGTGTTGAAAAACCACTTTTCGCACTTGTGTTAGTGTTGAAAAACCACTTTTCGCACTTGTGTTAGTGTTGAAAAACCACTTTTCGCACTTGTGTTAGTGTTGAAAAACCACTTTTCGCACTTGTGTTGGTGCAGGAAACTACTTTTGCACTTGTATTAGTGTGGAAAAAACACTTTTCGCAATTGTGTTAGTGTTGAAAAACGACTTTTCGCACTTGTGTTATTGTTGAAAAACCACTTTTCGCACTTGTGTTGGTGCAGGAAACCACATTTGCACTTGTATTAGTGTGGAAAAAACACTTTTTGCACTTGTGTTAGTGTTGAAAAACCACATTTCGCACTTGTGTTAGTGTTGAAAAACCACTTTTCGCACTTGTGTTGGTGCAGGGAACCACTTTGCACTTGTATTAGTGTGGAAAAAACACTTTTCGCACTTGTGTTAGTGTTGAAAAACCACTTTTCGCACTTGTGTTAGTGTTGAAAAACCAATTTTCGCACTTGTGTTAGTATTGAAAACCACATTTCGCACTTGTGTTGGTGCAGGAAACCACTTTTGCACTTGTATTAGTGTGGAAAAAACACTTTTCGCACTTGTGTTAGTGTTGAAAAACCACTTTTCGCACTTGTGTTAGTGTTGAAAAACCACTTTCCCTGCTTGTGCAAGCAATGCAAAACCACTTTTCGCACTTGTGCGAGTATTGCAAAGCCACTTTCCCCACTTGTGTTAGTTTTGCAAAACCACTTTCCACACTTGTGTTGGTGTTGCAAAACCACTTTCCACACTTGTGTTGGTGTTGCATGACCACTCTCCACACTTGTGCTAGTAGTGCAAATCCACTTGTTGAAAAACCACTTTCAACACTTGAGTTAGTGTTGCAAAACCACTTTCCACACTTGTGCTGGTGATGCAAAAGCACTTTCCACACTTGTGTTGGTGTTGCAAAACCACATAACACACTTGTGCTTGTAATGCAAAGCCACTTTCCCCACTTGTTGTAGTGATGCAGAACCACTTTCCGCACTTGCGTTGGTGATGCATAACCACTTGCCGCACTGGTGCTCGCAATGCAGAAGCACTTTTCACACTTGTGCGAGTATTGCAAAGCCACTTTCCGCACTTGTAGTTGCGTTGAGAACCACTTTTCGCACTTGTGTTGGTGTAGAAAACCACTTTGCGCACTTGTGTTAGTGTTGAAAACCACTTTTCACACTTGTGTTAGTGCTGCTGAACCACTTTCCGCACATGTGGTTGCGTTGAAAACCACTTTCTGCACTTCTGGTTGCATTGAAAACCACTTTTCGCACTTGTGTTAGTGCAGAAAACTACTTTCCCCACTTGTGTTAGTGTTGCAAAACCACTTTCCACACTTGTGATAGTGATGCAAAACCACTTTCCTCACTTGTGTTGGTGTTGCAAAACCACTTTACACACTTGTGCTTGTAATTCAAAACCACTTTTCGCACTTGTGTTGGTGTTGCAGAACCACTTTCCGCATTTGAGTTAGTGTTGCATAACCACTTACCACACTTGTGCTGCCAATGCAAAACCACTTTTCGCACTTGTGTTAGTGCTGCAGAACCACTTTACACACTTGTGCTAGTAGTGCAAAACCACTTGTTGTAAAACTACATTCAACACTTGTGGTTGCATTGAAAACCACTTTTCGCACTTGTGTTAGTGGAGAAAACCACTTTTTGCACTTGTGTTAGTGTTGCAGCACCACTTGCCGCACTTGTGTTGGTGTTGCATAACCACTTTCCACACTTGTGCTGGCAATGCAAAACCACTGTCCACACTTGTGCTAGCAATGCAAAACCACTTTTCACACTTGTGTTAGTGTTGAAAAACCACTTTTCGCACTTGTGTTGGTGCAGGAAACCACTTTTGCACTTGTATTAGTGTGGAAAAACCACTTTTCGCACTTGTGTTAGTGTTGAAAAACCACTTTTCGCACTTGTGTTAGTGTTGAAAAACCACTATTCGCACTTGTATTGGTGCAGGAAACCATTTTTGCACTTGTATTAGTGTGGAAAAACACTTTTTGCACTTGTGATAGTGTTGAAAAACCACTTTTCGCACTTGTGTTAGTGTTGAAAAACCACTTTTCGCACTCGTGTTTGTGCAGGAAACTACTTTTGCACTTGTATTAGTGTGGAAAAAACACTTTTCGCACTTGTGTTAGTGTTGAAAAACCACTTTTCGCACTTGTGTTATTGTTGAAAAATCATTTTTCGCACTTGTGTTGGTGCAGGAAACCACTTTTGCACTTGTATTAGTGTGGAAAAAACACTTTTCGCACTTGTTTTAGTGTTGAAAAACCACTTTTCGCACTTGTGTTAGTGTTGAAAAACCACTTTTCGCACTTGTGTTGGTGCAGGAAACCACTTTTGCACTTGTATTAGTGTGGAAAAAACACTTTTTGCACTTGTGATAGTGTTGAAAAACCACTTTTCGCACTTGTGTTAGTGTTGAAAAACCACTTTTCGCACTTGTGTTAGTGTTGAAAAACCACTTTTCGCACTTGTGTTGGTGCAGGAAACCACTTTTGCACTTGTATTAGTGTGGAAAAACCACTTTTCGCACTTGTGTTAGTGTTGAAAAACCACTTTTCGCACTTGTATTAGTGTGGAAAAAACACTTTTTGCACTTGTGATAGTGTTGAAAAACCACTTTTCGCACTTGTGTTAGTGTTGAAAAACCACTTTTCGCACTTGTGTTGGTGCAGGAAACCACTTTTGCACTTGTATTAGTGTGGAAAAACCACTTTTGCACTTGTATTAGTGTTGAAAAACCACTTTTCGCACTTGTGTTAGTGTTGAAAAACCACTTTTCGCATTTGTGTTGGTGCAGGAAACCACTTTTGCACTTGTATTAGTGTGGAAAAAACACTTTTCGCACTTGTGTTAGTGTTGAAAAACCACTTTTCGCACTTGTGTTGGTGCAGGAAACCACTTTTGCACTTGTATTAGTGTGGAAAAAACACTTTTTGCACTTGTGATAGTGTTGAAAAACCACTTTTCGCACTTGTGTTAGTGTTGAAAAACCACTTTTCGCACTTGTGTTGGTGCAGGAAACCACTTTTGCACTTGTATTAGTGTGGAAAAACCACTTTTGCACTTGTGATAGTGTTGAAAAATCACTTTTCGCACTTGTGTTAGTGTTGAAAAACCACTTTTCGCACTTGTGTTAGTGTTGAAAAACCACTATTCGCACTTGTGTTAGTGTTGAAAAACCACTTTTCGCATTTGTGTTGGTGCAGGAAACCACTTTTGCACTTGTATTAGTGTGGAAAAAACACTTTTTGCACTTGTGATAGTGTTGAAAAACCACTTTTCGCACTTGTGTTAGTGTTGAAAAACCACTTTTCGCACTTGTGTTAGTGTTGAAAAACCACTTTTCGCATTTGTGTTGGTGCAGGAAACCACTTTTGCACTTGTATTAGTGTGGAAAAAACACTTTTTGCACTTGTGATAGTGTTGAAAAACCACTTCTGCACTTGTATTAGTGTGGAAAAACCACTTTTGCACTTGTATTAGTGTGGAAAAACCACTTTTCGCACATGTGTTAGTGTTGAAAAATCACTTTTCGCACTTGTGTTAGTGTTGAAAAACCACTTTTCGCACTTGTGTTGGTGCAGGAAACCACTTTTGCACTTGTATTAGTGTGGAAAAAACACTTTTTGCACTTGTGTTAGTGTTGAAAAACCACTTTTCACACTTGTGTTAGTGTTGAAAAACCACTTTTCGCACTTGTGTTGGTGCAGGAAACCACTTTTGCACTTGTATTAGTGTGGAAAAAACACTTTTTGCACTTGTGATAATGTTGAAAAACTACTTTTCGCACTTGTGTTAGTGTTGAAAAACCACTTTTCGCACTTGTGTTGGTGCAGGAAACCACTTTTGCACTTGTATTAGTGTGGAAAAAACACTTTTTGCACTTGTGATAATGTTGAAAAACCACTTTTCGCACTTGTGTTAGTGTTGAAAACCACTTTTCACACTTGTGTTAGTGCTGCTGAACCACTTTCCGCACTTGTGGTTGCGTTGAAAACCACTTTCTGCACTTCTGGTTGCATTGAAAACCACTTTTCGCACTTGTGTTAGTGCAGAAAACTACTTTCCCCACTTGTTAGTGTTGCAAAACCACTTTCCTCACTTGTGTTGGTGTTGCAAAACCACTTTACACACTTGTGCTTGTAATTCAAAACGACGTTTCGCACTTGTGTTCGTGTTGAAAACCACTTTTCGCACTTGTGTTGGTGTTGCAGAACCACTTTCCGCATTTGAGTTAGTGTTGCATAACCACTTTCCACACTTGTGCTGCCAATGCAAAACCACTTTTCGCACTTGTGTTAGTGCTGCAGAACCACTTTACACACTTGTGCTAGTAGTGCAAAACCACTTGTTGTAAAACTACATTCAACACTTGTGTTTGCATTGAAAACCACTTTTCGCACTTGTGTTAGTGGAGAAAACTACTTTCCCCACTTGTGTTAGTGTTGCAAAACCACTTTCCACACTTGTGTTGGTGTTGCAAAATCACTTTCCGTACTTGTGTTGGTGCAGGAAACCACTTTTGCACTTGTGCTGGCAATGCAAAACCACTGTCCACACTTGTGCTAGCAATGCAAAACCACTTTTCACACTTGTGTTAGTGTTGAAAAACCACTTTTCGCACTTGTGTTGGTGCAGGAAACCACTTTTGCACTTGTATTAGTGTGGAAAAAACACTTTTCGCACTTGTGTTCGTGTTGAAATAACCACTTTTCGCACTTGTGTTAGTGTTGAAAAACCACTTTTCGCACTTGTGTTGGTGCAGGAAACCACTTTTGCACTTGTATTAGTGTGGAAAAACCACTTTTCGCACTTGTGTTAGTGTTGAAAAACCACTTTTCGCACTTGTGTTGGTGCAGGAAACCACTTTTGCACTTGTATTAGTGTGGAAAAACCACTTTTGCACTTGTATTAGTGTGGAAAAAACACTTTTTGCACTTATGATAGTGTTGAAAAACCACTTTTCGCACTTGTGTTAGTGTTGAAAAACCACTTTTTGCACTTTTGTTGGTGCAGGAAACCACTTTTGCACTTGTATTAGTGTGGAAAAAACACTTTTTGCACTTGTGATAGTGTTGAAAAACCACTTTTCGCACTTGTGTTAGTGTTGAAAAACCACTTTTCGCACTTGTGTTAGTGTTGAAAAACCACTTTTCGCACTTGTGTTAATGTTGAAAAACCACTTTTCGCACTTGTGTTAGTGTTGAAAAACCACTTTTCGCACTGGTGTTGGTGTAGGAAACCACTTTTGCACTTGTATTAGTGTGGAAAAAACACTTTTCGCACTTGTGTTAGTGTTGAAAAACCACTTTTCGCACTTGTGTTAGTATTGAAAAACCACTTTCCCTGCTTGTGCAAGCAATGCAAAACCACTTTTCGCACTTGTGCAAGCAATGCAAAACCACTTTTCGCACTTGTGCGAGTATTGCAAAGCCACTTTCCCCACTTGTTAGTTTTGCAAAACCACTTTCCACACTTGTGTTGGTGTTGCATAACCACTTTCCACACTTGTGTTGGCAATGCAAAACAACTTTTCGCACTTGTGTAATTGTTGCAAAACCACTTTTCGCGCTCTTGTTGGTGTTGAAATACACTTTTCGCATTTATGTTCGTGTTGCAAAACCACTTTCCACACTTGTGCGAGTGATGCAAACCACTTTTCACACTTGTATTGGTGTTGCAGAACCACTTTTCGCGCTCCTGGTGGTGTTGAAAACCACTTTTCGCACTTGTGTTAGTGGAGAAAACTACTTTCCTCACTTGTGTTCGTGTTGCAAAACCACTTTCCACACTTGTGCGAGTGATGCAAAACGACTTATCACACTTGTGTTGGTGTTGCAAAACCTCTTTCCACACTTGTGTTGGTGTTGCATAACCACATTTCCACACTTGTGCTGCCAATGCAAAACCACTTTTCGCACTTGTGTAATTGTTGGAAAACCACTTTTCGCGCTCCTGTTGGTGTTGAAATACACTTTTTGCATTTCTGTTCGTGTTGCAAAACCACTTTCCACACCTGTGCAAGTAGTGCAAAACCACTTATCACACTTGTGTTGGTGTTGCAATACCACTTTACACACTTGTGCTAGTAGTGCAAATCCACTTGTTGAAAAACCACTTTCAACACTTGTGGTTGCGTTGAAAACCACTTTTCGCACTTGTGTTAGTGGAGAAAACTACTTTCCCCACTTGTGTTGGTGTTGCAGAACCACTTTCCACACTTGAGTTAGTGTTGCAAAACCACTTTCCACACTTGTGCTGGTGATGCAAAAGCACTTTCCACACTTGTGTTGGTGTTGCAAAACCACATAACACACTTGTGCTTGTAATGCAAAGCCACTTTCCCCACTTGTTGTAGTGATGCAGAACCACTTTCCGCACTTGCGTTGGTGATGCATAACCACTTGCCGCACTGGTGCTCGCAATGCAGAAGCACTTTTCACACTTGTGCGAGTATTGCAAAGCCACTTTCCGCACTTGTAGTTGCGTTGAGAACCACTTTTCACACTTGTGTTAGTGCTGCTGAACCACTTTCCGCACTTGTGGTTGCGTTGAAAACCACTTTCTGCACTTCTGGTTGCATTGAAAACCACTTTTCGCACTTGTGTTAGTGCAGAAAACTACTTTCCCCACTTGTGTTAGTGTTGCAAAACCACTTTCCACACTTGTGATAGTGATGCAAAACCACTTTCCTCACTTGTGTTGGTGTTGCAAAACCACTTTACACACTTGTGCTTGTAATTCAAAACGACGTTTCGCACTTGTTAGTGTTGAAAACCACTTTTCGCACTTGTGTTGGTGTTGCAGAACCACTTTCCGCATTTGAGTTAGTGTTGCATAACCACTTTCCACACTTGTGCTGCCAATGCAAAGCCACTTTCCCCACTTGTTGTAGTGATGCAGAACCACTTTCCGCACTTGCGTTGGTGATGCATAACCACTTGCCGCACTGGTGCTCGCAATGCAGAAGCACTTTTCACACTTGTGCGAGTATTGCAAAGCCACTTTCCGCACTTGTAGTTGCGTTGAGAACCACTTTTCGCACTTGTGTTAGCGTTGAAAACCACTTTTCACACTTGTGTTAGTGCTGCTGAACCACTTTCCGCACTTGTGGTTGCGTTGAAAACCACTTTCTGCACTTCTGGTTGCATTGAAAACCACTTTTCGCACTTGTGTTAGTGCAGAAAACTACTTTCCCCACTTGTGTTAGTGTTGCAAAACCACTTTCCACACTTGTGATAGTGATGCAAAACCACTTTCCTCACTTGTGTTGGTGTTGCAAAACCACTTTACACACTTGTGCTTGTAATTCAAAACGACGTTTCGCACTTGTTAGTGTTGAAAACCACTTTTCGCACTTGTGTTGGTGTTGCAGAACCACTTTCCGCATTTGAGTTAGTGTTGCATAACCACTTTCCACACTTGTGCTGCCAATGCAAAACCACTTTTCGCACTTGTGTTAGTGCTGCAGAACCACTTTACACACTTGTGCTAGTAGTGCAAAACCACTTGTTGTAAAACTACATTCAACACTTGTGGTTGCATTGAAAACCACTTTTCGCACTTGTGTTAGTGGAGAAAACTACTTTCCCCACTTGTGTTAGTGTTGCAAAACCACTTTCCACACTTGTGTTGGTGTTGCAAAATCACTTTCCGTACTTGTGTTTGGGTAGAAAACCACTTTTTGCACTTGTGTTAGTGTTGCAGCACCACTTGCCGCACTTGTGTTGGTGTTGCTAACCACTTTCCACACTTGTGCTAGCAATGCAAAACCACTTTTCACACTTGTGTTAGTGTTGAAAAACCACTTTTCGCACTTGTGTTGGTGCAGGAAACCACTTTTGCACTTGTATTAGTGTGGAAAAAACACTTTTCGCACTTGTGTTAGTGTTGAAATAACCACTTTTCGCACTTGTGTTAGTGTTGAAAAACCACTTTTCGCACTTGTGTTGGTGCAGGAAACCACTTTTGCACTTGTATTAGTGTGGAAAAACCACTTTTCGCACTTGTGTTAGTGTTGAAAAACCACTTTTCGCACTTGTGTTGGTGCAGGAAACCACTTTTGCACTTGTATTAGTGTGGAAAAACCACTTTTGCACTTGTATTAGTGTGGAAAAAACACTTTTTGCACTTGTGATAGTGTTGAAAAACCACTTTTCGCACTTGTGTTAGTGTTGAAAAACCACTTTTCGCACTTGTGTTAGTGTTGAAAAACCACTTTTCGCACTTGTGTTAGTGTTGAAAAACCACTTTTCGCACTTGTGTTAGTGTTGAAAAACCACTTTTCGCACTTGTGTTAGTGTTGAAAAACCACTTTTCGCACTGGTGTTGGTGTAGGAAACCACTTTTGCACTTGTATTAGTGTTGAAAAACCACTTTTCGCACTTGTGTTAGTATTGAAAACCACATTTCGCACTTGTGTTGGTGCAGGAAACCACTTTTGCACTTGTATTAGTGTGGAAAAAACACTTTTCGCACTTGTGTTAGTGTTGAAAAACCACTTTTAGCACTTGTGCGAGTATTGCAAAGCCACTTTCCCCACTTGTTAGTTTTGCAAAACCACTTTCCACACTTGTGTTGGCAATGCAAAACAACTTTTCGCACTTGTGTAATTGTTGCAAAACCACTTTTCGCGCTCTTGTTGGTGTTGAAATACACTTTTCGCATTTATGTTCGTGTTGCAAAACCACTTTCCACACTTGTGCGAGTGATGCAAACCACTTTTCACACTTGTATTGGTGTTGCAGAACCACTTTTCGCGCTCCTGGTGGTGTTGAAAACCACTTTTCGCACTTGTGTTAGTGGAGAAAACTACTTTCCTCACTTGTGTTCGTGTTGCAAAACCACTTCCACACTTGTGCGAGTGATGCAAAACGACTTATCACACTTGTGTTGGTGTTGCAAAACCTCTTTCCACACTTGTGCTGCCAATGCAAAACCACTTTTCGCACTTGTGTAATTGTTGGAAAACCACTTTTCGCGCTCCTGTTGGTGTTGAAATACACTTTTTGCATTTCTGTTCGTGTTGCAAAACCACTTTCCACACCTGTGCAAGTAGTGCAAAACCACTTATCACACTTGTGTTGGTGTTGCAAAACCACTTTACACACTTGTGCTAGTAGTGCAAATCCACTTGTTGAAAAACCACTTTCAACACTTGTGGTTGCATTGAAAACCACTTTTCGCACTTGTGTTAGTGGAGAAAACTACTTTCCCCACTTGTGTTGGTGTTGCAGAACCACTTTCCACACTTGTGTTGGTGTTGCAAAACCACATAACACACTTGTGCTTGTAATGCAAAGCCACTTTCCCCACTTGTTGTAGTGATGCAGAACCACTTTCCGCACTTGCGTTGGTGATGCATAACCACTTGCCGCACTGGTGCTCGCAATGCAGAAGCACTTTTCACACTTGTGCGAGTATTGCAAAGCCACTTTCCGCACTTGTAGTTGCGTTGAGAACCACTTTTCGCACTTGTGTTAGCGTTGAAAACCACTTTTCACACTTGTGTTAGTGCTGCTGTACCACTTTCCGCACTTGTAGTTGCGTTGAGAACCACTTTTCGCACTTGTGTTAGCGTTGAAAACCACTTTTCGCACTTGTGTTAGTGCAGAAAACTACTTTCCCCACTTGTTTTAGTGTTGCAAAACCACTTTTCGCACTTGTGTTGGTGTTGCAGAACCACTTTCCGCATTTGAGTTAGTGTTGCATAACCACTTTCCACACTTGTGCTGCCAATGCAAAACCACTTTTCGCACTT
Organism: Myxine glutinosa; assembly: GCF_964187855.1. Taxonomy (NCBI): domain Eukaryota; kingdom Metazoa; phylum Chordata; class Myxini; order Myxiniformes; family Myxinidae; genus Myxine; species Myxine glutinosa. The sequence continues at coordinate 51,057,317 of NC_136264.1, read as the reverse complement.
GTGTTAGTGCTGCAGAACCACTTTACACACTTGTGCTAGTAGTGCAAAACCACTTGTTGTAAAACTACATTCAACACTTGTGGTTGCATTGAAAACCACTTTTCGCACTTGTGTTAGTGGAGAAAACTACTTTCCCCACTTGTGTTAGTGTTGCAAAATCACTTTCCGTACTTGTGTTTGGGTAGAAAACCACTTTTTGCACTTGTGTTAGTGTTGCAGCACCACTTGCCGCACTTGTGTTGGTGTTGCTAACCACTTTCCACACTTGTGCTAGCAATGCAAAACCACTTTTCACACTTGTGTTAGTGTTGAAAAACCACTTTTCGCACTTGTGTTGGTGCAGGAAACCACTTTTGCACTTGTATTAGTGTGGAAAAAACACTTTTTGCACTTGTGATAGTGTTGAAAAACCACTTTTCGCACTTGTGTTAGTGTTGAAAAACCACTTTTCGCACTTGTGTTGGTGCAGGAAACCACTTTTGCACTTGTATTAGTGTGGAAAAACCACTTTTCGCACTTGTGTTAGTGTTGAAAAACCACTTTTCGCACTTGTATTAGTGTGGAAAAAACACTTTTTGCACTTGTGATAGTGTTGAAAAACCACTTTTCGCACTTGTGTTAGTGTTGAAAAACCACTTTTCGCACTTGTGTTGGTGCAGGAAACCACTTTTGCACTTGTATTAGTGTGGAAAAACCACTTTTGCACTTGTATTAGTGTTGAAAAACCACTTTTCGCACTTGTGTTAGTGTTGAAAAACCACTTTTCGCATTTGTGTTGGTGCAGGAAACCACTTTTGCACTTGTATTAGTGTGGAAAAAACACTTTTTGCACTTGTGATAGTGTTGAAAAACCACTTTTCGCACTTGTGTTAGTGTTGAAAAACCACTTTTCGCACTTGTGTTGGTGCAGGAAACCACTTTTCGCACTTGTGTTAGTGTTGAAAAACCACTTTTCGCATTTGTGTTGGTGCAGGAAACCACTTTTGCACTTGTATTAGTGTGGAAAAAACACTTTTTGCACTTGTGTTAGTGTTGAAAAACCACTTTTCACACTTGTGTTAGTGTTGAAAAACCACTTTTCGCACTTGTGTTGGTGCAGGAAACCACTTTTGCACTTGTATTAGTGTGGAAAAAACACTTTTTGCACTTGTGATAATGTTGAAAAACTACTTTTCGCACTTGTGTTAGTGTTGAAAAACCACTTTTCACACTTGTGTTGGTGTTGCAGAACCACTTTCCGCATTTGAGTTAGTGTTGCATAACCACTTTCCACACTTGTGCTGCCAATGCAAAACCACTTTTCGCACTTGTGTTAGTGCTGCAGAACCACTTTACACACTTGTGCTAGTAGTGCAAAACCACTTGTTGTAAAACTACATTCAACACTTGTGTTTGCATTGAAAACCACTTTTCGCACTTGTGTTAGTGGAGAAAACTACTTTCCCCACTTGTGTTAGTGTTGCAAAACCACTTTCCACACTTGTGTTGGTGTTGCAAAATCACTTTCCGTACTTGTGTTAGGGTAGAAAACCACTTTTTGCACTTGTGTTGGTGCAGGAAACCACTTTTGCACTTGTATTAGTGTGGAAAAACCACTTTTCGCACTTGTGTTAGTGTTGAAAAACCACTTTTCGCACTTGTATTAGTGTGGAAAAAACACTTTTTGCACTTGTGATAGTGTTGAAAAACCACTTTTCGCACTTGTGTTAGTGTTGAAAAACCACTTTTCGCACTTGTGTTGGTGCAGGAAACCACTTTTGCACTTGTATTAGTGTGGAAAAACCACTTTTGCACTTGTATTAGTGTTGAAAAACCACTTTTCGCACTTGTGTTAGTGTTGAAAAACCACTTTTCGCATTTGTGTTGGTGCAGGAAACCACTTTTGCACTTGTATTAGTGGAAAAAACACTTTTCGCACTTGTGTTAGTGTTGAAAAACCACTTTTCGCACTTGTGTTGGTGCAGGAAACCACTTTTGCACTTGTATTAGTGTGGAAAAAACACTTTTTGCACTTGTGATAGTGTTGAAAAACCACTTTTCGCACTTGTGTTGGTGCAGGAAACCACTTTTGCACTTGTATTGGTGTGGAAAAACCACTTTTCACACTTGTGTTAGTGTTGAAAACCACTTTTCGCACTTGTGTTGGTGCAGGAAACCACTTTTGCACTTGTATTAGTGTGGAAAAAACCCTTTTTGCACTTGTGATAGTGTTGAAAAACCACTTTTCGCACTTGTGTTAGTGTTGAAAAACCACTTTTCGCACTTGTGTTAGTGTTGAAAAACCACTTTTCGCACTTGTGTTAGTGTTGAAAAACCACTTTTCGCACTTGTGATGGCGCAGGAAACCACTTTTGCACTTGTATTAGTGTGGCAAAAACACTTTTTGCACTTGTGATAGTGTTGAAAAACCACTTTTCGCACTTGTGTTAGTGTTGAAAAACCACTTTTCGCACTTGTGTTGGTGCAGGAAACCACTTTTGCACTTGTATTAGTGTGGAAAAAACACTTTTTGCACTTGTGATAATGTTGAAAAACCACTTTTCGCACTTGTGTTAGTGTTGAAAAACCACTTTTCGCACTTGTGTTGGTGCAGGAAACCACTTTTGCACTTGTATTAGTGTTGAAAAACCACTTTTCGCACTTGTGTTAGTGTTGAAAAACCACTTTTCGCACTTGTGTTAGTGTTGAAAAACCACTTTTCGCACTTGTGTTAGTGTTGAAAAACCACTTTTCGCACTTGTGTTGGTGCAGGAAACCACTTTTGCACTTGTATTACTGTGGAAAAACCACTTTTCGCACTTGTGTTAGTGTTGAAAAACCACTTTTCGCACTTGTATTAGTGTGGAAAAAACACTTTTTGCACTTGTGATAGTGTTGAAAAACCACTTTTCGCACTTGTGTTAGTGTTGAAAAAACACTTTTCGCACTTGTGTTGGTGCAGGAAACCACTTTTGCACTTGTATTAGTGTGGAAAAACCACTTTTCGCACTTATGTTAGTGTTGAAAAATCACTTTTCGCACTTGTGTTAGTGTTGAAAAACCAATTTTCGCACTTGTGTTAGTGTTGAAAAACCACTTTCCCTGCTTGTGCAAGCAATGCAAAATCACTTTTCGCACTTGTGCGAGTATTGCAAAGCCACTTTCCCCACTTGTGTTAGTTTTGCAAAACCACTTTCCACACTTGTGTTGGTGTTGCATAACCACTTTCCACACTTGTGTTGGCAATGCAAAACAACTTTTCGCACTTGTGTAATTGTTGCAAAACCACTTTTCGCGCTCTTGTTGGTGTTGAAATACACTTTTCCATTTATGTTCGTGTTGCAAAACCACTTTCCACACTTGTGCGAGTGATGCAAACCACTTTTCACACTTGTATTGGTGTTGCAGAACCACTTTTCGCGCTCCTGATGGTGTTGAAAACCACTTTTCGCACTTGTGTTAGTGGAGAAAACTACTTTCCTCACTTGTGTTCGTGTTGCAAAACCACTTTCTACACTTGTGCTCGTGATGCAAAACCACTTTCCTCACTTGTGTTCGTGTTGCAAAACCACTTTCCACACTTGTGCGAGTGATGCAAAACGACTTATCACACTTGTGTTGGTGTTGCAAAACCTCTTTCCACACTTGTGTTGGTGTTGCATAACCACATTCCCACACTTGTGCTGCCAATGCAAAACCACTTTTCGCACTTGTGTAATTGTTGGAAAACCACTTTTCGCGCTCCTGTTGGTGTTGAAATACACTTTTTGCATTTCTGTTCGTGTTGCAAAACTACTTTCCACACCTGTGCAAGTAGTGCAAAACCACTTATCACACTTGTGTTGGTGTTGCAAAACCACTTTACACACTTGTGCTAGTAGTGCAAATCCACTTGTTGAAAAACCACTTTCAACACTTGTGGTTGCATTGAAAACCACTTTTCGCACTTGTGTTAGTGGAGAAAACTACTTTCCCCACTTGTGTTGGTGTTGCAAAACCACTTTCCGCACTTGCGTTGGTGATGCATAACCACTTGCCGCACTGGTGCTCGCAATGCAGAAGCACTTTTCACACTTGTGCGAGTATTGCAAAGCCACTTTCCGCACTTGTAGTTGCGTTGAGAACCACTTTTCACACTTGTATTAATGTGGAAAAAACACTTTTTGCACTTGTGATAGTGTTGAAAAACCACTTTTCGCACTTGTGTTAGTGTTGAAAAACCACTTTTCGCACTTGTGTTAGTGTTGAAAAACCACTTTTCGCACTTGTGTTAGTGTTGAAAAACCACTTTTCGCACTTGTGTTGGTGCAGGAAACCACTTTTGCACTTGTATTAGTGTGGAAAAACCACTTTTCGCACTTGTGTTAGTGTTGAAAAACCACTTTTCGCACTTGTGATAGTGTTGAAAAACCACTTTTCGCACTTGTGTTAGTGTTGAAAAACCACTTTTCGCACTTGTGTTAGTGTTGAAAAACCACTTTTCGCACTTGTGTTAGTGTTGAAAAACCACTTTTCGCACTTGTGTTGGTGCAGGAAACTACTTTTGCACTTGTATTAGTGTGGAAAAAACACTTTTCGCAATTGTGTTAGTGTTGAAAAACGACTTTTCGCACTTGTGTTATTGTTGAAAAACCACTTTTCGCACTTGTGTTGGTGCAGGAAACCACATTTGCACTTGTATTAGTGTGGAAAAAACACTTTTTGCACTTGTGTTAGTGTTGAAAAACCACATTTCGCACTTGTGTTAGTGTTGAAAAACCACTTTTCGCACTTGTGTTGGTGCAGGGAACCACTTTGCACTTGTATTAGTGTGGAAAAAACACTTTTCGCACTTGTGTTAGTGTTGAAAAACCACTTTTCGCACTTGTGTTAGTGTTGAAAAACCAATTTTCGCACTTGTGTTAGTATTGAAAACCACATTTCGCACTTGTGTTGGTGCAGGAAACCACTTTTGCACTTGTATTAGTGTGGAAAAAACACTTTTCGCACTTGTGTTAGTGTTGAAAAACCACTTTTCGCACTTGTGTTAGTGTTGAAAAACCACTTTCCCTGCTTGTGCAAGCAATGCAAAACCACTTTTCGCACTTGTGCGAGTATTGCAAAGCCACTTTCCCCACTTGTGTTAGTTTTGCAAAACCACTTTCCACACTTGTGTTGGTGTTGCAAAACCACTTTCCACACTTGTGTTGGTGTTGCATGACCACTCTCCACACTTGTGCTAGTAGTGCAAATCCACTTGTTGAAAAACCACTTTCAACACTTGAGTTAGTGTTGCAAAACCACTTTCCACACTTGTGCTGGTGATGCAAAAGCACTTTCCACACTTGTGTTGGTGTTGCAAAACCACATAACACACTTGTGCTTGTAATGCAAAGCCACTTTCCCCACTTGTTGTAGTGATGCAGAACCACTTTCCGCACTTGCGTTGGTGATGCATAACCACTTGCCGCACTGGTGCTCGCAATGCAGAAGCACTTTTCACACTTGTGCGAGTATTGCAAAGCCACTTTCCGCACTTGTAGTTGCGTTGAGAACCACTTTTCGCACTTGTGTTGGTGTAGAAAACCACTTTGCGCACTTGTGTTAGTGTTGAAAACCACTTTTCACACTTGTGTTAGTGCTGCTGAACCACTTTCCGCACATGTGGTTGCGTTGAAAACCACTTTCTGCACTTCTGGTTGCATTGAAAACCACTTTTCGCACTTGTGTTAGTGCAGAAAACTACTTTCCCCACTTGTGTTAGTGTTGCAAAACCACTTTCCACACTTGTGATAGTGATGCAAAACCACTTTCCTCACTTGTGTTGGTGTTGCAAAACCACTTTACACACTTGTGCTTGTAATTCAAAACCACTTTTCGCACTTGTGTTGGTGTTGCAGAACCACTTTCCGCATTTGAGTTAGTGTTGCATAACCACTTACCACACTTGTGCTGCCAATGCAAAACCACTTTTCGCACTTGTGTTAGTGCTGCAGAACCACTTTACACACTTGTGCTAGTAGTGCAAAACCACTTGTTGTAAAACTACATTCAACACTTGTGGTTGCATTGAAAACCACTTTTCGCACTTGTGTTAGTGGAGAAAACCACTTTTTGCACTTGTGTTAGTGTTGCAGCACCACTTGCCGCACTTGTGTTGGTGTTGCATAACCACTTTCCACACTTGTGCTGGCAATGCAAAACCACTGTCCACACTTGTGCTAGCAATGCAAAACCACTTTTCACACTTGTGTTAGTGTTGAAAAACCACTTTTCGCACTTGTGTTGGTGCAGGAAACCACTTTTGCACTTGTATTAGTGTGGAAAAACCACTTTTCGCACTTGTGTTAGTGTTGAAAAACCACTTTTCGCACTTGTGTTAGTGTTGAAAAACCACTATTCGCACTTGTATTGGTGCAGGAAACCATTTTTGCACTTGTATTAGTGTGGAAAAACACTTTTTGCACTTGTGATAGTGTTGAAAAACCACTTTTCGCACTTGTGTTAGTGTTGAAAAACCACTTTTCGCACTCGTGTTTGTGCAGGAAACTACTTTTGCACTTGTATTAGTGTGGAAAAAACACTTTTCGCACTTGTGTTAGTGTTGAAAAACCACTTTTCGCACTTGTGTTATTGTTGAAAAATCATTTTTCGCACTTGTGTTGGTGCAGGAAACCACTTTTGCACTTGTATTAGTGTGGAAAAAACACTTTTCGCACTTGTTTTAGTGTTGAAAAACCACTTTTCGCACTTGTGTTAGTGTTGAAAAACCACTTTTCGCACTTGTGTTGGTGCAGGAAACCACTTTTGCACTTGTATTAGTGTGGAAAAAACACTTTTTGCACTTGTGATAGTGTTGAAAAACCACTTTTCGCACTTGTGTTAGTGTTGAAAAACCACTTTTCGCACTTGTGTTAGTGTTGAAAAACCACTTTTCGCACTTGTGTTGGTGCAGGAAACCACTTTTGCACTTGTATTAGTGTGGAAAAACCACTTTTCGCACTTGTGTTAGTGTTGAAAAACCACTTTTCGCACTTGTATTAGTGTGGAAAAAACACTTTTTGCACTTGTGATAGTGTTGAAAAACCACTTTTCGCACTTGTGTTAGTGTTGAAAAACCACTTTTCGCACTTGTGTTGGTGCAGGAAACCACTTTTGCACTTGTATTAGTGTGGAAAAACCACTTTTGCACTTGTATTAGTGTTGAAAAACCACTTTTCGCACTTGTGTTAGTGTTGAAAAACCACTTTTCGCATTTGTGTTGGTGCAGGAAACCACTTTTGCACTTGTATTAGTGTGGAAAAAACACTTTTCGCACTTGTGTTAGTGTTGAAAAACCACTTTTCGCACTTGTGTTGGTGCAGGAAACCACTTTTGCACTTGTATTAGTGTGGAAAAAACACTTTTTGCACTTGTGATAGTGTTGAAAAACCACTTTTCGCACTTGTGTTAGTGTTGAAAAACCACTTTTCGCACTTGTGTTGGTGCAGGAAACCACTTTTGCACTTGTATTAGTGTGGAAAAACCACTTTTGCACTTGTGATAGTGTTGAAAAATCACTTTTCGCACTTGTGTTAGTGTTGAAAAACCACTTTTCGCACTTGTGTTAGTGTTGAAAAACCACTATTCGCACTTGTGTTAGTGTTGAAAAACCACTTTTCGCATTTGTGTTGGTGCAGGAAACCACTTTTGCACTTGTATTAGTGTGGAAAAAACACTTTTTGCACTTGTGATAGTGTTGAAAAACCACTTTTCGCACTTGTGTTAGTGTTGAAAAACCACTTTTCGCACTTGTGTTAGTGTTGAAAAACCACTTTTCGCATTTGTGTTGGTGCAGGAAACCACTTTTGCACTTGTATTAGTGTGGAAAAAACACTTTTTGCACTTGTGATAGTGTTGAAAAACCACTTCTGCACTTGTATTAGTGTGGAAAAACCACTTTTGCACTTGTATTAGTGTGGAAAAACCACTTTTCGCACATGTGTTAGTGTTGAAAAATCACTTTTCGCACTTGTGTTAGTGTTGAAAAACCACTTTTCGCACTTGTGTTGGTGCAGGAAACCACTTTTGCACTTGTATTAGTGTGGAAAAAACACTTTTTGCACTTGTGTTAGTGTTGAAAAACCACTTTTCACACTTGTGTTAGTGTTGAAAAACCACTTTTCGCACTTGTGTTGGTGCAGGAAACCACTTTTGCACTTGTATTAGTGTGGAAAAAACACTTTTTGCACTTGTGATAATGTTGAAAAACTACTTTTCGCACTTGTGTTAGTGTTGAAAAACCACTTTTCGCACTTGTGTTGGTGCAGGAAACCACTTTTGCACTTGTATTAGTGTGGAAAAAACACTTTTTGCACTTGTGATAATGTTGAAAAACCACTTTTCGCACTTGTGTTAGTGTTGAAAACCACTTTTCACACTTGTGTTAGTGCTGCTGAACCACTTTCCGCACTTGTGGTTGCGTTGAAAACCACTTTCTGCACTTCTGGTTGCATTGAAAACCACTTTTCGCACTTGTGTTAGTGCAGAAAACTACTTTCCCCACTTGTTAGTGTTGCAAAACCACTTTCCTCACTTGTGTTGGTGTTGCAAAACCACTTTACACACTTGTGCTTGTAATTCAAAACGACGTTTCGCACTTGTGTTCGTGTTGAAAACCACTTTTCGCACTTGTGTTGGTGTTGCAGAACCACTTTCCGCATTTGAGTTAGTGTTGCATAACCACTTTCCACACTTGTGCTGCCAATGCAAAACCACTTTTCGCACTTGTGTTAGTGCTGCAGAACCACTTTACACACTTGTGCTAGTAGTGCAAAACCACTTGTTGTAAAACTACATTCAACACTTGTGTTTGCATTGAAAACCACTTTTCGCACTTGTGTTAGTGGAGAAAACTACTTTCCCCACTTGTGTTAGTGTTGCAAAACCACTTTCCACACTTGTGTTGGTGTTGCAAAATCACTTTCCGTACTTGTGTTGGTGCAGGAAACCACTTTTGCACTTGTGCTGGCAATGCAAAACCACTGTCCACACTTGTGCTAGCAATGCAAAACCACTTTTCACACTTGTGTTAGTGTTGAAAAACCACTTTTCGCACTTGTGTTGGTGCAGGAAACCACTTTTGCACTTGTATTAGTGTGGAAAAAACACTTTTCGCACTTGTGTTCGTGTTGAAATAACCACTTTTCGCACTTGTGTTAGTGTTGAAAAACCACTTTTCGCACTTGTGTTGGTGCAGGAAACCACTTTTGCACTTGTATTAGTGTGGAAAAACCACTTTTCGCACTTGTGTTAGTGTTGAAAAACCACTTTTCGCACTTGTGTTGGTGCAGGAAACCACTTTTGCACTTGTATTAGTGTGGAAAAACCACTTTTGCACTTGTATTAGTGTGGAAAAAACACTTTTTGCACTTATGATAGTGTTGAAAAACCACTTTTCGCACTTGTGTTAGTGTTGAAAAACCACTTTTTGCACTTTTGTTGGTGCAGGAAACCACTTTTGCACTTGTATTAGTGTGGAAAAAACACTTTTTGCACTTGTGATAGTGTTGAAAAACCACTTTTCGCACTTGTGTTAGTGTTGAAAAACCACTTTTCGCACTTGTGTTAGTGTTGAAAAACCACTTTTCGCACTTGTGTTAATGTTGAAAAACCACTTTTCGCACTTGTGTTAGTGTTGAAAAACCACTTTTCGCACTGGTGTTGGTGTAGGAAACCACTTTTGCACTTGTATTAGTGTGGAAAAAACACTTTTCGCACTTGTGTTAGTGTTGAAAAACCACTTTTCGCACTTGTGTTAGTATTGAAAAACCACTTTCCCTGCTTGTGCAAGCAATGCAAAACCACTTTTCGCACTTGTGCAAGCAATGCAAAACCACTTTTCGCACTTGTGCGAGTATTGCAAAGCCACTTTCCCCACTTGTTAGTTTTGCAAAACCACTTTCCACACTTGTGTTGGTGTTGCATAACCACTTTCCACACTTGTGTTGGCAATGCAAAACAACTTTTCGCACTTGTGTAATTGTTGCAAAACCACTTTTCGCGCTCTTGTTGGTGTTGAAATACACTTTTCGCATTTATGTTCGTGTTGCAAAACCACTTTCCACACTTGTGCGAGTGATGCAAACCACTTTTCACACTTGTATTGGTGTTGCAGAACCACTTTTCGCGCTCCTGGTGGTGTTGAAAACCACTTTTCGCACTTGTGTTAGTGGAGAAAACTACTTTCCTCACTTGTGTTCGTGTTGCAAAACCACTTTCCACACTTGTGCGAGTGATGCAAAACGACTTATCACACTTGTGTTGGTGTTGCAAAACCTCTTTCCACACTTGTGTTGGTGTTGCATAACCACATTTCCACACTTGTGCTGCCAATGCAAAACCACTTTTCGCACTTGTGTAATTGTTGGAAAACCACTTTTCGCGCTCCTGTTGGTGTTGAAATACACTTTTTGCATTTCTGTTCGTGTTGCAAAACCACTTTCCACACCTGTGCAAGTAGTGCAAAACCACTTATCACACTTGTGTTGGTGTTGCAATACCACTTTACACACTTGTGCTAGTAGTGCAAATCCACTTGTTGAAAAACCACTTTCAACACTTGTGGTTGCGTTGAAAACCACTTTTCGCACTTGTGTTAGTGGAGAAAACTACTTTCCCCACTTGTGTTGGTGTTGCAGAACCACTTTCCACACTTGAGTTAGTGTTGCAAAACCACTTTCCACACTTGTGCTGGTGATGCAAAAGCACTTTCCACACTTGTGTTGGTGTTGCAAAACCACATAACACACTTGTGCTTGTAATGCAAAGCCACTTTCCCCACTTGTTGTAGTGATGCAGAACCACTTTCCGCACTTGCGTTGGTGATGCATAACCACTTGCCGCACTGGTGCTCGCAATGCAGAAGCACTTTTCACACTTGTGCGAGTATTGCAAAGCCACTTTCCGCACTTGTAGTTGCGTTGAGAACCACTTTTCACACTTGTGTTAGTGCTGCTGAACCACTTTCCGCACTTGTGGTTGCGTTGAAAACCACTTTCTGCACTTCTGGTTGCATTGAAAACCACTTTTCGCACTTGTGTTAGTGCAGAAAACTACTTTCCCCACTTGTGTTAGTGTTGCAAAACCACTTTCCACACTTGTGATAGTGATGCAAAACCACTTTCCTCACTTGTGTTGGTGTTGCAAAACCACTTTACACACTTGTGCTTGTAATTCAAAACGACGTTTCGCACTTGTGTTAGTGTTGAAAACCACTTTTCGCACTTGTGTTGGTGTTGCAGAACCACTTTCCGCATTTGAGTTAGTGTTGCATAACTACTTTCCACACTTGTGCTGCCAATGCAAAACCACTTTTCGCACTTGTGTTAGTGCTGCAGAACCACTTTACACACTTGTGCTAGTAGTGCAAAACCACTTGTTGTAAAACTACATTCAACACTTGTGGTTGCATTGAAAACCACTTTTCGCACTTGTGTTAGTGGAGAAAACTACTTTCCCCACTTGTGTTAGTGTTGCAAAACCACTTTCCACACTTGTGTTGGTGTTGCAAAATCACTTTCCGTACTTGTGTTTGGGTAGAAAACCACTTTTTGCACTTGTGTTAGTGTTGCAGCACCACTTGCCGCACTTGTGTTGGTGTTGCTAACCACTTTCCACACTTGTGCTAGCAATGCAAAACCACTTTTCACACTTGTGTTAGTGTTGAAAAACCACTTTTCGCACTTGTGTTGGTGCAGGAAACCACTTTTGCACTTGTATTAGTGTGGAAAAAACACTTTTCGCACTTGTGTTAGTGTTGAAATAACCACTTTTCGCACTTGTGTTAGTGTTGAAAAACCACTTTTCGCACTTGTGTTGGTGCAGGAAACCACTTTTGCACTTGTATTAGTGTGGAAAAACCACTTTTGCACTTGTATTAGTGTGGAAAAAACACTTTTTGCACTTATGATAGTGTTGAAAAACCACTTTTCGCACTTGTGTTAGTGTTGAAAAACCACTTTTTGCACTTTTGTTGGTGCAGGAAACCACTTTTGCACTTGTATTAGTGTGGAAAAAACACTTTTTGCACTTGTGATAGTGTTGAAAAACCACTTTTCGCACTTGTTAGTGTTGAAAAACCACTTTTCGCACTTGTGTTAGTGTTGAAAAACCACTTTTCGCACTTGTGTTGGTGCAGGAAACCACTTTTGCACTTGTATTAGTGTGGAAAAACCACTTTTTGCACTTATGATAGTGTTGAAAAACCACTTTTCGCACTTGTGTTAGTGTTGAAAAACCACTTTTTGCACTTTTGTTGGTGCAGGAAACCACTTTTGCACTTGTATTAGTGTGGAAAAAACACTTTTTGCACTTGTGATAGTGTTGAAAAACCACTTTTCGCACTTGTGTTAGTGTTGAAAAACCACTTTTCGCACTTGTGTTAGTGTTGAAAAACCACTTTTCGCACTTGTGTTAGTGTTGAAAAACCACTTTTCGCACTTGTGTTAGTGTTGAAAAACCACTTTTCGCACTGGTGTTGGTGTAGGAAACCACTTTTGCACTTGTATTAGTGTGGAAAAACCACTTTTCGCACTTGTGTTAGTGTTGAAAAACCACTTTTCGCACTTGTGTTAGTATTGAAAACCACATTTCGCACTTGTGTTGGTGCAGGAAACCACTTTTGCACTTGTATTAGTGTGGAAAAAACACTTTTCGCACTTGTGTTAGTGTTGAAAAACCACTTTTCGCACTTGTGTTAGTGTTGAAAAACCACTTTTCGCACTTGTGTTAGTGTTGAAAAACCACTTTTCGCACTTGTGTTAGTGTTGAAAAACCACTTTTCGCACTTGTGTTAGTGTTGAAAAACCACTTTTCGCACTGGTGTTGGTGTAGGAAACCACTTTTGCACTTGTATTAGTGTGGAAAAACCACTTTTCGCACTTGTGTTAGTGTTGAAAAACCACTTTTCGCACTTGTTAGTATTGAAAACCACATTTCGCACTTGTGTTGGTGCAGGAAACCACTTTTGCACTTGTATTAGTGTGGAAAAAACACTTTTCGCACTTGTGTTAGTGTTGAAAAACCACTTTTCGCACTTGTGTTAGTGTTGAAAAACCACTTTCCCTGCTTGTGCAAGCAATGCAAAACCACTTTTCGCACTTGTGCGAGTATTGCAAAGCCACTTTCCCCACTTGTTAGTTTTGCAAAACCACTTTCCACACTTGTGTTGGTGTTGCATAACCACTTTCCACACTTGTGTTGGCAATGCAAAACAACTTTTCGCACTTGTGTAATTGTTGCAAAACCACTTTTCGCGCTCTTGTTGGTGTTGAAATACACTTTTCGCATTTATGTTCGTGTTGCAAAACCACTTTCCACAGTTGTGCGAGTGATGCAAACCACTTTTCACACTTGTATTGGTGTTGCAGAACCACTTTTCGCGCTCCTGGTGGTGTTGAAAACCACTTTTCGCACTTGTGTTAGTGGAGAAAACTACTTTCCTCACTTGTGTTCGTGTTGCAAAACCACTTTCCACACTTGTGCGAGTGATGCAAAACGACTTATCACACTTGTGTTGGTGTTGCAAAACCTCTTTCCACACTTGTGTTGGTGTTGCATAACCACATTTCCACACTTGTGCTGCCAATGCAAAACCACTTTTCGCACTTGTGTAATTGTTGGAAAACCACTTTTCGCGCTCCTGTTGGTGTTGAAATACACTTTTTGCATTTCTGTTCGTGTTGCAAAACCACTTTCCACACCTGTGCAAGTAGTGCAAAACCACTTATCACACTTGTGTTGGTGTTGCAAAACCACTTTACACACTTGTGCTAGTAGTGCAAATCCACTTGTTGAAAAACCACTTTCAACACTTGTGGTTGCATTGAAAACTACTTTCCCCACTTGTGTTGGTGTTGCAGAACCACTTTCCACACTTGAGTTAGTGTTGCAAAACCACTTTCCACACTTGTGCTGGTGATGCAAAAGCACTTTCCACACTTGTGTTGGTGTTGCAAAACCACATAACACACTTGTGCTTGTAATGCAAAGCCACTTTCCCCACTTGTTGTAGTGATGCAGAACCACTTTCCGCACTTGCGTTGGTGATGCATAACCACTTGCCGCACTGGTGCTCGCAATGCAGAAGCACTTTTCACACTTGTGCGAGTATTGCAAAGCCACTTTCCGCACTTGTAGTTGCGTTGAGAACCACTTTTCGCACTTGTGTTAGCGTTGAAAACCACTTTTCACACTTGTGTTAGTGCTGCTGAACCACTTTCCGCACTTGTGGTTGCATTGAAAACCACTTTCTGCACTTCTGGTTGCATTGAAAACCACTTTTCGCACTTGTGTTAGTGCAGAAAACTACTTTCCCCACTTGTGTTAGTGTTGCAAAACCACTTTCCACACTTGTGATAGTGATGCAAAACCACTTTCCTCACTTGTGTTGGTGTTGCAAAACCACTTTACACACTTGTGCTTGTAATTCAAAACGACGTTTCGCACTTGTTAGTGTTGAAAACCACTTTTCGCACTTGTGTTGGTGTTGCAGAACCACTTTCCGCATTTGAGTTAGTGTTGCATAACCACTTTCCACACTTGTGCTGCCAATGCAAAACCACTTTTCGCACTTGTGTTAGTGCTGCAGAACCACTTTACACACTTGTGCTAGTAGTGCAAAACCACTTGTTGTAAAACTACATTCAACACTTGTGGTTGCATTGAAAACCACTTTTCGCACTTGTGTTAGTGGAGAAAACTACTTTCCCCACTTGTGTTAGTGTTGCAAAACCACTTTCCACACTTGTGTTGGTGTTGCAAAATCACTTTCCGTACTTGTGTTTGGGTAGAAAACCACTTTTTGCACTTGTGTTAGTGTTGCAGCACCACTTGCCGCACTTGTGTTGGTGTTGCTAACCACTTTCCACACTTGTGCTAGCAATGCAAAACCACTTTTCACACTTGTGTTAGTGTTGAAAAACCACTTTTCGCACTTGTGTTGGTGCAGGAAACCACTTTTGCACTTGTATTAGTGTGGAAAAAACACTTTTCGCACTTGTGTTAGTGTTGAAATAACCACTTTTCGCACTTGTGTTAGTGTTGAAAAACCACTTTTCGCACTTGTGTTGGTGCAGGAAACCACTTTTGCACTTGTATTAGTGTGGAAAAACCACTTTTCGCACTTGTGTTAGTGTTGAAAAACCACTTTTCGCACTTGTGTTGGTGCAGGAAACCACTTTTGCACTTGTATTAGTGTGGAAAAACCACTTTTGCACTTGTATTAGTGTGGAAAAAACACTTTTTGCACTTGTGATAGTGTTGAAAAACCACTTTTCGCACTTGTGTTAGTGTTGAAAAACCACTTTTCGCACTTGTGTTAGTGTTGAAAAACCACTTTTCGCACTTGTGTTAGTGTTGAAAAACCACTTTTCGCACTTGTGTTAGTGTTGAAAAACCACTTTTCGCACTGGTGTTGGTGTAGGAAACCACTTTTGCACTTGTATTAGTGTTGAAAAACCACTTTTCGCACTTGTGTTAGTATTGAAAACCACATTTCGCACTTGTGTTGGTGCAGGAAACCACTTTTGCACTTGTATTAGTGTGGAAAAAACACTTTTCGCACTTGTGTTAGTGTTGAAAAACCACTTTTAGCACTTGTGCGAGTATTGCAAAGCCACTTTCCCCACTTGTTAGTTTTGCAAAACCACTTTCCACACTTGTGTTGGCAATGCAAAACAACTTTTCGCACTTGTGTAATTGTTGCAAAACCACTTTTCGCGCTCTTGTTGGTGTTGAAATACACTTTTCGCATTTATGTTCGTGTTGCAAAACCACTTTCCACACTTGTGCGAGTGATGCAAACCACTTTTCACACTTGTATTGGTGTTGCAGAACCACTTTTCGCGCTCCTGGTGGTGTTGAAAACCACTTTTCGCACTTGTGTTAGTGGAGAAAACTACTTTCCTCACTTGTGTTCGTGTTGCAAAACCACTTTCCACACTTGTGCGAGTGATGCAAAACGACTTATCACACTTGTGTTGGTGTTGCAAAACCTCTTTCCACACTTGTGTTGGTGTTGCATAACCACATTTCCACACTTGTGCTGCCAATGCAAAACCACTTTTCGCACTTGTGTAATTGTTGGAAAACCACTTTTCGCGCTCCTGTTGGTGTTGAAATACACTTTTTGCATTTCTGTTCGTGTTGCAAAACCACTTTCCACACCTGTGCAAGTAGTGCAAAACCACTTATCACACTTGTGTTGGTGTTGCAAAACCACTTTACACACTTGTGCTAGTAGTGCAAATCCACTTGTTGAAAAACCACTTTCAACACTTGTGGTTGCATTGAAAACCACTTTTCGCACTTGTGTTAGTGGAGAAAACTACTTTCCCCACTTGTGTTGGTGTTGCAGAACCACTTTCCACACTTGTGTTGGTGTTGCAAAACCACATAACACACTTGTGCTTGTAATGCAAAGCCACTTTCCCCACTTGTTGTAGTGATGCAGAACCACTTTCCGCACTTGCGTTGGTGATGCATAACCACTTGCCGCACTGGTGCTCGCAATGCAGAAGCACTTTTCACACTTGTGCGAGTATTGCAAAGCCACTTTCCGCACTTGTAGTTGCGTTGAGAACCACTTTTCGCACTTGTGTTAGCTTTGAAAACCACTTTTCACACTTGTGTTAGTGCTGCTGTACCACTTTCCGCACTTGTAGTTGCGTTGAGAACCACTTTTCGCACTTGTGTTAGCGTTGAAAACCACTTTTCGCACTTGTGTTAGTGCAGAAAACTACTTTCCCCACTTGTTTTAGTGTTGCAAAACCACTTTTCGCACTTGTGTTGGTGTTGCAGAACCACTTTCCGCATTTGAGTTAGTGTTGCATAACCACTTTCCACACTTGTGCTGCCAATGCAAAACCACTTTTCGCACTTGTGTTAGTGCTGCAGAACCACTTTACACACTTGTGCTAGTAGTGCAAAACCACTTGTTGTAAAACTACATTCAACACTTGTGGTTGCATTGAAAACCACTTTTCGCACTTGTGTTAGTGGAGAAAACTACTTTCCCCACTTGTGTTAGTGTTGCAAAATCACTTTCCGTACTTGTGTTTGGGTAGAAAACCACTTTTTGCACTTGTGTTAGTGTTGCAGCACCACTTGCCGCACTTGTGTTGGTGTTGCTAACCACTTTCCACACTTGTGCTAGCAATGCAAAACCACTTTTCACACTTGTGTTAGTGTTGAAAAACCACTTTTCGCACTTGTGTTGGTGCAGGAAACCACTTTTGCACTTGTATTAGTGTGGAAAAAACACTTTTTGCACTTGTGATAGTGTTGAAAAACCACTTTTCGCACTTGTGTTAGTGTTGAAAAACCACTTTTCGCACTTGTGTTGGTGCAGGAAACCACTTTTGCACTTGTATTAGTGTGGAAAAACCACTTTTCGCACTTGTGTTAGTGTTGAAAAACCACTTTTCGCACTTGTATTAGTGTGGAAAAAACACTTTTTGCACTTGTGATAGTGTTGAAAAACCACTTTTCGCACTTGTGTTAGTGTTGAAAAACCACTTTTCGCACTTGTGTTGGTGCAGGAAACCACTTTTGCACTTGTATTAGTGTGGAAAAACCACTTTTGCACTTGTATTAGTGTTGAAAAACCACTTTTCGCACTTGTGTTAGTGTTGAAAAACCACTTTTCGCATTTGTGTTGGTGCAGGAAACCACTTTTGCACTTGTATTAGTGTGGAAAAAACACTTTTTGCACTTGTGATAGTGTTGAAAAACCACTTTTCGCACTTGTGTTAGTGTTGAAAAACCACTTTTCGCACTTGTGTTGGTGCAGGAAACCACTTTTCGCACTTGTGTTAGTGTTGAAAAACCACTTTTCGCATTTGTGTTGGTGCAGGAAACCACTTTTGCACTTGTATTAGTGTGGAAAAAACACTTTTTGCACTTGTGTTAGTGTTGAAAAACCACTTTTCACACTTGTGTTAGTGTTGAAAAACCACTTTTCACACTTGTGTTGGTGCAGGAAACCACTTTTGCACTTGTATTAGTGTGGAAAAAACACTTTTTGCACTTGTGATAATGTTGAAAAACTACTTTTCGCACTTGTGTTAGTGTTGAAAAACCACTTTTCACACTTGTGTTGGTGTTGCAGAACCACTTTCCGCATTTGAGTTAGTGTTGCATAACCACTTTCCACACTTGTGCTGCCAATGCAAAACCACTTGTTGTAAAACTACATTCAACACTTGTGTTTGCATTGAAAACCACTTTTCGCACTTGTGTTAGTGGAGAAAACTACTTTCCCCACTTGTGTTAGTGTTGCAAAACCACTTTCCACACTTGTGTTGGTGTTGCAAAATCACTTTCCGTACTTGTGTTAGGGTAGAAAACCACTTTTTGCACTTGTGTTGGTGCAGGAAACCACTTTTGCACTTGTATTAGTGTGGAAAAACCACTTTTCGCACTTGTGTTAGTGTTGAAAAACCACTTTTCGCACTTGTATTAGTGTGGAAAAAACACTTTTTGCACTTGTGATAGTGTTGAAAAACCACTTTTCGCACTTGTGTTAGTGTTGAAAAACCACTTTTCGCACTTGTGTTGGTGCAGGAAACCACTTTTGCACTTGTATTAGTGTGGAAAAACCACTTTTGCACTTGTATTAGTGTTGAAAAACCACTTTTCGCACTTGTGTTAGTGTTGAAAAACCACTTTTCGCATTTGTGTTGGTGCAGGAAACCACTTTTGCACTTGTATTAGTGGAAAAAACACTTTTCGCACTTGTGTTAGTGTTGAAAAACCACTTTTCGCACTTGTGTTGGTGCAGGAAACCACTTTTGCACTTGTATTAGTGTGGAAAAAACACTTTTTGCACTTGTGATAGTGTTGAAAAACCACTTTTCGCACTTGTGTTAGTGTTGAAAAACCACTTTTCGCACTTGTGTTGGTGCAGGAAACCACTTTTGCACTTGTATTAGTGTGGAAAAACCACTTTTGCACTTGTGATAGTGTTGAAAAATCACTTTTCGCACTTGTGTTAGTGTTGAAAAACCACTTTTCGCACTTGTGTTAGTGTTGAAAAAACCACTATTCGCACTTGTGTTAGTGTTGAAAAACCACTTTTCGCATTTGTGTTGGTGCAGGAAACCACTTTTGCACTTGTATTAGTGTGGAAAAAACACTTTTTGCACTTGTGATAGTGTTGAAAAACCACTTTTCGCACTTGTGTTAGTGTTGAAAAACCACTTTTCGCACTTGTGTTAGTGTTGAAAAACCACTTTTCGCATTTGTGTTGGTGCAGGAAACCACTTTTGCACTTGTATTAGTGTGGAAAAAACACTTTTTGCACTTGTGATAGTGTTGAAAAACCACTTCTGCACTTGTATTAGTGTGGAAAAACCACTTTTGCACTTGTGTTAGTGTGGAAAAACCACTTTTCGCACATGTGTTAGTGTTGAAAAATCACTTTTCGCACTTGTGTTAGTGTTGAAAAACCACTTTTCGCACTTGTGTTGGTGCAGGAAACCACTTTTGCACTTGTATTAGTGTGGAAAAAACACTTTTTGCACTTGTGTTAGTGTTGAAAAACCACTTTTCACACTTGTGTTAGTGTTGAAAAACCACTTTTCGCACTTGTGTTGGTGCAGGAAACCACTTTTGCACTTGTATTAGTGTGGAAAAAACACTTTTTGCACTTGTGATAATGTTGAAAAACCACTTTTCGCACTTGTGTTAGTGTTGAAAACCACTTTTCACACTTGTGTTAGTGCTGCTGAACCACTTTCCGCACTTGTGGTTGCGTTGAAAACCACTTTCTGCACTTCTGGTTGCATTGAAAACCACTTTTCACACTTGTGTTAGTGCAGAAAACTACTTTCCCCACTTGTTAGTGTTGCAAAACCACTTTCCTCACTTGTGTTGGTGTTGCAAAACCACTTTACACACTTGTGCTTGTAATTCAAAACGACGTTTCGCACTTGTGTTAGTGTTGAAAACCACTTTTCGCACTTGTGTTGGTGTTGCAGAACCACTTTCCGCATTTGAGTTAGTGTTGCATAACCACTTTCCACACTTGTGCTGCCAATGCAAAACCACTTTTCGCACTTGTGTTAGTGCTGCAGAACCACTTTACACACTTGTGCTAGTAGTGCAAAACCACTTGTTGTAAAACTACATTCAACACTTGTGTTTGCATTGAAAACCACTTTTCGCACTTGTGTTAGTGGAGAAAACTACTTTCCCCACTTGTGTTAGTGTTGCAAAACCACTTTCCACACTTGTGTTGGTGTTGCAAAATCACTTTCCGTACTTGTGTTAGGGTAGAAAACCACTTTTGCACTTGTATTAGTGTGGAAAAACCACTTTTGCACTTGTATTAGTGTGGAAAAAACACTTTTTGCACTTATGATAGTGTTGAAAAACCACTTTTCGCACTTGTGTTAGTGTTGAAAAACCACTTTTTGCACTTTTGTTGGTGCAGGAAACCACTTTTGCACTTGTATTAGTGTGGAAAAAACACTTTTTGCACTTGTGATAGTGTTGAAAAACCACTTTTCGCACTTGTGTTAGTGTTGAAAAACCACTTTTCGCACTTGTGTTAGTGTTGAAAAACCACTTTTCGCACTTGTGTTAATGTTGAAAAACCACTTTTCGCACTTGTGTTAGTGTTGAAAAACCACTTTTCGCACTGGTGTTGGTGTAGGAAACCACTTTTGCACTTGTATTAGTGTGGAAAAACCACTTTTCGCACTTGTGTTAGTGTTGAAAAACCACTTTTCGCACTTGTGTTAGTGTTGAAAAACCACTTTTCGCACTTGTGTTAGTATTGAAAACCACATTTCGCACTTGTGTTGGTGCAGGAAACCACTTTTGCACTTGTATTAGTGTGGAAAAAACACTTTTCGCACTTGTGTTAGTGTTGAAAAACCACTTTTCGCACTTGTGTTAGTGTTGAAAAACCACTTTCCCTGCTTGTGCAAGCAATGCAAAACCACTTTTCGCACTTGTGCAAGCAATGCAAAACCACTTTTCGCACTTGTGCGAGTATTGCAAAGCCACTTTCCCCACTTGTGTTAGTTTTGCAAAACCACTTTCCACACTTGTGTTGGTGTTGCATAACCACTTTCCACACTTGTGTTGGCAATGCAAAACAACTTTTCGCACTTGTGTAATTGTTGCAAAACCACTTTTCGCGCTCTTGTTGGTGTTGAAATACACTTTTCGCATTTATGTTCGTGTTGCAAAACCACTTTCCACACTTGTGCGAGTGATGCAAACCACTTTTCACACTTGTATTGGTGTTGCAGAACCACTTTTCGCGCTCCTGGTGGTGTTGAAAACCACTTTTCGCACTTGTGTTAGTGGAGAAAACTACTTTCCTCACTTGTGTTCGTGTTGCAAAACCACTTTCCACACTTGTGCGAGTGATGCAAAACGACTTATCACACTTGTGTTGGTGTTGCAAAACCTCTTTCCACACTTGTGTTGGTGTTGCATAACCACATTTCCACACTTGTGCTGCCAATGCAAAACCACTTTTCGCACTTGTGTAATTGTTGGAAAACCACTTTTCGCGCTCCTGTTGGTGTTGAAATACACTTTTTGCATTTCTGTTCGTGTTGCAAAACCACTTTCCACACCTGTGCAAGTAGTGCAAAACCACTTATCACACTTGTGTTGGTGTTGCAATACCACTTTACACACTTGTGCTAGTAGTGCAAATCCACTTGTTGAAAAACCACTTTCAACACTTGTGGTTGCGTTGAAAACCACTTTTCGCACTTGTGTTAGTGGAGAAAACTACTTTCCCCACTTGTGTTGGTGTTGCAGAACCACTTTCCACACTTGAGTTAGTGTTGCAAAACCACTTTCCACACTTGTGCTGGTGATGCAAAAGCACTTTCCACACTTGTGTTGGTGTTGCAAAACCACATAACACACTTGTGCTTGTAATGCAAAGCCACTTTCCCCACTTGTTGTAGTGATGCAGAACCACTTTCCGCACTTGCGTTGGTGATGCATAACCACTTGCCGCACTGGTGCTCGCAATGCAGAAGCACTTTTCACACTTGTGCGAGTATTGCAAAGCCACTTTCCGCACTTGTAGTTGCGTTGAGAACCACTTTTCACACTTGTGTTAGTGCTGCTGAACCACTTTCCGCACTTGTGGTTGCGTTGAAAACCACTTTCTGCACTTCTGGTTGCATTGAAAACCACTTTTCGCACTTGTGTTAGTGCAGAAAACTACTTTCCCCACTTGTGTTAGTGTTGCAAAACCACTTTCCACACTTGTGATAGTGATGCAAAACCACTTTCCTCACTTGTGTTGGTGTTGCAAAACCACTTTACACACTTGTGCTTGTAATTCAAAACGACGTTTCGCACTTGTGTTAGTGTTGAAAACCACTTTTCGCACTTGTGTTGGTGTTGCAGAACCACTTTCCGCATTTGAGTTAGTGTTGCATAACTACTTTCCACACTTGTGCTGCCAATGCAAAACCACTTTTCGCACTTGTGTTAGTGCTGCAGAACCACTTTACACACTTGTGCTAGTAGTGCAAAACCACTTGTTGTAAAACTACATTCAACACTTGTGGTTGCATTGAAAACCACTTTTCGCACTTGTGTTAGTGGAGAAAACTACTTTCCCCACTTGTGTTAGTGTTGCAAAACCACTTTCCACACTTGTGTTGGTGTTGCAAAATCACTTTCCGTACTTGTGTTTGGGTAGAAAACCACTTTTTGCACTTGTGTTAGTGTTGCAGCACCACTTGCCGCACTTGTGTTGGTGTTGCTAACCACTTTCCACACTTGTGCTAGCAATGCAAAACCACTTTTCACACTTGTGTTAGTGTTGAAAAACCACTTTTCGCACTTGTGTTGGTGCAGGAAACCACTTTTGCACTTGTATTAGTGTGGAAAAAACACTTTTCGCACTTGTGTTAGTGTTGAAATAACCACTTTTCGCACTTGTGTTAGTGTTGAAAAACCACTTTTCGCACTTGTGTTGGTGCAGGAAACCACTTTTGCACTTGTATTAGTGTGGAAAAACCACTTTTCGCACTTGTGTTAGTGTTGAAAAACCACTTTTCGCACTTGTGTTGGTGCAGGAAACCACTTTTGCACTTGTATTAGTGTGGAAAAACCACTTTTGCACTTGTATTAGTGTGGAAAAAACACTTTTTGCACTTATGATAGTGTTGAAAAACCACTTTTCGCACTTGTGTTAGTGTTGAAAAACCACTTTTTGCACTTTTGTTGGTGCAGGAAACCACTTTTGCACTTGTATTAGTGTGGAAAAAACACTTTTTGCACTTGTGATAGTGTTGAAAAACCACTTTTCGCACTTGTTAGTGTTGAAAAACCACTTTTCGCACTTGTGTTAGTGTTGAAAAACCACTTTTCGCACTTGTGTTGGTGCAGGAAACCACTTTTGCACTTGTATTAGTGTGGAAAAACCACTTTTTGCACTTATGATAGTGTTGAAAAACCACTTTTCGCACTTGTGTTAGTGTTGAAAAACCACTTTTTGCACTTTTGTTGGTGCAGGAAACCACTTTTGCACTTGTATTAGTGTGGAAAAAACACTTTTTGCACTTGTGATAGTGTTGAAAAACCACTTTTCGCACTTGTGTTAGTGTTGAAAAACCACTTTTCGCACTTGTGTTAGTGTTGAAAAACCACTTTTCGCACTTGTGTTAGTGTTGAAAAACCACTTTTCGCACTGGTGTTGGTGTAGGAAACCACTTTTGCACTTGTATTAGTGTGGAAAAACCACTTTTCGCACTTGTGTTAGTGTTGAAAAACCACTTTTCGCACTTGTGTTAGTATTGAAAACCACATTTCGCACTTGTGTTGGTGCAGGAAACCACTTTTGCACTTGTATTAGTGTGGAAAAAACACTTTTCGCACTTGTGTTAGTGTTGAAAAACCACTTTTCGCACTTGTGTTAGTGTTGAAAAACCACTTTCCCTGCTTGTGCAAGCAATGCAAAACCACTTTTCGCACTTGTGCGAGTATTGCAAAGCCACTTTCCCCACTTGTTAGTTTTGCAAAACCACTTTCCACACTTGTGTTGGTGTTGCATAACCACTTTCCACACTTGTGTTGGCAATGCAAAACAACTTTTCGCACTTGTGTAATTGTTGCAAAACCACTTTTCGCGCTCTTGTTGGTGTTGAAATACACTTTTCGCATTTATGTTCGTGTTGCAAAACCACTTTCCACAGTTGTGCGAGTGATGCAAACCACTTTTCACACTTGTATTGGTGTTGCAGAACCACTTTTCGCGCTCCTGGTGGTGTTGAAAACCACTTTTCGCACTTGTGTTAGTGGAGAAAACTACTTTCCTCACTTGTGTTCGTGTTGCAAAACCACTTTCCACACTTGTGCGAGTGATGCAAAACGACTTATCACACTTGTGTTGGTGTTGCAAAACCTCTTTCCACACTTGTGTTGGTGTTGCATAACCACATTTCCACACTTGTGCTGCCAATGCAAAACCACTTTTCGCACTTGTGTAATTGTTGGAAAACCACTTTTCGCGCTCCTGTTGGTGTTGAAATACACTTTTTGCATTTCTGTTCGTGTTGCAAAACCACTTTCCACACCTGTGCAAGTAGTGCAAAACCACTTATCACACTTGTGTTGGTGTTGCAAAACCACTTTACACACTTGTGCTAGTAGTGCAAATCCACTTGTTGAAAAACCACTTTCAACACTTGTGGTTGCATTGAAAACCACTTTTCGCACTTGTGTTAGTGGAGAAAACTACTTTCCCCACTTGTGTTGGTGTTGCAGAACCACTTTCCACACTTGAGTTAGTGTTGCAAAACCACTTTCCACACTTGTGCTGGTGATGCAAAAGCACTTTCCACACTTGTGTTGGTGTTGCAAAACCACATAACACACTTGTGCTTGTAATGCAAAGCCACTTTCCCCACTTGTTGTAGTGATGCAGAACCACTTTCCGCACTTGCGTTGGTGATGCATAACCACTTGCCGCACTGGTGCTCGCAATGCAGAAGCACTTTTCACACTTGTGCGAGTATTGCAAAGCCACTTTCCGCACTTGTAATTGCGTTGAGAACCACTTTTCGCACTTGTGTTAGCGTTGAAAACCACTTTTCACACTTGTGTTAGTGCTGCTGAACCACTTTCCGCACTTGTGGTTGCGTTGAAAACCACTTTCTGCACTTCTGGTTGCATTGAAAACCACTTTTCGCACTTGTGTTAGTGCAGAAAACTACTTTCCCCACTTGTGTTAGTGTTGCAAAACCACTTTCCACACTTGTGATAGTGATGCAAAACCACTTTCCTCACTTGTGTTGGTGTTGCAAAACCACTTTACACACTTGTGCTTGTAATTCAAAACGACGTTTCGCACTTGTTAGTGTTGAAAACCACTTTTCGCACTTGTGTTGGTGTTGCAGAACCACTTTCCGCATTTGAGTTAGTGTTGCATAACCACTTTCCACACTTGTGCTGCCAATGCAAAACCACTTTTCGCACTTGTGTTAGTGCTGCAGAACCACTTTACACACTTGTGCTAGTAGTGCAAAACCACTTGTTGTAAAACTACATTCAACACTTGTGGTTGCATTGAAAACCACTTTTCGCACTTGTGTTAGTGGAGAAAACTACTTTCCCCACTTGTGTTAGTGTTGCAAAACCACTTTCCACACTTGTGTTGGTGTTGCAAAATCACTTTCCGTACTTGTGTTTGGGTAGAAAACCACTTTTTGCACTTGTGTTAGTGTTGCAGCACCACTTGCCGCACTTGTGTTGGTGTTGCTAACCACTTTCCACACTTGTGCTAGCAATGCAAAACCACTTTTCACACTTGTGTTAGTGTTGAAAAACCACTTTTCGCACTTGTGTTGGTGCAGGAAACCACTTTTGCACTTGTATTAGTGTGGAAAAAACACTTTTCGCACTTGTGTTAGTGTTGAAATAACCACTTTTCGCACTTGTGTTAGTGTTGAAAAACCACTTTTCGCACTTGTGTTGGTGCAGGAAACCACTTTTGCACTTGTATTAGTGTGGAAAAACCACTTTTCGCACTTGTGTTAGTGTTGAAAAACCACTTTTCGCACTTGTGTTGGTGCAGGAAACCACTTTTGCACTTGTATTAGTGTGGAAAAACCACTTTTGCACTTGTATTAGTGTGGAAAAAACACTTTTTGCACTTGTGATAGTGTTGAAAAACCACTTTTCGCACTTGTGTTAGTGTTGAAAAACCACTTTTCGCACTTGTGTTAGTGTTGAAAAACCACTTTTCGCACTTGTGTTAGTGTTGAAAAACCACTTTTCGCACTTGTGTTAGTGTTGAAAAACCACTTTTCGCACTGGTGTTGGTGTAGGAAACCACTTTTGCACTTGTATTAGTGTTGAAAAACCACTTTTCGCACTTGTGTTAGTATTGAAAACCACATTTCGCACTTGTGTTGGTGCAGGAAACCACTTTTGCACTTGTATTAGTGTGGAAAAAACACTTTTCGCACTTGTGTTAGTGTTGAAAAACCACTTTTAGCACTTGTGCGAGTATTGCAAAGCCACTTTCCCCACTTGTTAGTTTTGCATAACCACTTTCCACACTTGTGTTGGCAATGCAAAACAACTTTTCGCACTTGTGTAATTGTTGCAAAACCACTTTTCGCGCTCTTGTTGGTGTTGAAATACACTTTTCGCATTTATGTTCGTGTTGCAAAACCACTTTCCACACTTGTGCGAGTGATGCAAACCACTTTTCACACTTGTATTGGTGTTGCAGAACCACTTTTCGCGCTCCTGGTGGTGTTGAAAACCACTTTTCGCACTTGTGTTAGTGGAGAAAACTACTTTCCTCACTTGTGTTCGTGTTGCAAGACCACTTTCCACACTTGTGCGAGTGATGCAAAACGACTTATCACACTTGTGTTGGTGTTGCAAAACCTCTTTCCACACTTGTGTTGGTGTTGCATAACCACATTTCCACACTTGTGCTGCCAATGCAAAACCACTTTTCGCACTTGTGTAATTGTTGGAAAACCACTTTTCGCGCTCCTGTTGGTGTTGAAATACACTTTTTGCATTTCTGTTCGTGTTGCAAAACCACTTTCCACACCTGTGCAAGTAGTGCAAAACCACTTATCACACTTGTGTTGGTGTTGCAAAACCACTTTACACACTTGTGCTAGTAGTGCAAATCCACTTGTTGAAAAACCACTTTCAACACTTGTGGTTGCATTGAAAACCACTTTTCGCACTTGTGTTAGTGGAGAAAACTACTTTCCCCACTTGTGTTGGTGTTGCAGAACCACTTTCCACACTTGTGTTGGTGTTGCAAAACCACATAACACACTTGTGCTTGTAATGCAAAGCCACTTTCCCCACTTGTTGTAGTGATGCAGAACCACTTTCCGCACTTGCGTTGGTGATGCATAACCACTTGCCGCACTGGTGCTCGCAATGCAGAAGCACTTTTCACACTTGTGCGAGTATTGCAAAGCCACTTTCCGCACTTGTAGTTGCGTTGAGAACCACTTTTCGCACTTGTGTTAGCGTTGAAAACCACTTTTCACACTTGTGTTAGTGCTGCTGTACCACTTTCCGCACTTGTAGTTGCGTTGAGAACCACTTTTCGCACTTGTGTTAGCGTTGAAAACCACTTTTCGCACTTGTGTTAGTGCAGAAAACTACTTTCCCCACTTGTTTTAGTGTTGCAAAACCACTTTTCGCACTTGTGTTGGTGTTGCAGAACCACTTTCCGCATTTGAGTTAGTGTTGCATAACCACTTTCCACACTTGTGTTAGTGCTGCAGAACCACTTTACACACTTGTGCTAGTAGTGCAAAACCACTTGTTGTAAAACTACATTCAACACTTGTGGTTGCATTGAAAACCACTTTTCGCACTTGTGTTAGTGGAGAAAACTACTTTCCCCACTTGTGTTAGTGTTGCAAAATCACTTTCCGTACTTGTGTTTGGGTAGAAAACCACTTTTTGCACTTGTGTTAGTGTTGCAGCACCACTTGCCGCACTTGTGTTGGTGTTGCTAACCACTTTCCACACTTGTGCTAGCAATGCAAAACCACTTTTCACACTTGTGTTAGTGTTGAAAAACCACTTTTCGCACTTGTGTTGGTGCAGGAAACCACTTTTGCACTTGTATTAGTGTGGAAAAAACACTTTTTGCACTTGTGATAGTGTTGAAAAACCACTTTTCGCACTTGTGTTAGTGTTGAAAAACCACTTTTTGCACTTGTGTTGGTGCAGGAAACCACTTTTGCACTTGTATTAGTGTGGAAAAACCACTTTTCGCACTTGTGTTAGTGTTGAAAAACCACTTTTCGCACTTGTATTAGTGTGGAAAAAACACTTTTTGCACTTGTGATAGTGTTGAAAAACCACTTTTCGCACTTGTGTTAGTGTTGAAAAACCACTTTTCGCACTTGTGTTGGTGCAGGAAACCACTTTTGCACTTGTATTAGTGTGGAAAAACCACTTTTGCACTTGTGTTAGTGTTGAAAAACCACTTTTCACACTTGTGTTGGTGTTGCAGAACCACTTTCCGCATTTGAGTTAGTGTTGCATAACCACTTTCCACACTTGTGCTGCCAATGCAAAACCACTTTTCGCACTTGTTAGTGCTGCAGAACCACTTTACACACTTGTGCTAGTAGTGCAAAACCACTTGTTGTAAAACTACATTCAACACTTGTGTTTGCATTGAAAACCACTTTTCGCACTTGTGTTAGTGGAGAAAACTACTTTCCCCACTTGTGTTAGTGTTGCAAAACCACTTTCCACACTTGTGTTGGTGTTGCAAAATCACTTTCCGTACTTGTGTTAGGGTAGAAAACCACTTTTTGCACTTGTGTTGGTGCAGGAAACCACTTTTGCACTTGTATTAGTGTGGAAAAACCACTTTTCGCACTTGTGTTAGTGTTGAAAAACCACTTTTCGCACTTGTATTAGTGTGGAAAAAACACTTTTTGCACTTGTGATAGTGTTGAAAAACCACTTTTCGCACTTGTGTTAGTGTTGAAAAACCACTTTTCGCACTTGTGTTGGTGCAGGAAACCACTTTTGCACTTGTATTAGTGTGGAAAAACCACTTTTGCACTTGTATTAGTGTTGAAAAACCACTTTTCGCACTTGTGTTAGTGTTGAAAAACCACTTTTCGCATTTGTGTTGGTGCAGGAAACCACTTTTGCACTTGTATTAGTGGAAAAAACACTTTTCGCACTTGTGTTAGTGTTGAAAAACCACTTTTCGCACTTGTGTTGGTGCAGGAAACCACTTTTGCACTTGTATTAGTGTGGAAAAAACACTTTTTGCACTTGTGATAGTGTTGAAAAACCACTTTTCGCACTTGTGTTAGTGTTGAAAAACCACTTTTCGCACTTGTGTTGGTGCAGGAAACCACTTTTGCACTTGTATTAGTGTGGAAAAACCACTTTTGCACTTGTGATAGTGTTGAAAAATCACTTTTCGCACTTGTGTTAGTGTTGAAAAACCACTTTTCGCACTTGTGTTAGTGTTGAAAAAACCACTATTCGCACTTGTGTTAGTGTTGAAAAACCACTTTTCGCATTTGTGTTGGTGCAGGAAACCACTTTTGCACTTGTATTAGTGTGGAAAAAACACTTTTTGCACTTGTGATAGTGTTGAAAAACCACTTTTCGCACTTGTGTTAGTGTTGAAAAACCACTTTTCGCACTTGTGTTAGTGTTGAAAAACCACTTTTCGCATTTGTGTTGGTGCAGGAAACCACTTTTGCACTTGTATTAGTGTGGAAAAAACACTTTTTGCACTTGTGATAGTGTTGAAAAACCACTTCTGCACTTGTATTAGTGTGGAAAAACCACTTTTGCACTTGTATTAGTGTGGAAAAACCACTTTTCGCACATGTGTTAGTGTTGAAAAATCACTTTTCGCACTTGTGTTAGTGTTGAAAAACCACTTTTCGCACTTGTGTTGGTGCAGGAAACCACTTTTGCACTTGTATTAGTGTGGAAAAAACACTTTTTGCACTTGTGTTAGTGTTGAAAAACCACTTTTCACACTTGTGTTAGTGTTGAAAAACCACTTTTCGCACTTGTGTTGGTGCAGGAAACCACTTTTGCACTTGTATTAGTGTGGAAAAAACACTTTTTGCACTTGTGATAATGTTGAAAAACCACTTTTCGCACTTGTGTTAGTGTTGAAAACCACTTTTCACACTTGTGTTAGTGCTGCTGAACCACTTTCCGCACTTGTGGTTGCGTTGAAAACCACTTTCTGCACTTCTGGTTGCATTGAAAACCACTTTTCGCACTTGTGTTAGTGCAGAAAACTACTTTCCCCACTTGTTAGTGTTGCAAAACCACTTTCCTCACTTGTGTTGGTGTTGCAAAACCACTTTACACACTTGTGCTTGTAATTCAAAACGACGTTTCGCACTTGTGTTAGTGTTGAAAACCACTTTTCGCACTTGTGTTGGTGTTGCAGAACCACTTTCCGCATTTGAGTTAGTGTTGCATAACCACTTTCCACACTTGTGCTGCCAATGCAAAACCACTTTTCGCACTTGTGTTAGTGCTGCAGAACCACTTTACACACTTGTGCTAGTAGTGCAAAACCACTTGTTGTAAAACTACATTCAACACTTGTGTTTGCATTGAAAACCACTTTTCGCACTTGTGTTAGTGGAGAAAACTACTTTCCCCACTTGTGTTAGTGTTGCAAAACCACTTTCCACACTTGTGTTGGTGTTGCAAAATCACTTTCCGTACTTGTGTTAGGGTAGAAAACCACTTTTTGCACTTGTGTTGGTGTTGCATAACCACTTTCCACACTTGTGCTGGCAATGCAAAACCACTGTCCACACTTGTGCTAGCAATGCAAAACCACTTTTCACACTTGTGTTAGTGTTGAAAAACCACTTTTCGCACTTGTGTTGGTGCAGGAAACCACTTTTGCACTTGTATTAGTGTGGAAAAAACACTTTTCGCACTTGTGTTAGTGTTGAAATAACCACTTTTCGCACTTGTGTTAGTGTTGAAAAACCACTTTTCGCACTTGTTGGTGCAGGAAACCACTTTTGCACTTGTATTAGTGTGGAAAAACCACTTTTCGCACTTGTGTTAGTGTTGAAAAACCACTTTTCGCACTTGTGTTGGTGCAGGAAACCACTTTTGCACTTGTATTAGTGTGGAAAAACCACTTTTGCACTTGTATTAGTGTGGAAAAAACACTTTTTGCACTTATGATAGTGTTGAAAAACCACTTTTCGCACTTGTGTTAGTGTTGAAAAACCACTTTTTGCACTTTTGTTGGTGCAGGAAACCACTTTTGCACTTGTATTAGTGTGGAAAAAACACTTTTTGCACTTGTGATAGTGTTGAAAAACCACTTTTCGCACTTGTGTTAGTGTTGAAAAACCACTTTTCGCACTTGTGTTAATGTTGAAAAACCACTTTTCGCACTTGTGTTAGTGTTGAAAAACCACTTTTCGCACTGGTGTTGGTGTAGGAAACCACTTTTGCACTTGTATTAGTGTGGAAAAACCACTTTTCGCACTTGTGTTAGTGTTGAAAAACCACTTTTCGCACTTGTGTTAGTATTGAAAACCACATTTCGCACTTGTGTTGGTGCAGGAAACCACTTTTGCACTTGTATTAGTGTGGAAAAAACACTTTTCGCACTTGTGTTAGTGTTGAAAAACCACTTTTCGCACTTGTGTTAGTGTTGAAAAACCACTTTCCCTGCTTGTGCAAGCAATGCAAAACCACTTTTCGCACTTGTGCAAGCAATGCAAAACCACTTTTCGCACTTGTGCGAGTATTGCAAAGCCACTTTCCCCACTTGTGTTAGTTTTGCAAAACCACTTTCCACACTTGTGTTGGTGTTGCATAACCACTTTCCACACTTGTGTTGGCAATGCAAAACAACTTTTCGCACTTGTGTAATTGTTGCAAAACCACTTTTCGCGCTCTTGTTGGTGTTGAAATACACTTTTCGCATTTATGTTCGTGTTGCAAAACCACTTTCCACACTTGTGCGAGTGATGCAAACCACTTTTCACACTTGTATTGGTGTTGCAGAACCACTTTTCGCGCTCCTGGTGGTGTTGAAAACCACTTTTCGCACTTGTGTTAGTGGAGAAAACTACTT
Source organism: Myxine glutinosa (assembly GCF_964187855.1). NCBI lineage: Eukaryota > Metazoa > Chordata > Myxini > Myxiniformes > Myxinidae > Myxine > Myxine glutinosa. The sequence goes on along the minus strand of NC_136264.1, from coordinate 51,025,228 downwards.
TCCTCACTTGTGTTCGTGTTGCAAAACCACTTTCCACACTTGTGCGAGTGATGCAAAACGACTTATCACACTTGTGTTGGTGTTGCAAAACCTCTTTCCACACTTGTGTTGGTGTTGCATAACCACATTTCCACACTTGTGCTGCCAATGCAAAACCACTTTTCGCACTTGTGTAATTGTTGGAAAACCACTTTTCGCGCTCCTGTTGGTGTTGAAATACACTTTTTGCATTTCTGTTCGTGTTGCAAAACCACTTTCCACACCTGTGCAAGTAGTGCAAAACCACTTATCACACTTGTGTTGGTGTTGCAATACCACTTTACACACTTGTGCTAGTAGTGCAAATCCACTTGTTGAAAAACCACTTTCAACACTTGTGGTTGCGTTGAAAACCACTTTTCGCACTTGTGTTAGTGGAGAAAACTACTTTCCCCACTTGTGTTGGTGTTGCAGAACCACTTTCCACACTTGAGTTAGTGTTGCAAAACCACTTTCCACACTTGTGCTGGTGATGCAAAAGCACTTTCCACACTTGTGTTGGTGTTGCAAAACCACATAACACACTTGTGCTTGTAATGCAAAGCCACTTTCCCCACTTGTTGTAGTGATGCAGAACCACTTTCCGCACTTGCGTTGGTGATGCATAACCACTTGCCGCACTGGTGCTCGCAATGCAGAAGCACTTTTCACACTTGTGCGAGTATTGCAAAGCCACTTTCCGCACTTGGAGTTGCGTTGAGAACCACTTTTCACACTTGTGTTAGTGCTGCTGAACCACTTTCCGCACTTGTGGTTGCGTTGAAAACCACTTTCTGCACTTCTGGTTGCATTGAAAACCACTTTTCGCACTTGTGTTAGTGCAGAAAACTACTTTCCCCACTTGTGTTAGTGTTGCAAAACCACTTTCCACACTTGTGATAGTGATGCAAAACCACTTTCCTCACTTGTGTTGGTGTTGCAAAACCACTTTACACACTTGTGCTTGTAATTCAAAACGACGTTTCGCACTTGTGTTAGTGTTGAAAACCACTTTTCGCACTTGAGTTAGTGTTGCATAACCACTTTCCACACTTGTGCTGCCAATGCAAAACCACTTTTCGCACTTGTGTTAGTGCTGCAGAACCACTTTACACACTTGTGCTAGTAGTGCAAAACCACTTGTTGTAAAACTACATTCAACACTTGTGGTTGCATTGAAAACCACTTTTCGCACTTGTGTTAGTGGAGAAAACTACTTTCCCCACTTGTGTTAGTGTTGCAAAACCACTTTCCACACTTGTGTTGGTGTTGCAAAATCACTTTCCGTACTTGTGTTTGGGTAGAAAACCACTTTTTGCACTTGTGTTCGTGTTGCAGCACCACTTGCCGCACTTGTGTTGGTGTTGCTAACCACTTTCCACACTTGTGCTAGCAATGCAAAACCACTTTTCACACTTGTGTTAGTGTTGAAAAACCACTTTTCGCACTTGTGTTGGTGCAGGAAACCACTTTTGCACTTGTATTAGTGTGGAAAAAACACTTTTCGCACTTGTGTTAGTGTTGAAATAACCACTTTTCGCACTTGTGTTAGTGTTGAAAAACCACTTTTCGCACTTGTGTTGGTGCAGGAAACCACTTTTGCACTTGTATTAGTGTGGAAAAACCACTTTTCGCACTTGTGTTAGTGTTGAAAAACCACTTTTCGCACTTGTGTTGGTGCAGGAAACCACTTTTGCACTTGTATTAGTGTGGAAAAACCACTTTTGCACTTGTATTAGTGTGGAAAAAACACTTTTTGCACTTATGATAGTGTTGAAAAACCACTTTTCGCACTTGTGTTAGTGTTGAAAAACCACTTTTTGCACTTTTGTTGGTGCAGGAAACCACTTTTGCACTTGTATTAGTGTGGAAAAAACACTTTTCGCACTTGTGTTAGTGTTGAAAAACCACTTTTCGCACTTGTGTTAGTGTTGAAAAACCACTTTTCGCACTTGTGTTAGTGTTGAAAAACCACTTTTCGCACTTGTGTTAGTGTTGAAAAACCACTTTTCGCACTTGTGTTAGTGTTGAAAAACCACTTTTCGCACTGGTGTTGGTGTAGGAAACCACTTTTGCACTTGTATTAGTGTGGAAAAACCACTTTTCGCACTTGTTAGTGTTGAAAAACCACTTTTCGCACTTGTGTTAGTATTGAAAACCACATTTCGCACTTGTGTTGGTGCAGGAAACCACTTTTGCACTTGTATTAGTGTGGAAAAAACACTTTTCGCACTTGTGTTAGTGTTGAAAAACCACTTTTCGCACTTGTGTTAGTGTTGAAAAACCACTTTCCCTGCTTGTGCAAGCAATGCAAAACCACTTTTCGCACTTGTGCGAGTATTGCAAAGCCACTTTCCCCACTTGTTAGTTTTGCAAAACCACTTTCCACACTTGTGTTGGTGTTGCATAACCACTTTCCACACTTGTGTTGGCAATGCAAAACAACTTTTCGCACTTGTGTAATTGTTGCAAAACCACTTTTCGCGCTCTTGTTGGTGTTGAAATACACTTTTCGCATTTATGTTCGTGTTGCAAAACCACTTTCCACAGTTGTGCGAGTGATGCAAACCACTTTTCACACTTGTATTGGTGTTGCAGAACCACTTTTCGCGCTCCTGGTGGTGTTGAAAACCACTTTTCGCACTTGTGTTAGTGGAGAAAACTACTTTCCTCACTTGTGTTCGTGTTGCAAAACCACTTTCCACACTTGTGCGAGTGATGCAAAACGACTTATCACACTTGTGTTGGTGTTGCAAAACCTCTTTCCACACTTGTGTTGGTGTTGCATAACCACATTTCCACACTTGTGCTGCCAATGCAAAACCACTTTTCGCACTTGTGTAATTGTTGGAAAACCACTTTTCGCGCTCCTGTTGGTGTTGAAATACACTTTTTGCATTTCTGTTCGTGTTGCAAAACCACTTTCCACACCTGTGCAAGTAGTGCAAAACCACTTATCACACTTGTGTTGGTGTTGCAAAACCACTTTACACACTTGTGCTAGTAGTGCAAATCCACTTGTTGAAAAACCACTTTCAACACTTGTGGTTGCATTGAAAACCACTTTTCGCACTTGTGTTAGTGGAGAAAACTACTTTCCCCACTTGTGTTGGTGTTGCAGAACCACTTTCCACACTTGAGTTAGTGTTGCAAAACCACTTTCCACACTTGTGCTGGTGATGCAAAAGCACTTTCCACACTTGTGTTGGTGTTGCAAAACCACATAACACACTTGTGCTTGTAATGCAAAGCCACTTTCCCCACTTGTTGTAGTGATGCAGAACCACTTTCCGCACTTGCGTTGGTGATGCATAACCACTTGCCGCACTGGTGCTCGCAATGCAGAAGCACTTTTCACACTTGTGCGAGTATTGCAAAGCCACTTTCCGCACTTGTAGTTGCGTTGAGAACCACTTTTCGCACTTGTGTTAGCGTTGAAAACCACTTTTCACACTTGTGTTAGTGCTGCTGAACCACTTTCCGCACTTGTGGTTGCGTTGAAAACCACTTTCTGCACTTCTGGTTGCATTGAAAACCACTTTTCGCACTTGTGTTAGTGCAGAAAACTACTTTCCCCACTTGTGTTAGTGTTGCAAAACCACTTTCCACACTTGTGATAGTGATGCAAAACCACTTTCCTCACTTGTGTTGGTGTTGCAAAACCACTTTACACACTTGTGCTTGTAATTCAAAACGACGTTTCGCACTTGTGTTAGTGTTGAAAACCACTTTTCGCACTTGTGTTGGTGTTGCAGAACCACTTTCCGCATTTGAGTTAGTGTTGCATAACCACTTTCCACACTTGTGCTGCCAATGCAAAACCACTTTTCGCACTTGTGTTAGTGCTGCAGAACCACTTTACACACTTGTGCTAGTAGTGCAAAACCACTTGTTGTAAAACTACATTCAACACTTGTGGTTGCATTGAAAACCACTTTTCGCACTTGTGTTAGTGGAGAAAACTACTTTCCCCACTTGTGTTAGTGTTGCAAAACCACTTTCCACACTTGTGTTGGTGTTGCAAAATCACTTTCCGTACTTGTGTTTGGGTAGAAAACCACTTTTTGCACTTGTGTTAGTGTTGCAGCACCACTTGCCGCACTTGTGTTGGTGTTGCTAACCACTTTCCACACTTGTGCTAGCAATGCAAAACCACTTTTCACACTTGTGTTAGTGTTGAAAAACCACTTTTCGCACTTGTGTTGGTGCAGGAAACCACTTTTGCACTTGTATTAGTGTGGAAAAAACACTTTTCGCACTTGTGTTAGTGTTGAAATAACCACTTTTCGCACTTGTGTTGGTGCAGGAAACCACTTTTGCACTTGTATTAGTGTGGAAAAACCACTTTTCGCACTTGTGTTAGTGTTGAAAAACCACTTTTCGTACTTGTGTTGGTGCAGGAAACCACTTTTGCACTTGTATTAGTATGGAAAAAACACTTTTTGCACTTGTGATAGTGTTGAAAAACCACTTTTCGCACTTGTGTTGGTGCAGGAAACCACTTTTGCACTTGTATTAGTGTGGAAAAAACACTTTTTGCACTTGTGATAGTGTTGAAAAACCACTTTTCGCACTTGTGTTAGTGTTGAAAAACCACTTTTCGCACTTGTGTTGGTGCAGGAAACCACTTTTGCACTTGTATTAGTGTGGCAAAACCACTTTTCGCACTTGTGTTAGTGTTGAAAAACCACTTTTCGCACTTGTGTTAGTGTTGAAAAACCACTTTTCGCACTTGTGTTGGTGCAGGAAACCACTTTTGCACTTGTATTAGTGTGGAAAAACCACTTTTGCACTTGTATTAGTGTGGAAAAACCACTTTTCGCACATGTGTTAGTGTTGAAAAATCACTTTTCGCACTTGTGTTAGTGTTGAAAAACCACTTTTCGCACTTGTGTTGGTGCAGGAAACCACTTTTGCACTTGTATTAGTGTGGAAAAAACACTTTTTTGCACTTGTGTTAGTGTTGAAAAACCACTTTTCGCACTTGTGTTAGTGTTGAAAAACCACTTTTCGCATTTGTGTTGGTGCAGGAAACCACTTTTGCACTTGTATTAGTGTGGAAAAAACACTTTTCGCACTTGTGTTAGTGTTGAAAAACCACTTTTCGCACTTGTGTTGGTGCAGGAAACCACTTTTGCACTTGTATTAGTGTGGAAAAAACAATTTTTGCACTTGTGATAGTGTTGAAAAACCACTTTTCGCACTTGTGTTAGTGTTGAAAAACCACTTTTCGCACTTGTGTTAGTGTTGAAAAACCACTTTTCGCACTTGTGTTAGTGTTGAAAAACCACTTTTCGCACTTGTGTTGGTGCAGGAAACCACTTTTCGCACTTGTTAGTGTTGAAAAACCACTTTTCGCACTTGTGTTGGTGCAGGAAACCACTTTTGCACTTGTATTAGTGTGGAAAAAACACTTTTTGCACTTGTGATAGTGTTGAAAAACCACTTTTCGCACTTGTGTTAGTGTTGAAAAACCACTTTTCGCACTTGTGTTAGTGTTGAAAAACCACTTTTCGCACTTGTGTTAGTGTTGAAAAACCACTTTTCGCGCTTGTGTTGGTGCAGGAAACCACTTTTGCACTTGTATTAGTGTGGAAAAACCACTTTTCGCACTTGTGTTAGTGTTGAAAAACCACTTTTCGCACTTGTATTAGTGTGGAAAAAACACTTTTTGCACTTGTGATAGTGTTGAAAAACCACTTTTCGCACTTGTGTTAGTGTTGAAAAACCACTTTTCGCACTTGCGTTGGTGCAGGAAACCACTTTTGCACTTGTATTAGTGTGGAAAAACCACTTTTGCACTTGTATTAGTGTGGAAAAACCACTTTTCGCACATGTGTTAGTGTTGAAAAATCACTTTTCGCACTTGTGTTTGTGTTGAAAAACCACTTTTCGCACTTGTGTTGGTGCAGGAAACCACTTTTGCACTTGTATTAGTGTGGAAAAAACACTTTTTGCACTTGTGTTAGTGTTGAAAAACCACTTTTCGCACTTGTGTTAGTGTTGAAAAACCACTTTTCGCATTTGTGTTGGTGCAGGAAACCACTTTTGCACTTGTATTAGTGTGGAAAAAACACTTTTCGCACTTGTGTTGGTGCAGGAAACCACTTTTGCACTTGTATTAGTGTGGAAAAAACACTTTTTGCACTTGTGATAGTGTTGAAAAACCACTTTTCGCACTTGTGTTAGTGTTGAAAAACCACTTTTCGCACTTGTCTTAGTGTTGAAAAACCACTTTTCGCACTTGTGTTGGTGCAGGAAACCACTTTTGCACTTGTATTAGTGTGGAAAAACCACTTTTTGCACTTGTGATAGTGTTGAAAAACCACTTTTCGCACTTGTGTTAGTGTTGAAAAACCACTTTTCGCACTTGTTAGTGTTGAAAAACCACTATTCGCACTTGTGTTAGTGTTGAAAAACCACTTTTCGCACTTGTGTTAGTGTTGAAAAACCACTTTTCGCATTTGTGTTGGTGCAGGAAACCACTTTTGCACTTGTATTAGTGTGGAAAAAACACTTTTTGCACTTGTGATAGTGTTGAAAAACCACTTCTGCACTTGTATTAGTGTGGAAAAACCACTTTTGCACTTGTATTAGTGTGGAAAAACCACTTTTCGCACATGTGTTAGTGTTGAAAAATCACTTTTCGCACTTGTGTTAGTGTTGAAAAACCACTTTTCGCACTTGTGTTGGTGCAGGAAACCACTTTTGCACTTGTGTTAGTGTTGAAAAACCACTTTTCGCACTTGTGTTAGTGTTGAAAAACCACTTTTCGCATTTGTGTTGGTGCAGGAAACCACTTTTGCACTTGTATTAGTGTGGAAAAAACACTTTTCGCACTTGTGTTAGTGTTGAAAAACCACTTTTCGCACTTGTGTCAGTGTTGAAAAACCACTTTTCGCACTTGTGTCAGTGTTGAAAAACAATTTTCGCACTTGTGATAGTGTTGAAAAACCACTTTTCGCACTTGTGTTGGTACAGGAAACACTTTTGCACTTGTATTAGTGTGGAAAAAACACTTTTTGCACTTGTGATAGTGTTGAAAAACCACTTTTCGCACTTGTTAGTGTTGAAAAACCACTTTTCGCACTTGTGTTGGTGCAGGAAACCACTTTTGCACTTGTATTAGTGTGGAAAAAACACTTTTGCACTTGTGATAGTGTTGAAAAACCACTTTTCGCACTTGTGTTAGTGTTGAAAAACCACTTTTCGCACTTGTGTTAGTGTTTAAAAACCACTTTTCGCACTTGTGTTGGTGCAGGAAACCACTTTTGCACTTGTATTGGTGTGGAAAAACCACTTTTCACACTTGTGTTAGTGTTGAAAAACCACTTTTCGCACTTGTGTTGGTGCAGGAAACCACTTTTGCACTTGTATTAGTGTGGAAAAAACACTTTTTGCACTTGTGATAGTGTTGAAAAACCACTTTTGGCACTTGTGTTAGTGTTGAAAAACCACTTTTCGCACTTGTGTTGGTGCAGGAAACCACTTTTGCACTTGTATTCGTGTGGAAAAAACACTTTTTGCACTTGTGATGGTGCAGGAAACCACTTTTGTACTTGTATTAATGTGGCAAAAACACTTTTTGCACTTGTGATAGTGTTGAAAAACCACTTTTCGCACTTGTGTTAGTGTTGAAAAACCACTTTTTGCACTTGTGTTGGTGCAGGAAACCACTTTTGCACTTGTATTAGTGTGGAAAAAACACTTTTTGCACTTGTGATAGTGTTGAAAAACCACTTTTCGCACTTGTGTTAGTGTTGAAAAACCACTTTTCGCACTTGTGTTAGTGTTGAAAACCCACTTTTCGCACTTGTGTTAGTGTTGAAAAACCACTTTTCGCACTTGTGTTGGTGCAGGAAACCACTTTTGCACTTGTATTAGTGTGGAAAAACCACTTTTCGCACTTGTGTTAGTGTTGAAAAACCACTTTTCGCACTTGTATTAGTGTGGAAAAAACACTTTTCGCACTTGTGATAGTGTTGAAAAACCACTTTTCGCACTTGTGTTAGTGTTGAAAAACCACTTTTCGCACTTGTGTTGGTGCAGGAAACCACTTTTGCACTTGTGTTAGTGTTGAAAAACCACTTTTCGCACTTGTATTAGTGTGGAAAAAACACTTTTTGCACTTGTGATAGTGTTGAAAAACCACTTTTCGCACTTGTGTTGGTGCAGGAAACCACTTTTGCACTTGTATTAGTGTGGAAAAACCACTTTTGCACTTGTATTAGTGTTGAAAAACCACTTTTCGCACTTGTGTTAGTGTTGAAAAACCACTTTTCGCATTTGTGTTGGTGCAGGAAACCACTTTTGCACTTGTATTAGTGTGGAAAAAACACTTTTCGCACTTGTGTTAGTGTTGAAAAACCACTTTTCGCACTTGTGTTGGTGCAGGAAACCACTTTTGCACTTGTATTAGTGTGGACAAAACACTTTTTGCACTTGTGATAGTGTTGAAAAACCACTTTTCGCACTTGTGTAAGTGTTGAAAAACCACTTTTCGCACTTGTGTTAGTGTTGAAAAACCACTTTTCGCACTTGTGTTGGTGCAGGAAACCACTTTTGCACTTGTATTAGTGTGGAAAAACCACTTTTGCACTTGTGATAGTGTTGAAAAACCACTTTTCGCACTTGTGTTAGTGGAGAAAACTACTTTCCCCACTTGTGTTAGTGTTGCAAAACCACTTTCCACACTTGTGTTGGTGTTGCAAAATCACTTTCCGTACTTGTGTTAAGGTAGAAAACCACTTTTTGCACTTGTGTTAGTGTTGCAGCACCACTTGCCGCACTTGTGCTGGCAATGCAAAACCACTGTCCACACTTGTGCTAGCAATGCAAAACCACTTTTCACACTTGTGTTAGTGTTGAAAAACCACTTTTCGCACTTGTGTTGGTGCAGGAAACCACTTTTGCACTTGTATTAGTGTGGAAAAACCACTTTTCGCACTTGTGTTAGTGTTGAAAAACCACTTTTCGCACTTGTGTTAGTGTTGAAAAACCACTATTCGCACTTGTATTGGTGCAGGAAACCACTTTTGCACTTGTATTAGTGTGGAAAAACCACTTTTCGCACTTGTGTTAGTGTTGAAAAACCACTTTTTGCACTTGTGTTGGTGCAGGAAACCACTTTTGCACTTGTATTAGTGTGGAAAAACACTTTTTGCACTTGTGATAGTGTTGAAAAACCACTTTTCGCACTTGTGTTAGTGTTGAAAAACCACTTTTCGCACTTGTGTTAGTGTTGAAAAACAACTTTTCGCACTGGTGTTGGTGCAGGAAACCACTTTTGCACTTGTATTAGTGTGGAAAAACCATTTTCGCACTTGTGTTAGTGTTGAAAAACCACTTTTCGCACTTGTGTTAGTGTTGAAAAACCACTTTTCGCACTAGTGTTGGTGCAGGAAACTACTTTTGCACTTGTATTAGTGTGGAAAAAACACTTTTCGCACTTGTGTTAGTGTTGAAAAACCACTTTTCGCACTTGTGTTATTGTTGAAAAACCACTTTTCGCACTTGTGTTGGTGCAGGAAACCACTTTTGCACTTGTATTAGTGTGGAAAAAACACTTTTTGCACTTGTGATAGTGTTGAAAAACCACTTCTGCACTTGTATTAGTGTGGAAAAACCACTTTTGCACTTGTATTAGTGTGGAAAAACCACTTTTCGCACATGTGTTAGTGTTGAAAAATCACTTTTCGCACTTGTGTTAGTGTTGAAAAACCACTTTTCGCACTTGTGTTGGTGCAGGAAACCACTTTTGCATTTGTGTTAGTGTTGAAAAACCACTTTTCGCACTTGTGTTAGTGTTGAAAAACCACTTTTCGCATTTGTGTTGGTGCAGGAAACCACTTTTGCACTTGTATCAGTGTGGAAAAAACACTTTTCGCACTTGTGTTAGTGTTGAAAAACCACTTTTCGCACTTGTGTCAGTGTTGAAAAACCACTTTTCGCACTTGTGTCAGTGTTGAAAAACCAATTTTCGCACTTGTGATAGTGTTGAAAAACCACTTTTCGCACTTGTCAGTGTTGAAAAACCACTTTTCGCACTTGTGTCAGTGTTGAAAAACCACTTTTCGCACTTGTGTTGGTACAGGAAACCACTTTTGCACTTGTATTAGTGTGGAAAAAACACTTTTTGCACTTGTGATAGTGTTGAAAAACCACTTTTCGCACTTGTGTTAGTGTTGAAAAACCACTTTTCGCACTTGTGTTGGTACAGGAAACCACTTTTGCACTTGTATTAGTGTTGAAAAACCACTTTTCGCACTTGTGTTAGTGTTTAAAAACCACTTTTCGCACTTGTGTTGGTGCAGGAAACCACTTTTGCACTTGTATTGGTGTGGAAAAACCACTTTTCACACTTGTGTTAGTGTTGAAAAACCACTTTTCGCACTTGTGTTGGTGCAGGAAACCACTTTTGCACTTGTATTAGTGTGGAAAAAACACTTTTCGCACTTGTGTCAGTGTTGAAAAACCACTTTTCGCACTTGTGTTGGTGCAGGAAACCACTTTTGCACTTGTATTCGTGTGGAAAAAACACTTTTTGCACTTGTGATAGTGTTGAAAAACCACTTTTCGCACTTGTGTTAGTGTTGAAAAACCACTTTTCGCACTTGTGTTAGTGTTGAAAAACCACTTTTCGCACTTGTGTTAGTGTTGAAAAACCACTTTTCGCACTTGTGATGGTGCAGGAAACCACTTTTGCACTTGTATTAATGTGGCAAAAACACTTTTTGCACTTGTGATAGTGTTGAAAAACCACTTTTCGCACTTGTGTTAGTGTTGAAAAACCACTTTTCGCACTTGTGTTGGTGCAGGAAACCACTTTTGCACTTGTATTAGTGTGGAAAAAACACTTTTTGCACTTGTGATAGTGTTGAAAAACCACTTTTCGCACTTGTGTTAGTGTTGAAAAACCACTTTTCGCACTTGTGTTAGTGTTGAAAACCCACTTTTCGCACTTGTGTTAGTGTTGAAAAACCACTTTTCGCACTTGTGTTGGTGCAGGAAACCACTTTTGCACTTGTATTAGTGTGGAAAAACCACTTTTCGCACTTGTGTTAGTGTTGAAAAACCACTTTTCGCACTTGTATTAGTGTGGAAAAAAACACTTTTCGCACTTGTGATAGTGTTGAAAAACCACTTTTCGCACTTGTGTTAGTGTTGAAAAACCACTTTTCGCACTTGTGTTGGTGCAGGAAACCACTTTTGCACTTGTGTTAGTGTTGAAAAACCACTTTTCGCACTTGTGTTGGTGCAGGAAACCACTTTTGCACTTGTGATAGTGTTGAAAAACCACTTTTCGCACTTGTGTTGGTGCAGGAAACCACTTTTGCACTTGTATTAGTGTGGAAAAACCACTTTTGCACTTGTATTAGTGTTGAAAAACCACTTTTCGCACTTGTGTTAGTGTTGAAAAACCACTTTTCGCATTTGTGTTGGTGCAGGAAACCACTTTTGCACTTGTATTAGTGTGGAAAAAACACTTTTCGCACTTGTGTTAGTGTCGAAAAACCACTTTTCGCACTTGTGTTGGTGCAGGAAACCACTTTTGCACTTGTATTAGTGTGGAAAAAAACACTTTTTGCACTTGTGATAGTGTTGAAAAACCACTTTTCGCACTTGTGTAAGTGTTGAAAAACCACTTTTCGCACTTGTGTTAGTGTTGAAAAACCACTTTTCGCACTTGTGTTGGTGCAGGAAACCACTTTTGCACTTGTATTAGTGTGGAAAAACCACTTTTGCACTTGTGATAGTGTTGAAAAACCACTTTTCGCACTTGTGTTAGTGGAGAAAACTACTTTCCCCACTTGTGTTAGTGTTGCAAAACCACTTTCCACACTTGTGTTGGTGTTGCAAAATCACTTTCCGTACTTGTGTTAAGGTAGAAAACCACTTTTTGCACTTGTGTTAGTGTTGCAGCACCACTTGCCGCACTTGTGCTGGCAATGCAAAACCACTGTCCACACTTGTGCTAGCAATGCAAAACCACTTTTCACACTTGTGTTAGTGTTGAAAAACCACTTTTCGCACTTGTGTTGGTGCAGGAAACCACTTTTGCACTTGTATTAGTGTGGAAAAACCACTTTTCGCACTTGTGTTAGTGTTGAAAAACCACTTTTCGCACTTGTGTTAGTGTTGAAAAACCACTATTCGCACTTGTGTTGGTGCAGGAAACCACTTTTGCACTTGTATTAGTGTGGAAAAACCACTTTTGCACTTGTATTAGTGTTGAAAAACCACTTTTCGCACTTGTGTTAGTGTTGAAAAACCACTTTTCGCATTTGTGTTGGTGCAGGAAACCACTTTTGCACTTGTATTAGTGTGGAAAAAACACTTTTCGCACTTGTGTTAGTGTTGAAAAACCACTTTTCGCACTTGTGTTGGTGCAGGAAACCACTTTTGCACTTGTATTAGTGTGGAAAAAACACTTTTTGCACTTGTGATAGTGTTGAAAAACCACTTTTCGCACTTGTGTAAGTGTTGAAAAACTACTTTTCGCACTTGTGTTAGTGTTGAAAAACCACTTTTCGCACTTGTGTTGGTGCAGGAAACCACTTTTGCACTTGTATTAGTGTGGAAAAACCACTTTTGCACTTGTGATAGTGTTGAAAAACCACTTTTCGCACTTGTGTTAGTGTTGAAAAACCACTATTCGCACTTGTGTTAGTGTTGAAAAACCACTTTTCGCACTTGTGTTAGTGTTGAAAAACCACTTTTCGCACTTGTGTTAGTGTTGAAAAACCACTTTTCGCATTTGTGTTGGTGCAGGAAACCACTTTTGCACTTGTATTAGTGTGGAAAAAACACTTTTTGCACTTGTGATAGTGTTGAAAAACCACTTCTGCACTTGTATTAGTGTGGAAAAACCACTTTTGCACTTGTATTAGTGTGGAAAAACCACTTTTCGCACATGTTAGTGTTGAAAAATCACTTTTCGCACTTGTGTTAGTGTTGAAAAACCACTTTTCGCCCTTGTGTTGGTGCAGGAAACCACTTTTGCACTTGTATTAGTGTGGAAAAAACACTTTTTGCACTTGTGTTAGTGTTGAAAAACCACTTTTCGCACTTGTGTTAGTGTTGAAAAACCACTTTTCGCATTTGTGTTGGTGCAGGAAACCACTTTTGCACTTGTATTAGTGTGGAAAAAACACTTTTCGCACTTGTGTTAGTGTTGAAAAACCACTTTTCGCACTTGTGTTAGTGTTGAAAAACCAATTTTCGCACTTGTGTTAGTGTTGAAAAACCACATTTCGCACTTGTGTTGGTGCTGGAAACCACTTTTGCACTTGTATTAGTGTGGAAAAAACACTTTTCGCACTTGTGATAGTGTTGAAAAACCACTTTTCGCGAATGTGTTAGTGTTGAAAAACCACTTTTCGCACTTGTGTTGGTACAGGAAACCACTTTTGCACTTGTATTAGTGTGGAAAAAACACTTTTTGCACTTGTGATAGTGTTGAAATACCACTTTTCGCACTTGTGTTAGTGTTGAAAAACCACTTTTCGCACTTGTGTTGGTGCAGGAAACCACTTTTGCACTTGTATTCGTGTGGAAAAAACACTTTTTGCACTTGTGATAGTGTTGAAAAACCACTTTTGGCACTTGTGTTAGTGTTGAAAAACCACTTTTCGCACTTGTGTTGGTGCAGGAAACCACTTTTGCACTTGTATTAGTGTTTCAAAAACACTTTTTGCACTTGTGTTAGTGTTGAAAAACCACTTTTCGCACTTGTGTTAGTGTTGAAAAACCACTTTTCGCACTTGTGTTGGTGCAGGAAACCACTTTTGCACTTGTATTAGTGTGGAAAAAACACTTTTTGCACTTGTGATAATGTTGAAAAACCACTTTTCGCACTTGTGATAGTGATGCAAAACCACTTTCCTCACTTGTGTTGGTGTTGCAAAACCACTTTACACACTTGTGCTTGTAATTCAAAACGACGTTTCGCACTTGTGTTAGTGTTGAAAACCACTTTTCGCACTTGTGTTGGTGTTGCAGAACCACTTTCCGCATTTGAGTTAGTGTTGCATAACCACTTTCCACACTTGTGCTGCCAATGCAAAACCACTTTTCGCACTTGTGTTAGTGCTGTAGAACCACTTTACACACTTGTGCTAGTAGTGCAAAACCACTTGTTGTAAAACTACATTCAACACTTGTGTTTGCATTGAAAACCACTTTTCGCACTTGTGTTAGTGGAGAAAACTACTTTCCCCACTTGTGTTAGTGTTGCAAAACCACTTTCCACACTTGTGTTGGTGTTGCAAAATCACTTTCCGTACTTGTGTTAGGGTAGAAAACCACTTTTTGCACTTGTGTTAGTGTTGCAGCACCACTTGCCACACTTGTGTTGGTGTTGCATAACCACTTTGCACACTTGTGCTGGCAATGCAAAACCACTGTCCACACTTGTGCTAGCAATGCAAAACCACTTTTCACACTTGTGTTAGTGTTGAAAAACCACTTTTCGCACTTGTGTTGGTGCAGGAAACCACTTTTGCACTTGTATTAGTGTGGAAAAAACACTTTTCGCACTTGTGTTAGTGTTGAAATAACCACTTTTCGCACTTGTGTTAGTGTTGAAAAACCACTTTTCGCACTTGTGTTGGTGCAGGAAACCACTTTTGCACTTGTATTAGTGTGGAAAAAACACTTTTTGCACTTGTGATAGTGTTGAAAAACCACTTTTCGCACTTGTGTTAGTGTTGAAAAACCACTATTCGCACTTGTGTTGGTGCAGGAAACCACTTTTGCACTTGTATTAGTGTGGAAAAACCACTTTTCGCACTTGTGTTAGTGTTGAAAAACCACTTTTCGCACTTGTGTTAGTGTTGAAAAACCACTATTCGCACTTGTATTGGTGCAGGAAACCACTTTTGCACTTGTATTAGTGTGGAAAAAACACTTTTTGCACTTATGATAGTGTTGAAAAACCACTTTTCGCACTTGTGTTAGTGTTGAAAAACCACTTTTCGCACTTGTGTTAGTGTTGAAAAACCACTTTTCGCACTTGTGTTAGTGTTGAAAAACCACTTTCCCTGCTTGTGCAAGCAATGCAAAACCACTTTTCGCACTTGTGCGAGTATCGCAAAGCCACTTTCCCCACTTGTGTTAGTTTTGCAAAACCACTTTCCACACTTGTGTTGGTGTTGCATAACCACTTTCCACACTTGTGCTGCCAATGCAAAACCACTTTTCGCACTTGTGTAATTGTTGGAAAACCACTTTTCGCGCTCCTGTTGGTGTTGAAAACCACTTTTCGCACTTGTGTTAGTGGAGAAAACTACTTTCCTCACTTGTGTTCGTGTTGCAAAACCACTTTCCACACTTGTGCGAGTGATGCAAAACGACTTATCACACTTGTGTTGGTGTTGCAAAACCTCTTTCCACACTTGTGTTGGTGTTGCATAACCACATTTCCACACTTGTGCTGCCAATGCAAAACCACTTTTCGCACTTGTGTAATTGTTGGAAAACCACTTTTCGCGCTCCTGTTGGTGTTGAAATACACTTTTTGCATTTCTGTTCGTGTTGCAAAACCACTTTCCACACCTGTGCAAGTAGTGCAAAACCACTTATCACACTTGTGTTGGTGTTGCAAAACGACTTTACACACTTGTGCTAGTAGTGCAAATCCACTTGTTGAAAAACCACTTTTCGCACTTGTGTTAGTGGAGAAAACTACTTTCCCCACTTGTGATGGTGTTGCAGAACCACTTTCCACACTTGAGTTAGTGTTGCAAAACCACTTTCCACACTTGTGCTGGTGATGCAAAAGCACTTTCCACACTTGTGTTGGTGTTGCAAAACCACAAAACACACTTGTGCTTGTAATGCAAAGCCACTTTCCCCACTTGTTGTAGTGATGCAGAACCACTTTCCGCACTTGCGTTGGTGATGCATAACCACTTGCCGCACTGGTGCTCGCAATGCAGAAGCACTTTTCACACTTGTGCGAGTATTGCAAAGCCACTTTCCGCACTTGTAGTTGCGTTGAGAACCACTTTTCGCACTTGTGTTAGTGTTGAAAACCACTTTTCACACTTGTGTTAGTGCTGCTGAACCACTTTCCGCACTTGTGGTTGCGTTGAAAACCACTTTCTGCACTTCTGGTTGCATTGAAAACCACTTTTCGCACTTGTGTTAGTGCAGAAAACTACTTTCCCCACTTGTGTTAGTGTTGCAAAACCACTTTCCACACTTGTGATAGTGATGCAAAACCACTTTCCTCACTTGTGTTGGTGTTGCAAAACCACTTTACACACTTGTGCTTGTAATTCAAAACGACGTTTCGCACTTGTGTTAGTGTTGAAAACCACTTTTCGCACTTGTGTTGGTGTTGCAGAACCACTTTCCGCATTTGAGTTAGTGTTGCATAACCACTTTCCACACTTGTGCTGCCAATGCAAAACCACTTTTCGCACTTGTGTTAGTGCTGCAGAACCACTTTACACACTTGTGCTAGTAGTGCAAAACCACTTGTTGTAAAACTACATTCAACACTTGTGGTTGCATTGAAAACCACTTTCCACACTTGTGTTGGTGTTGCAAAATCACTTTCCGTACTTGTGTTAGGGTAGAAAACCACTTTTTGCACTTGTGTTAGTGTTGCAGCACCACTTGCCGCACTTGTGTTGGTGTTGCTAACCACTTTCCACACTTGTGCTGGCAATGCAAAACCACTGTCCACACTTGTGCTAGCAATGCAAAACCACTTTTCACACTTGTGTTAGTGTTGAAAAACCACTTTTCGCACTTGTGTTGGTGCAGGAAACCACTTTTGCACTTGTATTAGTGTGGAAAAAACACTTTTCGCACTTGTGTTAGTGTTGAAATAACCACTTTTCGCACTTGTGTTAGTGTTGAAAAACCACTTTTCGCACTTGTGTTGGTGCAGGAAACCACTTTTGCACTTGTATTAGTGTGGAAAAAACACTTTTTGCACTTGTGATAGTGTTGAAAGCCACTTTTCACACTTGTGTTAGTGTTGAAAAACCACTATTCGCACTTGTGTTGGTGCAGGAAACCACTTTTGCACTTGTATTAGTGTGGAAAAACCACTTTTCGCACTTGTGTTAGTGGAGAAAACTACTTTCCTCACTTGTGTTCGTGTTGCAAAACCACTTTCTACACTTGTGCTCGTGATGCAAAACCACTTTCCTCACTTGTGTTCGTGTTGCAAAACCACTTTCCACACTTGTGCGAGTGATGCAAAACGACTTATCACACTTGTGTTGGTGTTGCATAACTACATTTCCACACTTGTGCTGCCAATGCAAAACCACTTTTCGCACTTGTGTAATTGTTGGAAAACCACTTTTCGCGCTCCTGTTGGTGTTGAAATACACTTTTTGCATTTCTGTTCGTGTTGCAAGACCACTTTCCACACCTGTGCAAGTAGTGCAAAACCACTTATCACACTTGTGTTGGTGTTGCAAAACCACTTTACACACTTGTGCTAGTAGTGCAAATCCACTTGTTGAAAAACCACTTTCAACACTTGTGGTTGCGTTGAAAACCACTTTTCGCACTTGTGTTAGTGGAGAAAACTACTTTCCCCACTTGTGTTGGTGTTGCAGAACCACTTTCCACACTTGTGCTGGTGATGCATAACCACTTGCCGCACTGGTGCTCGCAATGCAGAAGCACTTTTCACACTTGTGCGAGTATTGCAAAGCCACTTTCCGCACTTGTAGTTGCGTTGAAAACCACTTTTCGCACTTGTGTTGGTGTAGAAAACCACTTTCCGCACTTGTGTTGGTGCAGGAAACCACTTTTGCACTTGTATTAGTGTGGAAAAAACACTTTTTGCACTTGTGATAGTGTTGAAAAACCACTTTTCGCACTTGTGTTAGTGTTGAAAAACCACTTTTCGCACTTGTGTTGGTGTTGCAAAACCACTTTACACACTTGTGCTAGTAGTGCAAATCCACTTGTTGAAAAACCACTTTCAACACTTGAGTTAGTGTTGCAAAACCACTTTCCACACTTGTGATGGTGATGCAAAAGCACTTTCTACACTTGTGTTGGTGTTGCAAAACCACATAACACACTTGTGCTTGTAATGCAAAGCCACTTTCCCCACTTGTTGTAGTGATGCAGAACCACTTTCCGCACTTGCGTTGGTGATGCATAACCACTTGCCGCACTGGTGCTCGCAATGCAGAAGCACTTTTCACACTTGTGCGAGTATTGCAAAGCCACTTTCCGCACTTGTAGTTGCGTTGAGAACCACTTTTCGCACTTGTGTTGGTGTAGAAAACCACTTTGCGCACTTGTGTTAGTGTTGAAAACCACTTTTCACACTTGTGTTAGTGCTGCTGAACCACTTTCCGCACTTGTGGTTGCGTTGAAAACCACTTTCTGCACTTCTGGTTGCATTGAAAACCACTTTTCGCACTTGTGTTAGTGCAGAAAACTACTTTCCCCACTTGTGTTAGTGTTGCAAAACCACTTTCCACACTTGTGATAGTGATGCAAAACCACTTTCCTCACTTGTGTTGGTGTTGCAAAACCACTTTACACACTTGTGCTTGTAATTCAAAACGACGTTTCGCACTTGTGTTAGTGTTGAAAACCACTTTTCGCACTTGTGTTGGTGTTGCAGAACCACTTTCCGCATTTGAGTTAGTGTTGCATAACCACTTTCCACACTTGTGCTGCCAATGCAAAACCACTTTTCGCACTTGTGTTAGTGCTGCAGAACCACTTTACACACTTGTGCTAGTAGTGCAAAACCACTTGTTGTAAAACTACATTCAACACTTGTGGTTGCATTGAAAACCACTTTTCGCACTTGTGTTAGGGTAGAAAACCACTTTTTGCACTTGTGTTAGTGTTGCAGCACCACTTGCCGCACTTGTGTTGGTGTTGCATAACCACTTTCCACACTTGTGCTGGCAATGCAAAACCACTGTCCACACTTGTGCTAGCAATGCAAAACCACTTTTCACACTTGTGTTAGTGTTGAAAAACCACTTTTCGCACTTGTGTTGGTGCAGGAAACCACTTTTGCACTTGTATTAGTGTGGAAAAACCACTTTTCGCACTTGTGTTAGTGTTGAAAAACCACTTTTCGCACTTGTGTTAGTGTTGAAAAACCACTATTCGCACTTGTATTGGTGCAGGAAACCACTTTTGCACTTGTATTAGTGTGGAAAAACACTTTTTGCACTTGTGATAGTGTTGAAAAACCACTTTTCGCACTTGTGTTAGTGTTGAAAAACCACTTTTTGCACTTTTGTTGGTGCAGGAAACCACTTTTGCACTTGTATTAGTGTGGAAAAAACACTTTTTGCACTTGTGATAGTGTTGAAAAACCACTTTTCGCACTTGTGTTAGTGTTGAAAAACCACTTTTCGCACTTGTGTTAGTGTTGAAAAACCACTTTTCGCACTTGTGTTAGTGTTGAAAAACAACTTTTCGCACTGGTGTTGGTGCAGGAAACCACTTTTGCACTTGTATTAGTGTGGAAAAACCACTTTTCGCACTTGTGTTAGTGTTGAAAAACCACTTTTCGCACTTGTGTTAGTGTTGAAAAACCACTTTTCGCACTTGTGTTAGTGTTGAAAAACCACTTTTCGCACTAGTGTTGGTGCAGGAAACTACTTTTGCACTTGTATTAGTGTGGAAAAAACACTTTTCGCACTTGTGTTAGTGTTGAAAAACCACTTTTCGCACTTGTGTTATTGTTGAAAAACCACTTTTCGCACTTGTGTTGGTGCAGGAAACCACTTTTGCACTTGTATTAGTGTGGAAAAAACACTTTTCGCACTTGTTTTAGTGTTGAAAAACCACTTTTCGCACTTGTGTTAGTGTGGAAAAAACACTTTTCGCACTTGTGTTAGTGTTGAAAAACCACTTTTCGCACTTGTGTTAGTGTTGAAAAACCACTTTTCGCACTTGTGTTAGTGTTGAAAAACCACTTTTCGCACTTGTGTTGGTGCAGGAAACCACTTTTGCACTTGTATTAGTGTGGAAAAACCACTTTTCGCACTTGTGTTAGTGTTGAAAAACCACTTTTCGCACTTGTATTAGTGTGGAAAAAACACTTTTTGCACTTGTGATAGTGTTGAAAAACCACTTTTCGCACTTGTGTTAGTGTTGAAAAACCACTTTTCGCACTTGTGTTGGTGCAGGAAACCACTTTTGCACTTGTATTAGTGTGGAAAAACCACTTTTGCACTTGCATTAGTGTTGAAAAACCACTTTTCGCACTTGTGTTAGTGTTGAAAAACCACTTTTCGCATTTGTGTTGGTGCAGGAAACCACTTTTGCACTTGTATTAGTGTGGAAAAAACACTTTTCGCACTTGTGTTAGTGTTGAAAAACCACTTTTCGCACTTGTGTTGGTGCAGGAAACCACTTTTGCACTTGTATTAGTGTGGAAAAAACACTTTTTGCACTTGTGATAGTGTTGAAAAACCACTTTTCGCACTTGTGTAAGTGTTGAAAAACCACTTTTCGCACTTGTGTTAGTGTTGAAAAACCACTTTTCGCACTTGTGTTGGTGCAGGAAACCACTTTTGCACTTGTATTAGTGTGGAAAAACCACTTTTGCACTTGTGATAGTGTTGAAAAACCACTTTTCGCACTTGTGTTAGTGTTGAAAAACCACTTTTCGCACTTGTGTTAGTGTTGAAAAACCACTATTCGCACTTGTGTTAGTGTTGAAAAACCACTTTTCGCACTTGTGTTAGTGTTGAAAAACCACTTTTCGCACTTGTGTTGGTGCAGGAAACCACTTTTGCACTTGTATTAGTGTGGAAAAAACACTTTTTGCACTTGTGTTAGTGTTGAAAAACCACTTTTCGCACTTGTGTTAGTGTTGAAAAACCACTTTTCGCATTTGTGTTGGTGCAGGAAACCACTTTTGCACTTGTATTAGTGTGGAAAAAACACTTTTCGCACTTGTGTTAGTGTTGAAAAACCACTTTTCGCACTTGTGTTAGTGTTGAAACACCAATTTTCGCACTTGTGTTAGTGTTGAAAAACCACATTTCGCACTTGTGTTGGTGCTGGAAACCACTTTTGCACTTGTATTAGTGTGGAAAAAACACTTTTCGCACTTGTGATAGTGTTGAAAAACCACTTTTCGCGAATGTGTTAGTGTTGAAAAACCACTTTTCGCACTTGTGTTGGTAAAGGAAACCACTTTTGCACTTGTATTAGTGTGGAAAAAACACTTTTTGCACTTGTGATAGTGTTGAAAAACCACTTTTGGCACTTGTGTTAGTGTTGAAAAACCACTTTTCGCACTTGTGTTGGTGCAGGAAACCACTTTTGCACTTGTATTAGTGTGGAAAAAACACTTTTTGCACTTGTGATAGTGTTGAAAAACCACTTTTCGCACTTGTGTTAGTGTTGAAAAACCACTTTTCGCACTTGTGTTAGTGTTGAAAAACCACTTTTCGCACTTGTGTTAGTGTTGAAAAACCACTTTTCGCACTTGTGTTAGTGTTGAAAAACCACTTTTCGCACTTGTGATGGTGCAGGAAACCACTTTTGCACTTGTATTAGTGTGGCAAAAACACTTTTTGCACTTGTGATAGTGTTGAAAAACCACTTTTCGCACTTGTGTTAGTGTTGAAAAACCACTTTTCGCACTTGTGTTGGTGCAGGAAACCACTTTTGCACTTGTATTAGTGTGGAAAAAACACTTTTTGCACTTGTGATAATGTTGAAAAACCACTTTTCGCACTTGCGTTAGTGTTGAAAACCACTTTTCACACTTGTGTTAGTGCTGCTGAACCACTTTCCGCACTTGTGGTTGCGTTGAAAACCACTTTCTGCACTTCTGGTTGCATTGAAAACCACTTTTCGCACTTGTGTTAGTGCAGAAAACTACTTTCCCCACTTGTGTTAGTGTTGCAAAACCACTTTCCACACTTGTGATAGTGATGCAAAACCACTTTCCTCACTTGTGTTGGTGTTGCAAAACCACTTTACACACTTGTGCTTGTAATTCAAAACGACGTTTCGCACTTGTGTTAGTGTTGAAAACCACTTTTCGCACTTGTGTTGGTGTTGCAGAACCACTTTCCGCATTTGAGTTAGTGTTGCATAACCACTTTCCACACTTGTGCTGCCAATGCAAAACCACTTTTCGCACTTGTGTTAGTGCTGCAGAACCACTTTACACACTTGTGCTAGTAGTGCAAAACCACTTGTTGTAAAACTACATTCAACACTTGTGTTTGCCTTGAAAACCACTTTTCGCACTTGTGTTAGTGGAGAAAACTACTTTCCCCACTTGTGTTAGTGTTGCAGCACCACTTGCCGCACTTGTGTTGGTGTTGCATAACCACTTTCCACACTTGTGCTGGCAATGCAAAACCACTGTCCACACTTGTGCTAGCAATGCAAAACCACTTTTCACACTTGTGTTAGTGTTGAAAAACCACTTTTCGCACTTGTGTTAGTGTTGAAAAACCACTTTTCGCACTTGTGTTGGTGCAGGAAACCACTTTTGCACTTGTATTAGTGTGGAAAAACCACTTTTCGCACTTGTGTTAGTGTTGAAAAACCACTTTTCGCACTTGTGTTAGTGTTGAAAAACCACTATTCGCACTTGTATTGGTGCAGGAAACCACTTTTTGCACTTGTATTAGTGTGGAAAAAACACTTTTTGCACTTGTGATAGTGTTGAAAAACCACTTTTCGCACTTGTGTTAGTGTTGAAAAACCACTATTCGCACTTGTGTTGGTGCAGGAAACCACTTTTGCACTTGTATTAGTGTGGAAAAACCACTTTTCGCACTTGTGTTAGTGTTGAAAAACCACTTTTCGCACTTGTGTTAGTGTTGAAAAACCACTATTCGCACTTGTATTGGTGCAGGAAACCACTTTTGCACTTGTATTAGTGTGGAAAAAACACTTTTTGCACTTGTGATAGTGTTGAAAAACCACTTTACGCACTTGTGTTAGTGTTGAAAAACCACTTTTCGCACTTGTGTTAGTGTTGAAAAACCACTTTTCGCACTTGTGTTAGTGTTGAAAAACCACTTTTCGCACTTGTGTTAGTGTTGAAAAACCACTTTTCGCACTGGTGTTGGTGCAGGAAACCACTTTTGCACTTGTATTAGTGTGGAAAAACCACTTTTCGCACTTGTGTTAGTGTTGAAAAACCACTTTTCGCACTTGTTAGTATTGAAAACCACATTTCGCACTTGTGTTGGTGCAGGAAACCACTTTTGCACTTGTATTGGTGTGGAAAAAACACTTTTCGCACTTGTGTTAGTGTTGAAAAACCACTTTTCGCACTTGTGTTAGTGTTGAAAAACCACTTTCCCTGCTTGTGCAAGCAATGCAAAACCACTTTTCGCACTTGTGCGAGTATTGCAAAGCCACTTTCCCCACTTGTGTTAGTTTTGCAAAACCACTTTCCACACTTGTGTTGGTGTTGCATAACCACTTTCCACACTTGTGTTGGCAATGCAAAACAACTTTTCGCACTTGTGTTAGTGGAGAAAACTACTTTCCTCACTTGTGTTCGTGTTGCAAAACCACTTTCCCTGCTTGTGCAAGCAATGCAAAACCACTTTTCGCACTTGTGCGAGTATTGCAAAACCACTTTCCACACTTGTGCGAGTGATGCAAACCACTTTTCACACTTGTATTGGTGTTGCAGAACCACTTTTCGCGCTCCTGATGGTGTTGAAAACCACTTTTCGCACTTGTGTTAGTGGAGAAAACTACTTTCCTCACTTGTGTTCGTGTTGCAAAACCACTTTCCACACTTGTGCGAGTGATGCAAAACTACTTATCACACTTGTGTTGGTGTTGCAAAACCTCTTTCCACACTTGTGTTGGTGTTGCATAACCACATTTCCACACTTGTGCTGCCAATGCAAAACCACTTTTCGCACTTGTGTAATTGTTGGAAAACCACTTTTCGCGCTCCTGTTGGTGTTGAAATACACTTTTTGCATTTCAGTTCGTGTTGCAAAACCACTTTCCACACCTGTGCAAGTAGTGCAAAACCACTTATCACACTTGTGTTGGTGTTGCAAAACGACTTTACACACTTGTGCTAGTAGTGCAAATCCACTTGTTGAAAAACCACTTTCAACACTTGTGGTTGCGTTGAAAACCACTTTTCGCACTTGTGTTAGTGGAGAAAACTACTTTCCCCACTTGTGTTGGTGTTGCAGAACCACTTTCCACACTTGAGTTAGTGTTGCAAAACCACTTTCCACACTTGTGCTGGTGATGCAAAAGCACTTTCCACACTTGTGTTGGTGTTGCAAAACCACAAAACACACTTGCGCTTGTAATGCAAAGCCACTTTCCCCACTTGTTGTAGTGATGCAGAACCACTTTCCGCACTTGCGTTGGTGATGCATAACCACTTGCCGCACTGGTGCTCGCAATGCAGAAGCACTTTTCACACTTGTGCGAGTATTGCAAAGCCACTTTCCGCACTTGTAGTTGCGTTGAGAACCACTTTTCGCACTTGTGTTAGTGTTGAAAACCACTTTTCACACTTGTGTTAGTGCTGCTGAACCACTTTCCGCACTTGTGGTTGCGTTGAAAACCACTTTCTGCACTTCTGGTTGCATTGAAAACCACTTTTCGCACTTGTGTTAGTGCAGAAAACTACTTTCCCCACTTGTGTTAGTGTTGCAAAACCACTTTCCACACTTGTGATAGTGATGCAAAACCACTTTCCTCACTTGTGTTGGTGTTGCAAAACCACTTTACACACTTGTGCTTGTAATTCAAAACGACGTTTCGCACTTGTGTTAGTGTTGAAAACCACTTTTCGCACTTGTGTTGGTGTTGCAGAACCACTTTCCGCATTTGAGTTAGTGTTGCATAACCACTTTCCACACTTGTGCTGCCAATGCAAAACCACTTTTCGCACTTGTGTTAGTGCTGCAGAACCACTTTACACACTTGTGCTAGTAGTGCAAAACCACTTGTTGTAAAACTACATTCAACACTTGTGGTTGCATTGAAAACCACTTTTCGCACTTGTGTTAGTGGAGAAAACTACTTTCCCCACTTGTGTTAGTGTTGCAAAACCACTTTCCACACTTGTGTTGGTGTTGCAAAATCACTTTCCGTACTTGTGTTAGGGTAGAAAACCACTTTTTGCACTTGTGTTAGTGTTGCAGCACCACTATCCGCACTTGTGTTGGTGTTGCTAACCACTTTCCACACTTGTGCTGGCAATGCAAAACCACTGTCCACACTTGTGCTCGCAATGCAAAACCACTTTTCACACTTGTGTTAGTGTTGAAAAACCACTTTTCGCACTTGTGTTGGTGCAGGAAACCACTTTTGCACTTGTATTAGTGTGGTAAAAACACTTTTTGCACTTGTGATAGTGTTGAAAAACCACTTTTCACACTTGTGTTAGTGTTGAAAAACCACTATTCGCACTTGTGTTGGTGCAGGAAACCACTTTTGCACTTGTATTAGTGTGGAAAAACCACTTTTCGCACTTGTGTTAGTGTTGAAAAACCACTTTTCGCACTTGTGTTAGTGTTGAAAAACCACTATTCGCACTTGTATTGGTGCAGGAAACCACTTTTGCACTTGTATTAGTGTGGAAAAAACACTTTTTGCACTTGTGATAGTGTTGAAAAACCACTTTTCGCACTTGTGTTAGTGTTGAAAAACCACTTTTTGCACTTTTGTTGGTGCAGGAAACCACTTTTGCACTTGTATTAGTGTGGAAAAAACACTTTTTGCACTTGTGATAGTGTTGAAAAACCACTTTTCGCACTTGTGTTAGTGTTGAAAAACCACTTTTCGCACTTGTGTTAGTGTTGAAAAACCACTTTTCGCACTTGTGTTAGTGTTGAAAAACAACTTTTCGCACTGGTGTTGGTGCAGGAAACCACTTTTGCACTTGTATTAGTGTGGAAAAACCACTTTTCGCACTTGTTTTAGTGTTGAAAAACCACTTTTCGCACTTGTGTTAGTGTTGAAAAACCACTTTTCGCACTAGTGTTGGTGCAGGAAACTACTTTTGCACTTATATTAGTGTGGAAAAAACACTTTTCGCACTTGTGTTATTGTTGAAAAACCACTTTTCGCACTTGTGTTGGTGCAGGAAACCACTTTTGCCCTTGTATTAGTGTGGAAAAAACACTTTTCGCACTTGTGTTAGTGTTGAAAAACCACTTTTCGTACTCGTGTTGGTGCAGGAAACCACTTTTGCACTTGTATTAGTATGGAAGAAACACTTTTTGCACTTGTGATAGTGTTGAAAAACCACTTTTCGCACTTGTGTTAGTGTTGAAAAACCACTTTTCGCACTTGTGTTGGTGCAGGAAACCACTTTTGCACTTGTATTAGTGTGGAAAAAACACTTTTTGCACTTGTGATAGTGTTGAAAAACCACTTTTTGCACTTGTGTTAGTGTTGAAAAACCACTTTTCGCACTTGTGTTAGTGTTGAAAAACCACTTTTCGCACTTGTGTTGGTGCAGGAAACCACTTTTGCACTTGTATTAGTGTGGAAAAACCACTTTTCGCACTTGTGTTAGTGTTGAAAAACCACTTTTCGCACTTGTGTTAGTGTTGAAAAACCACTTTTCGCACTTGTGTTGGTGCAGGAAACCACTTTTGCACTTGTATTAGTGTGGAAAAAACACTTTTTGCACTTGTGATAGTGTTGAAAAACCACTTTTCGCACTTGTGTTGGTGCAGGAAACCACTTTTCGCACTTGTGTTAGTGTTGAAAAACCACTTTTCGCACTTGTGTTGGTGCAGGAAACCACTTTTGCACTTGTATTAGTGTGGAAAAAACACTTTTTGCACTTGTGATAGTGTTGAAAAACCACTTTTCGCACTTGTGTTAGTGTTGAAAAACCACTTTTCGCACTTGTGTTAGTGTTGAAAAACCACTTTTCGCACTTGTGTTAGTGTTGAAAAACCACTTTTCGCACTTGTGTTAGTGTTGAAAAACCACTTTTCGCACTTGTGTTGGTGCAGGAAACCACTTTTGCACTTGTATTAGTGTGCAAAAACCACTTTTCGCACTTGTGTTAGTGTTGAAAAACCACTTTTCGCACTTGTATTAGTGTGGAAAAAACACTTTTTGCAGTTGTGATAGTGTTGAAAAATCACTTTTCGCACTTGTGTTAGTGTTGAAAAACCACTTTTCGCACTGGTGTTGGTGCAGGAAACCACTTTTGCACTTGTATTAGTGTGGAAAAACCACTTTTGCACTTGTATTAGTGTGGAAAAACCACTTTTCGCACATGTGTTAGTGTTGAAAAATCACTTTTCGCACTTGTGTTAGTGTTGAAAAACCACTTTTCGCACTTGTGTTGGTGCAGGAAACCACTTTTGCACTTGTATTAGTGTGGAAAAAACACTTTTTGCACTTGTGTTAGTGTTGAAAAACCACTTTTCGCACTTGTGTTGGTGTTGAAAAACCACTTTTCGCATTTGTGTTGGTGCAGGAAACCACTTTTGCACTTGTATTAGTGTGGAAAAAACACTTTTCGCACTTGTGTTAGTGTTGAAAAACCACTTTTCGCACTTGTGTTGGTGCAGGAAACCACTTTTGCACTTGTATTAGTGTGGAAAAAACACTTTTTGCACTTGTGATAGTGTTGAAAAACCACTTTTCGCACTTGTGTTAGTGTTGAAAAACCACTTTTCGCACTTGTGTTAGTGTTGAAAAACCACTTTTCGCACTTGTGTTGGTGCAGGAAACCACTTTTGCACTTGTATTAGTGTGGAAAAACCACTTTTTGCACTTGTGATAGTGTTGAAAAACCACTTTTCGCACTTGTGTTAGTGTTGAAAAACCACTTTTCGCACTTGTGTTAGTGTTGAAAAACCACTATTCGCACTTGTGTTAGTGTTGAAAAACCACTTTTTGCACTTGTGTTAGTGTTGAAAAACCACTTTTCGCATTTGTGTTGGTGCAGGAAACCACTTTTGCACTTGTATTAGTGTGGAAAAAACACTTTTTGCACTTGTGTTAGTGTTGAAAAACCACTTTTCGCATTTGTGTTGGGGCAGGAAACCACTTTTGCACTTGTATTAGTGTGGAAAAAACACTTTTCGCACTTGTGTTAGTGTTGAAAAACCACTTTTCGCACTTGTGTTAGTGTTGAAAAACCACATTTCGCACTTGTGTTGGTGCTGGAAACCACTTTTGCACTTGTATTAGTGTGGAAAAAACACTTTTCGCACTTGTGATAGTGTTGAAAAACCACTTTTCGCGAATGTGTTAGTGTTGAAAAACCACTTTTCGCACTTGTGTTGGTGCAGGAAACCACTTTTGCACTTGTATTAGTGTGGAAAAAACACTTTTTGCACTTGTGATAGTGTTGAAAAACCACTTTTCGCACTTGTGTTAGTGTTGAAAAACCACTTTTCGCACTTGTGTTAGTGTTTAAAAACCACTTTTCGCACTTGTGTTGGTGCAGGAAACCACTTTTGCACTTGTATTGGTGTGGAAAAACCACTTTTCACACTTGTGTTAGTGTTGAAAAACCACTTTTCGCACTTGTGTTGGTGCAGGAAACCACTTTTGCACTTGTATTAGTGTGGAAAAAACACTTTTTGCACTTGTGATAGTGTTGAAAAACCACTTTTGGCACTTGTGTTAGTGTTGAAAAACCACTTTTCGCACTTGTGTTGGTGCAGGAAACCACTTTTGCACTTGTATTAGTGTGGAAAAAACACTTTTTGCACTTGTGATAGTGTTGAAAAACCACTTTTCGCACTTGTGTTAGTGTTGAAAAACCACTTTTCGCACTTGTGTTAGTGTTGAAAAACCACTTTTCGCACTTGTGTTAGTGTTGAAAAACCACTTTTCGCACTTGTGTTGGTGCAGGAAACCACTTTTGCACTTGTATTAGTGTGGAAAAAACACTTTTTGCACTTGTGTTAGTGTTGAAAAACCACATTTCGCACTTGTGTTAGTGTTGAAAAACCACTTTTCGCACTTGTGTTGGTGCAGGGAACCACTTTTGCACTTGTATTAGTGTGGAAAAAACACTTTTCGCACTTGTTAGTGTTGAAAAACCACTTTTCGCACTTGTGTTAGTGTTGAAAAACCAATTTTCGCACTTGTGTTAGTATTGAAAACCACATTTCGCACTTGTGTTGGTGCAGGAAACCACTTTTGCACTTGTATTAGTGTGGAAAAAACACTTTTCGCACTTGTGTTAGTGTTGAAAAACCACTTTTCGCACTTGTGATAGTGTTGAAAAACCACTTTTCGCACTTGTGTTAGTGTTGAAAAACCACTTTTCGCACTTGTGTTAGTGTTGAAAAACCACTATTCGCACTTGTGTTAGTGTTGAAAAACCACTTTTTGCACTTGTGTTAGTGTTGAAAAACCACTTTTCGCATTTGTGTTGGTGCAGGAAACCACTTTTGCACTTGTATTAGTGTGGAAAAAACACTTTTTGCACTTGTGTTAGTGTTGAAAAACCACTTTTCGCATTTGTGTTGGGGCAGGAAACCACTTTTGCACTTGTATTAGTGTGGAAAAAACACTTTTCGCACTTGTGTTAGTGTTGAAAAACCACTTTTCGCACTTGTGTTAGTGTTGAAAAACCACATTTCGCACTTGTGTTGGTGCTGGAAACCACTTTTGCACTTGTATTAGTGTGGAAAAAACACTTTTCGCACTTGTGATAGTGTTGAAAAACCACTTTTCGCGAATGTGTTAGTGTTGAAAAACCACTTTTCGCACTTGTGTTGGTGCAGGAAACCACTTTTGCACTTGTATTAGTGTGGAAAAAACACTTTTTGCACTTGTGATAGTGTTGAAAAACCACTTTTCGCACTTGTGTTAGTGTTGAAAAACCACTTTTCGCACTTGTGTTAGTGTTTAAAAACCACTTTTCGCACTTGTGTTGGTGCAGGAAACCACTTTTGCACTTGTATTGGTGTGGAAAAACCACTTTTCACACTTGTGTTAGTGTTGAAAAACCACTTTTTGCACTTGTGTTGGTGCAGGAAACCACTTTTGCACTTGTATTAGTGTGGAAAAAACACTTTTTGCACTTGTGATAGTGTTGAAAAACCACTTTTGGCACTTGTGTTAGTGTTGAAAAACCACTTTTCGCACTTGTGTTGGTGCAGGAAACCACTTTTGCACTTGTATTAGTGTGGAAAAAACACTTTTTGCACTTGTGATAGTGTTGAAAAACCACTTTTCGCACTTGTGTTAGTGTTGAAAAACCACTTTTCGCACTTGTGTTAGTGTTGAAAAACCACTTTTCGCACTTGTGTTGGTGCAGGAAACCACTTTTGCACTTGTATTAGTGTGGAAAAAACACTTTTTGCACTTGTGTTAGTGTTGAAAAACCACATTTCGCACTTGTGTTAGTGTTGAAAAACCACTTTTCGCACTTGTGTTGGTGCAGGGAACCACTTTTGCACTTGTATTAGTGTGGAAAAAACACTTTTCGCACTTGTTAGTGTTGAAAAACCACTTTTCGCACTTGTGTTAGTGTTGAAAAACCAATTTTCGCACTTGTGTTAGTATTGAAAACCACATTTCGCACTTGTGTTGGTGCAGGAAACCACTTTTGCACTTGTATTAGTGTGGAAAAAACACTTTTCGCACTTGTGTTAGTGTTGAAAAACCACTTTTCGCACTTGTGTTAGTGTTGAAAAACCACTTTCCCTGCTTGTGCAAGCAATGCAAAACCACTTTTCGCACTTGTGCGAGTATTGCAAAGCCACTTTCCCCACTTGTGTTAGTTTTGCAAAACCACTTTCCACACTTGTGTTGGTGTTGCATAACCACTTTCCACACTTGTGTTGGCAATGCAAAACAACTTTTCGCACTTGTGTAATTGTTGCAAAACCACTTTTCGCGCTCTTGTTGGTGTTGAAATACACTTTTCGCATTTATGTTCGTGTTGCAAAACCACTTTCCACACTTGTGCGAGTGATGCAAACCACTTTTCACACTTGTATTGGTGTTGCAGAACCACTTTTCGCGCTCCTGATGGTGTTGAAAACCACTTTTCGCACTTGTGTTAGTGGAGAAAACTACTTTCCTCACTTGTGTTCGTGTTGCAAAACCACTTTCTACACTTGTGCTCGTGATGCAAAACCACTTTCCTCACTTGTGTTCGTGTTGCAAAACCACTTTCCACACTTGTGCGAGTGATGCAAAACGACTTATCACACTTGTGTTGGTGTTGCATAACCACATTTCCACACTTGTGCTGCCAATGCAAAACCACTTTTCGCACTTGTGTAATTGTTGGAAAACCACTTTTCGCGCTCCTGTTGGTGTTGAAATACACTTTTTGCATTTATGTTCGTGTTGCAAAACCACTTTCCACACCTGTGCAAGTAGTGCAAAACCACTTATCACACTTGTGTTGGTGTTGCAAAACCACTTTACACACTTGTGCTAGTAGTGCAAATCCACTTGTTGAAAAACCACTTTCAACACTTGTGGTTGCGTTGAAAACCACTTTTCGCACTTGTGTTAGTGGAGAAAACTACTTTCCCCACTTGTGTTGGTGTTGCAGAACCACTTTCCACACTTGAGTTAGTGTTGCAAAACCACTTTCCACACTTGTGCTGGTGATGCAAAAGCACTTTCCACACTTGTGTTGGTGTTGCAAAACCACATAACACACTTGTGCTTGTAATGCAAAGCCACTTTCCCCACTTGATGTAGTGATGCAGAACCACTTTCCGCACTTGCGTTGGTGATGCATAACCACTTGCCGCACTGGTGCTCGCAATGCAGAAGCACTTTTCACACTTGTGCGAGTATTGCAAAGCCACTTTCCGCACTTGTAGTTGCGTTGAAAACCACTTTTTGCACTTGTGTTGGTGTAGAAAACCACTTTTCGCACTTGTGTTAGTGTTGAAAACCACTTTTCACACTTGTGTTAGTGCTGCTGAACCACTTTCCGCACTTGTGGTTGGGTTGAAAACCACTTTCTGCACTTCTGGTTGCATTGAAAACCACTTTTCGCACTTGAGTTGGTGTTGCAGAACCACTTTCCGCATTTGAGTTAGTGTTGCATAACCACTTTCCACACTTGTGCTGCCAATGCAAAATCACTTTTCGCACTTGTGTTAGTGCTGCAGAACCACTTTCCACACTTGTGCTAGTAGTGCAAAACCACTTGTTGTAAAACTACATTCAACACTTGTGGTTGCATTGAAAACCACTTTTCGCACTTGTGTTAGTGGAGAAAACTACTTTCCCCACTTGTGTTAGTGTTGCAAAACCACTTTCCACACTTGTGTTGGTGTTGCAAAATCACTTTCCGTACTTGTGTTAGGGTAGAAAACCACTTTTTGCACTTGTGTTGCAGCACCACTTTCCGCACTTGTGTTGGTGTTGCATAACCACTTTCCACACTTGTGCTGGCAATGCAAAACCACTGTCCACACTTGTGCTAGCAATGCAAAACCACTTTTCACACTTGTGTTAGTGTTGAAAAACCACTTTTCGCACTTGTGTTGGTGCAGGAAACCACTTTTGCACTTGTATTAGTGTGGAAAAAACACTTTTCGCACTTGTGTTTGTGTTGAAATAACCACTTTTCGCACTTGTGTTGGTGCAGGAAACCACTTTTGCACTTGTATTAGTGTGGAAAAAACACTTTTTGCACTTGTGATAGTGTTGAAAAACCACTTTTCGCACTTGTGTTAGTGTTGAAAAACCACTTTTCGCATTTGTGTTGGTGCAGGAAACCACTTTTGCACTTGTATTAGTGTGGAAAAAACACTTTTCGCACTTGTGTAAGTGTTGAAAAACCACATTTCGCACTTGTGTTGGTGCTGGAAACAACTTTTGCACTTGTATTAGTGTGGAAAAAACACTTTTCGCACTTGTGATAGTGTTGAAAAACCACTTTTTGCGAATGTGTTAGTGTTGAAAAACCACTTTTCGCACTTGTGTTGGTACAGGAAACCACTTTTGCACTTGTATAGTGTGGAAAAAACACTTTTTGCACTTGTGATAGTGTTGAAATACCACTTTTCGCACTTGTGTTAGTGTTGAAAAACCACTTTTCGCACTTGTGTTGGTGCAGGAAACCACTTTTGCACTTGTATTAGTGTGGAAAAAACACTTTTTGAACTTGTGATAGTGTTGAAAAACCACTTTTCGCACTTGTGTTAGTGTTGAAAAACCACTTTTCGCACTTGTGTTGGTGCAGGAAACCACTTTTGCACTTGTATTAATGTGGAAAAAACACTTTTTGCACTTGTGATAGTGTTGAAAAACCACTTTTCGCACTTGTGTTAGTGTTGAAAAACCACTTTTCGCACTTGTGTTAGTGTTTAAAAACCACTTTTCGCACTTGTGTTGGTGCAGGAAACCACTTTTGCACTTGTATTGGTGTGGAAAAACCACTTTTCACACTTGTGTTAGTAAACCACTTTTCGCACTTGTGTTGGTGCAGGAAACCACTTTTGCACTTGTATTAGTGTGGAAAAAACACTTTTTGCACTTGTGATAGTGTTGAAAAACCACTTTTGGCACTTGTGTTAGTGTTGAAAAACCACTTTTCGCACTTGTGTTGGTGCAGGAAATCACTTTTGCACTTGTATTAGTGTGGAAAAAACACTTTTTGCACTTGTGTTAGTGTTGAAAAACCACTTTTCGCACTTGTGTTAGTGTTGAAAAACCACTTTTCGCACTTGTGTTAGTGTTGAAAAACCACTTTTCGCACTTGTGATGGTGCAGGAAACCACTTTTGCACTTGTATTAGTGTGGCAAAAACACTTTTTGCACTTGTGATAGTGTTGAAAAACCACTTTTCGCACTTGTGTTAGTGTTGAAAAACCACTTTTCGCACTTGTGTTGGTGCAGGAAACCACTTTTGCACTTGTATTAGTGTGGAAAAAACACTTTTTGCACTTGTGATAGTGTTGAAAAACCACTTTTCGCACTTGTGTTAGTGTTGAAAAACCACTTTTCGCACTTGTGTTAGTGTTGAAAAACCACTTTCGCACTTGTGTTAGTGTTGAAAAACCACTTTTCGCACTTGTGTTGGTGCAGGAAACCACTTTTGCACTTGTATTAGTGTGGAAAAACCACTTTTCGCACTTGTGTTAGTGTTGAAAAACCACTTTTCGCACTTGTATTAGTGTGGAAAAAACACTTTTCGCACTTGTGATAGTGTTGAAAAACCACTTTTCGCACTTGTGTTAGTGTTGAAAAACCACTTTTCGCACTTGTGTTGGTGCAGGAAACCACTTTTGCACTTGTATTAGTGTGGAAAAACCACTTTTCGCACTTGTGTTAGTGTTGAAAAATCACTTTTCGCACTTGTGTTAGTGTTGAAAAACCACTTTTCGCACTTGTTGGTGCAGGAAACCACTTTTGCACTTGTATTCGTGTGGAAAAAACACTTTTTGCACTTGTGTTAGTGTTGAAAAACCACATTTCGCACTTGTGTTAGTGTTGAAAAACCACTTTTCGCACTTGTGTTGGTGCAGGGAACCACTTTGCACTTGTATTAGTGTGGAAAAAACACTTTTCGCACTTGTGTTAGTGTTGAAAAACCACTTTTCGCACTTGTGTTAGTGTTGAAAAACCACTTTCCCTGCTTGTGCAAGCAATGCAAAACCACTTTTCGCACTTGTGCGAGTATTGCAAAGCCACTTTCCCCACTTGTTGTAGTGATGCAGAACCACTTTCCGCACTTGCGTTGGTGATGCATAACCACTTGCCGCACTGGTGCTCGCAATGCAGAAGCACTTCTCACACTTGTGCGAGTATTGCAAAGCCACTTTCTGCACTTGTAGTTGCGTTGAAAACCACTTTTCGCACTTGTGTTGGTGTAGAAAACCACTTTTCGCACTTGTGTTGGTGCAGGAAACCACTTTTGCACTTGTATTAGTGTGGAAAAAACACTTTTTGCACTTGTGATAGTGTTGAAAAACCACTTTTCGCACTTGTGTTGGTGCAGGAAACCACTTTTTGCACTTGTGATAGTGTTGAAAAACCACTTTTCGCACTTGTGTTAGTGTTGAAAAACCACTTTTCGCACTTGTGTTAGTGTTGAAAAACCACTATATGCACTTGTGTTAGTGTTGAAAAACCACTTTTCGCACTTGTGTTAGTGTTGAAAAACCACTTTTCGCATTTGTGTTGGTGCAGAAAACCACTTCTGCACTTGTATTAGTGTGGAAAAACCACTTTTGCACTTGTATTAGTGTGGAAAAACCACTTTTCGCACATGTGTTAGTGTTGAAAAACCACTTTTCGCACTTGTTGGTGCAGGAAACCACTTTTGCACTTGTATTAGTGTGGAAAAAACACTTTTTGCACTTGTGTTAGTGTTGAAAAACCACTTTTCGCACTTGTGTTAGTGTTGAAAAACCACTTTTCGCATTTGTGTTGGTGCAGGAAACCACTTTTGCACTTGTATTAGTGTGGAAAAAACACTTTTCGCACTTGTGTTAGTGTTGAAAAACCACTTTTCGCACTTGTGTTAGTGTTGAAAAACCAATTTTCGCACTTGTGTTAGTGTTGAAAAACCACATTTCGCACTTGTGTTGGTGCTGGAAACCACTTTTGCACTTGTATTAGTGTGGAAAAAACACTTTTCGCACTTGTGATAGTGTTGAAAAACCACTTTTCGCGAATGTGTTAGTGTTGAAAAACCACTTTTCGCACTTGTGTTGGTACAGGAAACCACTTTTGCACTTGTATTAGTGTGGAAAAAACACTTTTTGCACTTGTGATAGTGTTGAAATACCACTTTTCGCACTTGTGTTAGTGTTGAAAAACCACTTTTCGCACTTGTGTTGGTGCAGGAAACCACTTTTGCACTTGTATTAGTGTGGAAAAAACACTTTTTGAACTTGTGATAGTGTTGAAAAACCACTTTTCGCACTTGTGTTGGTGCAGGGAACCACTTTGCACTTGTATTAGTGTGGAAAAAACACTTTTCGCACTTGTGTTAGTGTTGAAAAACCACTTTTCGCACTTGTGTTAGTGTTGAAAAACCAATTTTCGCACTTGTGTTAGTGTTGAAAAACCACTTTCCCTGCTTGTGCAAGCAATGCAAAACCACTTTTCGCACTTGTGCGAGTATTGCAAAGCCACTTTCCCCACTTGTGTTAGTTTTGCAAAACCACTTTCCACACTTGTGTTGGTGTTGCATAACCACTTTCCACACTTGTGTTGGCAATGCAAAACAACTTTTCGCACTTGTGTAATTGTTGCAAAACCACTTTTCGCGCTCTTGTTGGTGTTGAAATACACTTTTCGCATTTATGTTCGTGTTGCAAAACCACTTTCCACACTTGTGCGAGTGATGCAAACCACTTTTCACACTTGTATTGGTGTTGCAGAACCACTTTTCGCGCTCCTGATGGTGTTGAAAACCACTTTTCGCACTTGTGTTAGTGGAGAAAACTACTTTCCTCACTTGTGTTCGTGTTGCAAAACCACTTTCTACACTTGTGCTCGTGATGCAAAACCACTTTCCTCACTTGTGTTCGTGTTGCAAAACCACTTTCCACACTTGTGTTGGTGTTGCATAACCACTTTCCACACTTGTGTTGGCAATGCAAAACAACTTTTCGCACTTGTGTAATTGTTGGAAAACCACTTTTCGCGCTCCTGTTGGTGTTGAAATACACTTTTTGCATTTCTGTTCGTGTTGCAAAACCACTTTCCACACCTGTACAAGTAGTGCAAAACCACTTATCACACTTGTGTTGGTGTTGCAAAACCACTTTACACACTTGTGCTAGTAGTGCAAATCCACTTGTTGAAAAACCACTTTCAACACTTGTGGTTGCGTTGAAAACCACTTTTCGCACTTGTGTTAGTGGAGAAAACTACTTTCCCCACTTGGGTTGGTGTTGCAGAACCACTTTCCACACTTGAGTTAGTGTTGCAAAAGCACTTTCCACACTTGTGTTGGTGTTGCAAAACCACATAACACACTTGTGCTTGTAATGCAAAGCCACTTTCCCCACTTGTTGTAGTGATGCAGAACCACTTTCCGCACTTGCGTTGGTGATGCATAACCACTTGCCGCACTGGTGCTCGCAATGCAGAAGCACTTTTCACACTTGTGCGAGTATTGCAAAGCCACTTTCCGCACTTGTAGTTGCGTTGAAAACCACTTTTCGCACTTGTGTTGGTGTAGAAAACCACTTTTCGCACTTGTGTTGGTGCAGGAAACCACTTTTGCACTTGTATTAGTGTGGAAAAAACACTTTTTGCACTTGTGATAGTGTTGAAAAACCACTTTTCGCACTTGTGTTAGTGTTGAAAAACCACTTTTCGCACTTGTGTTAGTGTTGAAAAACCACTTTTCGCACTTGTGTTGGTGCAGGAAACCACTTTTGCACTTGTATTAGTGTGGAAAAACCACTTTTTGCACTTGTGATAGTGTTGAAAAACCACTTTTCGCACTTGTGTTAGTGTTGAAAAACCACTTTTCGCACTTGTGTTAGTGTTGAAAAACCACTATTCGCACTTGTGTTAGTGTTGAAAAACCACTTTTCGCACTTGTGTTAGTGTTGAAAAACCACTTTTCGCATTTGTGTTGGTGCAGGAAACCACTTTTGCACTTGTATTAGTGTTGAAAAACCACTTTTCGCACTTGTGTTGGTGCAGGAAACCACTTTTGCACTTGTATTAGTGTGGAAAAACCACTTTTTGCACTTGTGATAGTGTTGAAAAACCACTTTTCGCACTTGTGTTAGTGTTGAAAAACCACTTTTCGCACTTGTGTTAGTGTTGAAAAACCACTATTCGCACTTGTGTTAGTGTGGAAAAAACACTTTTTGCACTTGTGATAGTGTTGAAAAACCACTTCTGCACTTGTATTAGTGTGGAAAAACCACTTCTGCACTTGTATTAGTGTTGAAAAACCACTTTTCGCACTTGTGTTGGTGCAGGGAACCACTTTGCACTTGTATTAGTGTGGAAAAAACACTTTTCGCACTTGTGTTAGTGTTGAAAAACCACTTTTCGCACTTGTGTTAGTGTTGAAAAACCAATTTTCGCACTTGTGTTAGTATTGAAAACCACTTTTCGCACTTGTGTTGGTGCAGGGAACCACTTTGCACTTGTATTAGTGTGGAAAAAACACTTTTCGCACTTGTGTTAGTGTTGAAAAACCACTTTTCGCACTTGTGTTAGTGTTGAAAAACCACTTTCCCTGCTTGTGCAAGCAATGCAAAACCACTTTTCGCACTTGTGCGAGTATTGCAAAGCCACTTTCCCCACTTGTGTTAGTTTTGCAAAACCACTTTCCACACTTGTGTTGGTGTTGCATAACCACTTTCCACACTTGTGTTGGCAATGCAAAACAACTTTTCGCACTTGTGTAATTGTTGCAAAACCACTTTTCGCGCTCTTGTTGGTGTTGAAATACACTTTTCGCATTTATGTTCGTGTTGCAAAACCACTTTCCACACTTGTGCGAGTGATGCAAACCACTTTTCACACTTGTATTGGTGTTGCAGAACCACTTTTCGCGCTCCTGATGGTGTTGAAAACCACTTTTCGCACTTGTGTTAGTGGAGAAAACTACTTTCCTCACTTGTGTTCGTGTTGCAAAACCACTTTCTACACTTGTGCTCGTGATGCAAAACCACTTTCCTCACTTGTGTTCGTGTTGCAAAACCACTTTCCACACTTGTGCGAGTGATGCAAAACGACTTATCACACTTGTGTTGGTGTTGCAAAACCACTTTCCACACTTGTGTTGGTGTTGCATAACCACTTTCCACACTTGTGTTGGCAATGCAAAACAACTTTTCGCACTTGTGTAATTGTTGGAAAACCACTTTTCGCGCTCCTGTTGGTGTTGAAATACACTTTTTGCATTTCTGTTCGTGTTGCAAAACCACTTTCCACACCTGTACAAGTAGTGCAAAACCACTTATCACACTTGTGTTGGTGTTGCAAAACCACTTTACACACTTGTGCTAGTAGTGCAAATCCACTTGTTGAAAAACCACTTTCAACACTTGTGGTTGTGTTGAAAACCACTTTTCGCACTTGTGTTAGTGGAGAAAACTACTTTCTCCACTTGTGTTGGTGTTGCAGAACCACTTTCCACACTTGAGTTAGTGTTGCAAAACCACTTTCCACACTTGTGCTGGTGATGCAAAAGCACTTTCCACACTTGTGTTGGTGTTGCAAAACCACATAACACACTTGTGCTTGTAATGCAAAGCCACTTTCCCCACTTGTTGTAGTGATGCAGAACCACTTTCCGCACTTGCGTTGGTGATGCATAACCACTTGCCGCACTGGTGCTCGCAATGCAGAAGCACTTTTCACACTTGTGCGAGTATTGCAAAGCCACTTTCCGCACTTGTAGTTGCGTTGAGAACCACTTTTCGCACTTGTGTTGGTGTAGAAAATCACTTTTCGCACTTGTGTTAGTGTTGAAAACCACTTTTCACACTTGTGTTAGTGCTGCTGAACCACTTTCCGCACTTGTGGTTGCGTTGAAAACCACTTTCTGCACTTCTGGTTGCATTGAAAACCACTTTTCGCACTTGTGTTAGTGCAGAAAACTACTTTCCCCACTTGTGTTAGTGTTGCAAAACCACTTTCCACACTTGTGATAGTGATGCAAAACCACTTTCCTCACTTGTGTTGGTGTTGCAAAACCACTTTACACACTTGTGCTTGTAATTCAAAACGACGTTTCGCACTTGTGTTAGTGTTGAAAACCACTTTTCGCACTTGTGTTGGTGTTGCAGAACCACTTTCCGCATTTGAGTTAGTGTTGCATAACCACTTTCCACACTTGTGCTGCCAATGCAAAACCACTTTTTGCACTTGTGTTAGTGCTGCAGAACCACTTTACACACTTGTGCTAGTAGTGCAAAACCACTTGTTGTAAAACTACATTCAACACTTGTGGTTGCATTGAAAACCACTTTTCGCACTTGTGTTAGTGGAGAAAACTACTTTCCCCACTTGTGTTAGTGTTGCAAAACCACTTTCCACACTTGTGTTGGTGTTGCAAAATCACTTTCCGTACTTGTGTTAGGGTAGAAAACCACTTTTTGCACTTGTGTTAGTGTTGCAGCACCACTTGCCGCACTTGTGTTGGTGTTGCTAACCACTTTCCACACTTGTGCTGTCAATGCAAAACCACTGTCCACACTTGTGCTAGCA
Organism: Myxine glutinosa; assembly: GCF_964187855.1. Taxonomy (NCBI): domain Eukaryota; kingdom Metazoa; phylum Chordata; class Myxini; order Myxiniformes; family Myxinidae; genus Myxine; species Myxine glutinosa. The sequence continues at coordinate 50,985,130 of NC_136264.1, read as the reverse complement.
ATGCAAAACCACTTTTCACACTTGTTAGTGTTGAAAAACCACTTTTCGCACTTGTGTTGGTGCAGGAAACCACTTTTGCACTTGTATTAGTGTGGAAAAAACACTTTTCGCACTTGTGTTAGTGTTGAAATAACCACTTTTCGCACTTGTGTTAGTGTTGAAAAACCACTTTTCGCACTTGTGTTGGTGCAGGAAACCACTTTTGCACTTGTATTAGTGTGGAAAAAACACTTTTTGCACTTGTGATAGTGTTGAAAAACCACTTTTCACACTTGTGTTAGTGTTGAAAAACCACTATTCGCACTTGTGTTGGTGCAGGAAACCACTTTTGCACTTGCATTAGTGTGGAAAACCACTTTTCGCACTTCTGTTAGTGTTGAAAAACCACTTTTCGCACTTGTGTTAGTGTTGAAAAACCACTATTCGCACTTGTATTGGTGCAGGAAACCACTTTTGCACTTGTATTAGTGTGGAAAAACCACTTTTGCACTTGTATTAGTGTGGAAAAAACACTTTTTGCACTTATGATAGTGTTGAAAAACCACTTTTCGCACTTGTGTTAGTGTTGAAAAACCACTTTTTGCACTTTTGTTGGTGCAGGAAACCACTTTTGCACTTGTATTAGTGTGGAAAAAACACTTTTTGCACTTGTGATAGTGTTGAAAAACCACTTTTCGCACTTGTGTTAGTGTTGAAAAACCACTTTTCGCACTTGTGTTAGTGTTGAAAAACCACTTTTCGCACTTGTGATGGTGCAGGAAACCACTTTTGCACTTGTATTAGTGTGGCAAAAACACTTTTTGCACTTGTGATAGTGTTGAAAAACTACTTTTCGCACTTGTGTTAGTGTTGAAAAACCACTTTTCGCACTTGTGTTGGTGCAGGAAACCACTTTTGCACTTGTATTAGTGTGGAAAAACCACTTTTCGCACTTGTGTTAGTGTTGAAAAACCACTTTTCGCACTTGTATTAGTGTGGAAAAAACACTTTTTGCACTTGTGATAGTGTTGAAAAACCACTTTTCGCACTTGTGTTAGTGTTGAAAAACCACTTTTCGCACTTGTGTTGGTGCAGGAAACCACTTTTGCACTTGTATTAGTGTGGAAAAAACACTTTTTGCACTTGTGTTAGTGTTGAAAAACCACATTTCGCAGTTGTGTTAGTGTTGAAAAACCACTTTTCGCACTTGTGTTGGTGCAGGGAACCACTTTGCACTTGTATTAGTGTGGAAAAAACACTTTTCGCACTTGTGTTAGTGTTGAAAAACCACTTTTCGCACTTGTGTTAGTGTTGAAAAACCAATTTTCGCACTTGTGTTAGTATTGAAAACCACATTTCGCACTTGTGTTGGTGCAGGAAACCACTTTTGCACTTGTATTAGTGTGGAAAAAACACTTTTCGCACTTGTGCGAGTATTGCAAAGCCACTTTCCCCACTTGTGTTAGTTTTGCAAAACCACTTTCCACACTTGTGTTGGTGTTGCATAACCACTTTCCACACTTGTTGGCAATGCAAAACAACTTTTCGCACTTGTGTAATTGTTGCAAAACCACTTTTCGCGCTCTTGTTGGTGTTGAAATACACTTTTCGCATTTATGTTCGTGTTGCAAAACCACTTTCCACACTTGTGCGAGTGATGCAAACCACTTTTCACACTTGTATTGGTGTTGCAGAACCACTTTTCGCGCTCCTGATGGTGTTGAAAACCACTTTTCGCACTTGTGTTAGTGGAGAAAACTACTTTCCTCACTTGTGTTCGTGTTGCAAAACCACTTTCCACACTTGTGCGAGTGATGCAAAACGACTTATCACACTTGTGTTGGTGTTGCAAAACCTCTTTCCACACTTGTGTTGGTGTTGCATAACCACATTTCCACACTTGTGCTGCCAATGCAAAACCACTTTTCGCACTTGTGTAATTGTTGGAAAACCACTTTTCACGCTCCTGTTGGTGTTGAAATACACTTTTTGCATTTCTGTTCGTGTTGCAAAACCACTTTCCACACCTGTGCAAGTAGTGCAAAACCACTTATCACACTTGTGTTGGTGTTGCAAAACCACTTTCCACACTTGTGCTGGTGATGCAAAAGCACTTTCCACACTTGTGTTGGTGTTGCAAAACCACATAACACACTTGTGCTTGTAATGCAAAGCCACTTTCCCCACTTGTTGTAGTGATGCAGAACCACTTTCCGCACTTGCGTTGGTGATGCATAACCACTTGCCGCACTGGTGCTCGCAATGCAGAAGCACTTTTCACACTTGTGCGAGTATTGCAAAGCCACTTTCCGCACTTGTAGTTGCGTTGAAAACCACTTTTCGCACTTCTGTTGGTGCAGGAAACCACTTTTGCACTTGTATTAGTGTGGAAAAAACACTTTTTGCACTTGTGATAGTGTTGAAAAACCACTTTTCGCACTTGTGTTAGTGTTGAAAAACCACTTTTCGCACTTGTGTTAGTGTTGAAAAACCACTTTTCGCACTTGTGTTGGTGCAGGAAACCACTTTTGCACTTGTATTAGTGTGGAAAAACCACTTTTTGCACTTGTGATAGTGTTGAAAAACCACTTTTCGCACTTGTGTTAGTGTTGAAAAACCACTTTTCGCACTTGTGTTAGTGTTGAAAAACCACTATTCGCACTTGTGTTAGTGTTGAAAAACCACTTTTCGCACTTGTGTTAGTGTTGAAAAACCACTTTTCGCATTTGTGTTGGTGCAGGAAACCACTTTTGCACTTGTATTAGTGTGGAAAAAACACTTTTTGCACTTGTGATAGTGTTGAAAAACCACTTCTGCACTTGTATTAGTGTGGAAAAACCACTTTTGCACTTGTATTAGTGTGGAAAAACCACTTTTCGCACATGTGTTAGTGTTGAAAAATCACTTTTCGCACTTGTGTTAGTGTTGAAAAACCACTTTTCGCACTTGTGTTGGTGCAGGAAACCACTTTTGCACTTGTATTAGTGTGGAAAAAACACTTTTTGCACTTGTGTTAGTGTTGAAAAACCACTTTTCGCACTTGTGTTAGTGTTGAAAAACCACTTTTCGCATTTGTGTTGGTGCAGGAAACCACTTTTGCACTTGTATTAGTGTGGAAAAAACACTTTTCGCACTTGTGTTAGTGTTGAAAAACCACTTTTCGCACTTGTGTTAGTGTTGAAAAACCAATTTTCGCACTTGTGTTAGTGTTGAAAAACCACATTTCGCACTTGTGTTGGTGCTGGAAACCACTTTTGCACTTGTATTAGTGTGGAAAAAACACTTTTCGCACTTGTGATAGTGTTGAAAAACCACTTTTCGCGAATGTGTTAGTGTTGAAAAACCACTTTTCGCACTTGTGTTGGTACAGGAAACCACTTTTGCACTTGTATTAGTGTGGGAAAAACACTTTTTGCACTTGTGATAGTGTTGAAATACCACTTTTCGCACTTGTGTTAGTGTTGAAAAACCACTTTTCGCACTTGTGTTGGTGCAGGAAACCACTTTTGCACTTGTATTATTGTGGAAAAAACACTTTTTGAACTTGTGATAGTGTTGAAAAACCACTTTTCGCACTTGTGTTGGTGCAGGAAACCACTTTTGCACTTGTATTAATGTGGAAAAAACACTTTTTGCACTTGTGATAGTGTTGAAAAACCACTTTTCGCACTTGTGTTAGTGTTGAAAAACCACTTTTCGCACTTGTGTTAGTGTTTAAAAACCACTTTTCGCACTTGTGTTGGTGCAGGAAACCACATTTGCACTTGTATTAGTGTGGAAAAAACACTTTTTGCACTTGTGTTAGTGTGGAAAAACCACTTTTCGCACTTGTGTTAGTGTTGAAAAACCACTTTTCACACTTGTATTGGTGTTGCAGAACCACTTTTCGCGCTCCTGATGGTGTTGAAAACCACTTTTCGCACTTGTGTTAGTGGAGAAAACTACTTTCCTCACTTGTGTTCGTGTTGGAAAACCACTTTCCACACTTGTGCGAGTGATGCAAAACGACTTATCACACTTGTGTTGGTGTTGCAAAACCTCTTTCCACACTTGTGTTGGTGTTGCATAACCACATTTCCACACTTGTGCTGCCAATGCAAAACCACTTTTCGCACTTGTGTAATTGTTGGAAAACCACTTTTCGCGCTCCTGTTGGTGTTGAAATACACTTATTGCATTTCTGTTCGTGTTGCAAAACCACTTTCCACACCTGTGCAAGTAGTGCAAAACCACTTATCACACTTGTGTTGGTGTTGCAAAACCACTTTACACACTTGTGCTAGTAGTGCAAATCCACTTGTTGAAAAACCACTTTCAACACTTGTGGTTGCGTTGAAAACCACTTTTCGCACTTGTGTTAGTGGAGAAAACTACTTTCCCCACTTGTGTTGGTGTTGCAGAACCACTTTCCACACTTGAGTTAGTGTTGCAAAACCACTTTCCACACTTGTGCTGGTGATGCAAAAGCACTTTCCACACTTGTGTTGGTGTTGCAAAACCACATAACACACTTGTGCTTGTAATGCAAAGCCACTTTCCCCACTTGTTGTAGTGATGCAGAACCACTTTCCGCACTTGCGTTGGTGATGCATAACCACTTGCCGCACTGGTGCTCGCAATGCAGAAGCACTTTTCACACTTGTGCGAGTATTGCAAAGCCACTTTCCGCACTTGTAGTTGCGTTGAGAACCACTTTTCGCACTTGTGTTGGTGTAGAAAACCACTTTTCGCACTTGTGTTAGTGTTGAAAACCACTTTTCACACTTGTGTTAGTGCTGCTGAACCACTTTCCTCACTTGTGGTTGTGTTGAAAACCACTTTCTGCACTTCTGGTTGCATTGAAAACCACATTTCGCACTTGTGTTAGTGCAGAAAACTACTTTCCCCACTTGTGTTAGTGTTGCAAAACCACTTTCCACACTTGTGATAGTGATGCAAAACCACTTTCCTCACTTGTGTTGGTGTTGCAAAACCACTTTACACACTTGTGCTTGTAATTCAAAACGACGTTTCGCACTTGTGTTAGTGTTGAAAACCACTTTTCGCACTTGTGTTGGTGTTGCAGAACCACTTTCCGCATTTGAGTTAGTGTTGCATAACCACTTTCCACACTTGTGCTGCCAATGCAAAACCACTTTTCGCACTTGTGGTAGTGCTGCAGAACCACTTTACACACTTGTGCTAGTAGTGCAAAACCACTTGTTGTAAAACTACATTCAACACTTGTGGTTGCATTGAAAACCACTTTTCGCACTTGTGTTAGTGGAGAAAACTACTTTCCCCACTTGTGTTAGTGTTGCAAAACCACTTTCCACACTTGTGTTGGTGTTGCAAAATCACTTTCCGTACTTGTGTTAGGGTAGAAAACCACTTTTTGCACTTGTGTTAGTGTTGCAGCACCACTTGCCGCACTTGTGTTGGTGTTGCTAACCACTTTCCACACTTGTGCTGGCAATGCAAAACCACTGTCCACACTTGTGCTAGCAATGCAAAACCACTTTTCACACTTGTGTTAGTGTTGAAAAACCACTTTTCGCACTTGTGTTGGTGCAGGAAACCACTTTTGCACTTGTATTAGTGTGGAAAAAACACTTTTCGCACTTGTGTTAGTGTTGAAATAACCACTTTTCGCACTTGTGTTGGTGCAGGAAACCACTTTTGCACTTGTATTAGTGTGGAAAAACCACTTTTCGCACTTGTGTTAGTGTTGAAAAACCACTTTTCGTACTTGTGTTGGTGCAGGAAACCACTTTTGCACTTGTATTAGTATGGAAAAAACACTTTTTGCACTTGTGATAGTGTTGAAAAACCACTTTTCGCACTTGTGTTAGTGTTGAAAAACCACTTTTCGCACTTGTGTTGGTGCAGGAAACCACTTTTGCACTTGTGATAGTGTTGAAAAACCACTTTTCGCACTTGTGTTAGTGTTGAAAAACCACTTTTCGCACTTGTGTTAGTGTTGAAAAACCACTTTTCGCACTTGTGTTAGTGTTGAAAAACCACTTTTCGCACTTGTGTTGGTGCAGGAAACCACTTTTGCACTTGTATTAGTGTGGAAAAACCACTTTTCGCACTTGTGTTAGTGTTGAAAAACCACTTTTCGCACTTGTATTAGTGTGGAAAAAACACTTTTTGCACTTGTGATAGTGTTGAAAAACCACTTTTCGCACTTGTGTTAGTGTTGAAAAACCACTTTTCGCACTTGTGTTGGTGCAGGAAACCACTTTTGCACTTGTATTAGTGTGGAAAAAACACTTTTTGCACTTGTGTTAGTGTTGAAAAACCACTTTTCGCACTTGTGTTAGTGTTGAAAAACCACTTTTCGCATTTGTGTTGGTGCAGGAAACCACTTTTGCACTTGTATTAGTGTGGAAAAAACACTTTTCGCACTTGTGTTAGTGTTGAAAAACCACTTTTCGCACTTGTGTTGGTGCAGGAAACCACTTTTGCACTTGTATTAGTGTGGAAAAACCACTTTTTGCACTTGTGATAGTGTTGAAAAACCACTTTTCGCACTTGTGTTAGTGTTGAAAAACCACTTTTCGCACTTGTGTTAGTGTTGAAAAACCACTATTCGCACTTGTGTTAGTGTTGAAAAACCACTTTTCGCACTTGTGTTAGTGTTGAAAAACCACTTTTCGCATTTGTGTTGGTGCAGGAAACCACTTTTGCACTTGTATTAGTGTGGAAAAAACACTTTTTGCACTTGTGATAGTGTTGAAAAACCACTTCTGCACTTGTATTAGTGTGGAAAAACCACTTTTGCACTTGTATTAGTGTGGAAAAACCACTTTTCGCACATGTGTTAGTGTTGAAAAATCACTTTTCGCACTTGTGTTAGTGTTGAAAAACCACTTTTCGCACTTGTGTTGGTGCAGGAAACCACTTTTGCACTTGTATTAGTGTGGAAAAAACACTTTTTGCACTTGTGTTAGTGTTGAAAAACCACTTTTTGCACTTGTGTTAGTGTTGAAAAACCACTTTTCGCATTTGTGTTGGTGCAGGAAACCACTTTTGCACTTGTATTAGTGTGGAAAAAACACTTTTCGCACTTGTGTTAGTGTTGAAAAACCACTTTTCGCACTTGTGTTAGTGTTGAAAAACCAATTTTCGCACTTGTGTTAGTGTTGAAAAACCACATTTCGCACTTGTGTTGGTGCTGGAAACCACTTTTGCACTTGTATTAGTGTGGAAAAAACACTTTTCGCACTTGTGATAGTGTTGAAAAACCACTTTTCGCGAATGTGTTAGTGTTGAAAAACCACTTTTCGCACTTGTGTTGGTACAGGAAACCACTTTTGCACTTGTATTAGTGTTGAAATACCACTTTTCGCACTTGTGTTAGTGTTGAAAAACCACTTTTCGCACTTGTGTTGGTGCAGGAAACCACTTTTGCACTTGTATTAGTGTGGAAAAAACACTTTTTGAACTTGTGATAGCGTTGAAAAACCACTTTTTGCACTTGTGTTAGTGTTGAAAAACCACTTTTCGCACTTGTGTTAGTGTTGAAAAACCACTTTTCGCACTTGTGTTAGTGTTGAAAAACCACTTTTCGCACTTGTGTTGGTGCAGGAAACCACTTTTGCACTTGTATTAGTGTGGAAAAACCACTTTTCGCACTTGTGTTAGTGTTGAAAAACCACTTTTCGCACTTGTATTAGTGTGGAAAAAACACTTTTTGCACTTGTGATAGTGTTGAAAAACCACTTTTCGCACTTGTGTTAGTGTTGAAAAACCACTTTTCGCACTTGTGTTGGTGCAGGAAACCACTTTTGCACTTGTATTAGTGTGGAAAAACCACTTTTGCACTTGTATTAGTGTGGAAAAACCACTTTTCGCACATGTGTTAGTGTTGAAAAATCACTTTTCGCACTTGTGTTAGTGTTGAAAAACCAATTTTCGCACTTGTGTTGGTGCAGGAAACCACTTTTGCACTTGTATTAGTGTGGAAAAACCACTTTTCGCACTTGTGTTAGTGTTGAAAATTCGCACTTGTGTTAGTGTTGAAAAACCACTTTTCGCACTAGTGTTGGTGCAGGAAACTACTTTTGCACTTGTATTAGTGTGGAAAAAACACTTTTAGCACTTGTGCTAGTGTTGAAAAACTACTTTTCGCACTTGTGTTATTGTTGAAAAACCACTTTTCGCACTTGTGTTGGTGCAGGAAACCACTTTTGCACTTGTATTAGTGTGGAAAAAACACTTTTCGCACTTGTTTTAGTGTTGAAAAACCACTTTTCGCACTTGTGTTAGTGTTGAAAAACCACTTTTCGCACTTGTGTTGGTGCAGGAAACCACTTTTGCACTTGTATTAGTGTGGAAAAAACACTTTTTGCACTTGTGTTAGTGTTGAAAAACCACTTTTCGCACTTGTGTTAGTGTTGAAAAACCACTTTTCGCATTTGTGTTGGTGCAGGAAACCACTTTTGCACTTGTATTAGTGTGGAAAAAACACTTTTCGCACTTGTGTTAGTGTTGAAAAACCACTTTTCGCACTTGTGTTGGTGCAGGAAACCACTTTTGCACTTGTATTAGTGTGGAAAAACCACTTTTTGCACTTATGATAGTGTTGAAAAACCACTTTTCGCACTTGTGTTAGTGTTGAAAAACCACTTTTCGCACTTGTGTTAGTGTTGAAAAACCACTATTCGCACTTGTGTTAGTGTTGAAAAACCACTTTTCGCACTTGTGTTAGTGTTGAAAAAACCACTTTTCGCATTTGTGTTGGTGCAGGAAACCACTTTTGCACTTGTATTAGTGTGGAAAAAACACTTTTTGCACTTGTGATAGTGTTGAAAAACCACTTCTGCACTTGTATTAGTGTGGAAAAACCACTTTTGCACTTGTATTAGTGTGGAAAAACCACTTTTCGCACATGTGTTAGTGTTGAAAAATCACTTTTCGCACTTGTGTTAGTGTTGAAAAACCACTTTTCGCACTTGTGTTGGTGCAGGAAACCACTTTTGCACTTGTATTAGTGTGGAAAAAACACTTTTTGCACTTGTGTTATTGTTGAAAAACCACTTTTCGCACTTGTTAGTGTTGAAAAACCACTTTTCGCATTTGTGTTGGTGCAGGAAACCACTTTTGCACTTGTATTAGTGTGGAAAAAACACTTTTCGCACTTGTGTTAGTGTTGAAAAACCACTTTTCGCACTTGTGTTAGTGTTGAAAAACCAATTTTCGCACTTGTGTTAGTGTTGAAAAACCACATTTCGCACTTGTGTTGGTGCTGGAAACCACTTTTGCACTTGTATTAGTGTGGAAAAAACACTTTTCGCACTTGTGATAGTGTTGAAAAACCACTTTTCGCGAATGTGTTAGTGTTGAAAAACCACTTTTCGCACTTGTGATAGTGTTGAAATACCACTTTTCGCACTTGTGTTAGTGTTGAAAAACCACTTTTCGCACTTGTGTTAGTGTTGAAAAACCACTTTTCGCACTTGTGTTGGTGCAGGAAACCACTTTTGCACTTGTATTAGTGTGGAAAAAACACTTTTTGCACTTGTGATAGTGAGGAAATACCACTTTTCGCACTTGTGTTAGTGTTGAAAAACCACTTTTCGCACTTGTGTTGGTGCAGGAAACCACTTTTGCACTTGTATTAGTGTGGAAAAAACACTTTTTGAACTTGTGATAGCGTTGAAAAACCACTTTTCGCACTTGTGTTAGTGTTGAAAAACCACTTTTCGCACTTGTGTTAGTGTTGAAAAACCACTTTTCGCACTTGTGTTGGTGCAGGAAACCACTTTTGCACTTGTATTGGTGTGGAAAAACCACTTTTCACACTTGTGTTAGTGTTGAAAAACCACTTTTCGCACTTGTGTTGGTGCAGGAAACCACTTTTGCACTTGTATTAGTGTGGAAAAAACACTTTTTGCACTTGTGATAGTGTTGAAAAACCGCTTTTGGCACTTGTGTTAGTGTTGAAAAACCACTTTTCGCACTTGTGTTGGTGCAGGAAACCACTTTTGCACTTGTATTAGTGTGGAAAAAACACTTTTTGCACTTGTGATGGTGTTGAAAAACCACTTTTCGCACTTGTGTTAGTGTTGAAAAACCACTTTTCGCACTTGTGTTAGTGTTGAAAAACCACTTTTCGCACTTGTGATGGTGCAGGAAACCACTTTTGCACTTGTATTAGTGTGGCAAAAACACTTTTTGCACTTGTGATGGTGTTGAAAAACCACTTTTCGCACTTGTGTTAGTGTTGAAAAACCACTTTTCGCACTTGTGTTGGTGCAGGAAACCACTTTTGCACTTGTATTAGTGTGGAAAAAACACTTTTTGCACTTGTGATAGTGTTGAAAAACCACTTTTCGCACTTGTGTTAGTGTTGAAAAACCACTTTTCGCACTTGTGTTAGTGTTGAAAAACCACTTTTCGCACTTGTGTTGGTGCAGGAAACCACTTTTGCACTTGTATTAGTGTGGAAAAACCACTTTTCGCACTTGTGTTAGTGTTGAAAAACCACTTTTCGCACTGGTGTTGGTGCAGGAAACCACTTTTGCACTTGTATTAGTGTGGAAAAACCACTTTTCGCACTTGTGTTAGTGTTGAAAAACCACTTTTCGCACTTGTGTTAGTATTGAAAACCACATTTCGCACTTGTGTTGGTGCAGGAAACCACTTTTGCACTTGTATTAGTGTGGAAAAACCACTTTTCGCATTTGAGTTAGTGTTGCATAACCACTTTCCACACTTGTGCTGCCAATGCAAAACCACTTTTCGCACTTGTGGTAGTGCTGCAGAACCACTTTACACACTTGTGCTAGTAGTGCAAAACCACTTGTTGTAAAACTACATTCAACACTTGTGGTTGCATTGAAAACCACTTTTCGCACTTGTGTTAGTGGAGAAAACTACTTTCCCCACTTGTGTTAGTGTTGCAAAACCACTTTCCACACTTGTGTTGGTGTTGCAAAATCACTTTCCGTACTTGTGTTAGGGTAGAAAACCACTTTTTGCACTTGTGTTAGTGTTGCAGCACCACTTGCCGCACTTGTGTTGGTGTTGCTAACCACTTTCCACACTTGTGCTGGCAATGCAAAACCACTGTCCACACTTGTGCTAGCAATGCAAAACCACTTTTCACACTTGTGTTAGTGTTGAAAAACCACTTTTCGCACTTGTGTTGGTGCAGGAAACCACTTTTGCACTTGTATTAGTGTGGAAAAAACACTTTTCGCACTTGTGTTAGTGTTGAAATAACCACTTTTCGCACTTGTGTTGGTGCAGGAAACCACTTTTGCACTTGTATTAGTGTGGAAAAAACACTTTTCGCACTTGTGTTAGTGTTGAAATAACCACTTTTCGCACTTGTGTTGGTGCAGGAAACCACTTTTGCACTTGTATTAGTGTGGAAAAACCACTTTTCGCACTTGTGTTAGTGTTGAAAAACCACTTTTCGTACTTGTGTTGGTGCAGGAAACCACTTTTGCACTTGTATTAGTATGGAAAAAACACTTTTTGCACTTGTGATAGTGTTGAAAAACCACTTTTCGCACTTGTGTTAGTGTTGAAAAACCACTTTTCGCACTTGTGTTGGTGCAGGAAACCACTTTTGCACTTGTGATAGTGTTGAAAAACCACTTTTCGCACTTGTGTTAGTGTTGAAAAACCACTTTTCGCACTTGTGTTAGTGTTGAAAAACCACTTTTCGCACTTGTGTTAGTGTTGAAAAACCACTTTTCGCACTTGTGTTGGTGCAGGAAACCACTTTTGCACTTGTATTAGTGTGGAAAAACCACTTTTCGCACTTGTGTTAGTGTTGAAAAACCACTTTTCGCACTTGTGTTAGTGTTGAAAAACCACTATTCGCACTTGTGTTAGTGTTGAAAAACCACTTTTCGCACTTGTGTTAGTGTTGAAAAACCACTTTTCGCATTTGTGTTGGTGCAGGAAACCACTTTTGCACTTGTATTAGTGTGGAAAAAACACTTTTTGCACTTGTGATCGTGTTGAAAAACCACTTCTGCACTTGTATTAGTGTGGAAAAACCACTTTTGCACTTGTATTAGTGTGGAAAAACCACTTTTCGCACATGTGTTAGTGTTGAAAAATCACTTTTCGCACTTGTGTTAGTGTTGAAAAACCACTTTTCGCACTTGTGTTGGTGCAGGAAACCACTTTTGCACTTGTATTAGTGTGGAAAAAACACTTTTTGCACTTGTGTTAGTGTTGAAAAACCACTTTTTGCACTTGTGTTAGTGTTGAAAAACCACTTTTCGCATTTGTGTTGGTGCAGGAAACCACTTTTGCACTTGTATTAGTGTGGAAAAAACACTTTTCGCACTTGTGTTAGTGTTGAAAAACCACTTTTCGCACTTGTGTTAGTGTTGAAAAACCAATTTTCGCACTTGTGTTAGTGTTGAAAAACCACATTTCGCACTTGTGTTGGTGCTGGAAACCACTTTTGCACTTGTATTAGTGTGGAAAAAACACTTTTCACACTTGTGATAGTGTTGAAAAACCACTTTTCGCGAATGTGTTAGTGTTGAAAAACCACTTTTCGCACTTGTGTTGGTACAGGAAACCACTTTTGCACTTGTATTAGTGTGGAAATAACACTTTTTGCACTTGTGATAGTGTTGAAATACCACTTTTCGCACTTGTGTTAGTGTTGAAAAACCACTTTTCGCACTTGTGTTGGTGCAGGAAACCACTTTTGCACTTGTATTAGTGTGGAAAAAACACTTTTTGAACTTGTGATAGCGTTGAAAAACCACTTTTCGCACTTGTGTTAGTGTTGAAAAACCACTTTTCGCACTTGTGTTAGTGTTGAAAAACCACTTTTCGCACTTGTGTTAGTGTTGAAGAACCACTTTTCGCACTTGTGTTGGTGCAGGAAACCACTTTTGCACTTGTATTAGTGTGGAAAAACCACTTTTCGCACTTGTGTTAGTGTTGAAAAACCACTTTTCGCACTTGTATTAGTGTGGAAAAAACACTTTTTGCACTTGTGATAGTGTTGAAAAACCACTTTTCGCACTTGTGTTAGTGTTGAAAAACCACTTTTCGCACTTGTGTTGGTGCAGGAAACCACTTTTGCACTTGTATTAGTGTGGAAAAACCACTTTTGCACTTGTATTAGTGTGGAAAAACCACTTTTCGCACATGTGTTAGTGTTGAAAAATCACTTTTCGCACTTGTGTTAGTGTTGAAAAACCAATTTTCGCACTTGTGTTGGTGCAGGAAACCACTTTTGCACTTGTATTAGTGTGGAAAAACCACTTTTCGCACTTGTGTTAGTGTTGAAAAACCACTTTTCGCACTTGTGTTAGTGTTGAAAAACCACTTTTCGCACTAGTGTTGGTGCAGGAAACTACTTTTGCACTTGTATTAGTGTGGAAAAAACACTTTTAGCACTTGTGCTAGTGTTGAAAAACTACTTTTCGCACTTGTGTTATTGTTGAAAAACCACTTTTCGCACTTGTGTTGGTGCAGGAAACCACTTTTGCACTTGTATTAGTGTGGAAAAAACACTTTTCGCACTTGTTTTAGTGTTGAAAAACCACTTTTCGCACTTGTGTTAGTGTTGAAAAACCACTTTTCGCACTTGTGTTGGTGCAGGAAACCACTTTTGCACTTGTATTAGTGTGGAAAAAACACTTTTTGCACTTGTGATAGTGTTGAAAAACCACTTTTCGCACTTGTGTTAGTGTTGAAAAACCACTTTTCGCACTTGTGTTGGTGCAGGAAACCACTTTTGCACTTGTATTAGTGTGGAAAAAACACTTTTTGCACTTGTGATAGTGTTGAAAAACCACTTTTCGCACTTGTGTTAGTGTTGAAAAACCACTTTTCGCACTTGTGTTAGTGTTGAAAAACCACTTTTCGCACTTGTGTTGGTGCAGGAAACCACTTTTGCACTTGTATTAGTGTGGAAAAAACACTTTTTGCACTTGTGTTAGTGTTGAAAAACCACTTTTCGCACTTGTGTTAGTGTTGAAAAACCACTTTTCGCATTTGTGTTGGTGCAGGAAACCACTTTTGCACTTGTATTAGTGTGGAAAAAACACTTTTCGCACTTGTGTTAGTGTTGAAAAACCACTTTTCGCACTTGTGTTGGTGCAGGAAACCACTTTTGCACTTGTATTAGTGTGGAAAAAACACTTTTTGCACTTGTGATAGTGTTGAAAACCACTTTTGGCACTTGTGTTGGTGCAGGAAACCACTTTTGCACTTGTATTAGTGTGGAAAAAACACTTTTTGCACTTGTGATAGTGTTGAAAAACCACTTTTCGCACTTGTGTTAGTGTTGAAAAACCACTTTTCGCACTTGTTAGTGTTGAAAAACCACTTTTCGCACTTGTGTTAGTGTTGAAAAACCACTTTTCGCACTTGTGTTGGTGCAGGAAACCACTTTTGCACTTGTATTAGTGTGGAAAAAACACTTTTTGCACTTGTGTTAGTGTTGAAAAACCACATTTCGCACTTGTGTTAGTGTTGAAAAACCACTTTTCGCACTTGTGTTGGTGCAGGGAACCACTTTTGCACTTGTATTAGTGTGGAAAAAACACTTTTCGCACTTGTTAGTGTTGAAAAACCACTTTTCGCACTTGTGTTAGTGTTGAAAAACCAATTTTCGCACTTGTGTTAGTATTGAAAACCACATTTCGCACTTGTGTTGGTGCAGGAAACCACTTTTGCACTTGTATTAGTGTGGAAAAAACACTTTTCGCACTTGTGTTAGTGTTGAAAAACCACTTTTCGCACTTGTGTTAGTGTTGAAAAACCACTTTCCCTGCTTGTGCAAGCAATGCAAAACCACTTTTCGCACTTGTGCGAGTATTGCAAAGCCACTTTCCCCACTTGTGTTAGTTTTGCAAAACCACTTTCCACACTTGTGTTGGTGTTGCATAACCACTTTCCACACTTGTGTTGGCAATGCAAAACAACTTTTCGCACTTGTGTAATTGTTGCAAAACCACTTTTCGCGCTCTTGTTGGTGTTGAAATACACTTTTCGCATTTATGTTCGTGTTGCAAAACCACTTTCCACACTTGTGCGAGTGATGCAAACCACTTTTCACACTTGTATTGGTGTTGCAGAACCACTTTTCGCGCTCCTGATGGTGTTGAAAACCACTTTTCGCACTTGTGTTAGTGGAGAAAACTACTTTCCTCACTTGTGTTCGTGTTGCAAAACCACTTTCTACACTTGTGCTCGTGATGCAAAACCACTTTCCTCACTTGTGTTCGTGTTGCAAAACCACTTTCCACACTTGTGCGAGTGATGCAAAACGACTTATCACACTTGTGTTGGTGTTGCATAACCACATTTCCACACTTGTGCTGCCAATGCAAAACCACTTTTCGCACTTGTGTAATTGTTGGAAAACCACTTTTCGCGCTCCTGTTGGTGTTGAAATACACTTTTTGCATTTATGTTCGTGTTGCAAAACCACTTTCCACACCTGTGCAAGTAGTGCAAAACCACTTATCACACTTGTGTTGGTGTTGCAAAACCACTTTACACACTTGTGCTAGTAGTGCAAATCCACTTGTTGAAAAACCACTTTCAACACTTGTGGTTGCGTTGAAAACCACTTTTCGCACTTGTGTTAGTGGAGAAAACTACTTTCCCCACTTGTGTTGGTGTTGCAGAACCACTTTCCACACTTGAGTTAGTGTTGCAAAACCACTTTCCACACTTGTGCTGGTGATGCAAAAGCACTTTCCACACTTGTGTTGGTGTTGCAAAACCACATAACACACTTGTGCTTGTAATGCAAAGCCACTTTCCCCACTTGATGTAGTGATGCAGAACCACTTTCCGCACTTGCGTTGGTGATGCATAACCACTTGCCGCACTGGTGCTCGCAATGCAGAAGCAGTTTTCACACTTGTGCGAGTATTGCAAAGCCACTTTCCGCACTTGTAGTTGCGTTGAAAACCACTTTTTGCACTTGTGTTGGTGTAGAAAACCACTTTTCGCACTTGTGTTAGTGTTGAAAACCACTTTTCACACTTGTGTTAGTGCTGCTGAACCACTTTCCGCACTTGTGGTTGGGTTGAAAACCACTTTCTGCACTTCTGGTTGCATTGAAAACCACTTTTCGCACTTGAGTTGGTGTTGCAGAACCACTTTCCGCATTTGAGTTAGTGTTGCATAACCACTTTCCACACTTGTGCTGCCAATGCAAAATCACTTTTCGCACTTGTGTTAGTGCTGCAGAACCACTTTCCACACTTGTGCTAGTAGTGCAAAACCACTTGTTGTAAAACTACATTCAACACTTGTGGTTGCATTGAAAACCACTTTTCGCACTTGTGTTAGTGGAGAAAACTACTTTCCCCACTTGTGTTAGTGTTGCAAAACCACTTTCCACACTTGTGTTGGTGTTGCAAAATCACTTTCCACACTTGTGTTGGTGTTGCAAAATCACTTTCCGTACTTGTGTTAGGGTAGAAAACCACTTTTTGCACTTGTGTTAGTGTTGCAGCACCACTTTCCGCACTTGTGTTGGTGTTGCATAACCACTTTCCACACTTGTGCTGGCAATGCAAAACCACTGTCCACACTTGTGCTAGCAATGCAAAACCACTTTTCACACTTGTGTTAGTGTTGAAAAACCACTTTTCGCACTTGTGTTGGTGCAGGAAACCACTTTTGCACTTGTATTAGTGTGGAAAAAACACTTTTCGCACTTGTGTTTGTGTTGAAATAACCACTTTTCGCACTTGTGTTGGTGCAGGAAACCACTTTTGCACTTGTATTAGTGTGGAAAAAACACTTTTTGCACTTGTGATAGTGTTGAAAAACCACTTTTCGCACTTGTGTTAGTGTTGAAAAACCACTTTTCGCATTTGTGTTGGTGCAGGAAACCACTTTTGCACTTGTATTAGTGTGGAAAAAACACTTTTCGCACTTGTGTAAGTGTTGAAAAACCACATTTCGCACTTGTGTTGGTGCTGGAAACAACTTTTGCACTTGTA
This sequence comes from Myxine glutinosa, assembly GCF_964187855.1. Lineage (NCBI taxonomy): Eukaryota > Metazoa > Chordata > Myxini > Myxiniformes > Myxinidae > Myxine > Myxine glutinosa. The sequence continues at coordinate 50,968,211 of NC_136264.1, read as the reverse complement.
TTAGTGTGGAAAAAACACTTTTCGCACTTGTGATAGTGTTGAAAAACCACTTTTTGCGAATGTGTTAGTGTTGAAAAACCACTTTTCGCACTTGTGTTGGTACAGGAAACCACTTTTGCACTTGTATAGTGTGGAAAAAACACTTTTTGCACTTGTGATAGTGTTGAAATACCACTTTTCGCACTTGTGTTAGTGTTGAAAAACCACTTTTCGCACTTGTGTTGGTGCAGGAAACCACTTTTGCACTTGTATTAGTGTGGAAAAAACACTTTTTGAACTTGTGATAGTGTTGAAAAACCACTTTTCGCACTTGTGTTAGTGTTGAAAAACCACTTTTCGCACTTGTGTTGGTGCAGGAAACCACTTTTGCACTTGTATTAATGTGGAAAAAACACTTTTTGCACTTGTGATAGTGTTGAAAAACCACTTTTCGCACTTGTGTTAGTGTTGAAAAACCACTTTTCGCACTTGTGTTAGTGTTTAAAAACCACTTTTCGCACTTGTGTTGGTGCAGGAAACCACTTTTGCACTTGTATTGGTGTGGAAAAACCACTTTTCACACTTGTGTTAGTAAACCACTTTTCGCACTTGTGTTGGTGCAGGAAACCACTTTTGCACTTGTATTAGTGTGGAAAAAACACTTTTTGCACTTGTGATAGTGTTGAAAAACCACTTTTGGCACTTGTGTTAGTGTTGAAAAACCACTTTTCGCACTTGTGTTGGTGCAGGAAATCACTTTTGCACTTGTATTAGTGTGGAAAAAACACTTTTTGCACTTGTGATAGTGTTGAAAAACCACTTTTCGCACTTGTGTTAGTGTTGAAAAACCACTTTTCGCACTTGTGTTAGTGTTGAAAAACCACTTTTCGCACTTGTGATGGTGCAGGAAACCACTTTTGCACTTGTATTAGTGTGGCAAAAACACTTTTTGCACTTGTGATAGTGTTGAAAAACCACTTTTCGCACTTGTGTTAGTGTTGAAAAACCACTTTTCGCACTTGTGTTGGTGCAGGAAACCACTTTTGCACTTGTATTAGTGTGGAAAAAACACTTTTTGCACTTGTGATAGTGTTGAAAAACCACTTTTCGCACTTGTGTTAGTGTTGAAAAACCACTTTTCGCACTTGTGTTAGTGTTGAAAAACCACTTTCGCACTTGTGTTAGTGTTGAAAAACCACTTTTCGCACTTGTGTTGGTGCAGGAAACCACTTTTGCACTTGTATTAGTGTGGAAAAACCACTTTTCGCACTTGTGTTAGTGTTGAAAAACCACTTTTCGCACTTGTATTAGTGTGGAAAAAACACTTTTCGCACTTGTGATAGTGTTGAAAAACCACTTTTCGCACTTGTGTTAGTGTTGAAAAACCACTTTTCGCACTTGTGTTGGTGCAGGAAACCACTTTTGCACTTGTATTAGTGTGGAAAAACCACTTTTCGCACTTGTGTTAGTGTTGAAAAATCACTTTTCGCACTTGTGTTAGTGTTGAAAAACCACTTTTCGCACTTGTGTTGGTGCAGGAAACCACTTTTGCACTTGTATTCGTGTGGAAAAAACACTTTTTGCACTTGTGTTAGTGTTGAAAAACCACATTTCGCACTTGTTTTAGTGTTGAAAAACCACTTTTCGCACTTGTGTTGGTGCAGGGAACCACTTTGCACTTGTATTAGTGTGGAAAAAACACTTTTCGCACTTGTGTTAGTGTTGAAAAACCACTTTTCGCACTTGTGTTAGTGTTGAAAAACCACTTTCCCTGCTTGTGCAAGCAATGCAAAACCACTTTTCGCACTTGTGCGAGTATTGCAAAGCCACTTTCCCCACTTGTTGTAGTGATGCAGAACCACTTTCCGCACTTGCGTTGGTGATGCATAACCACTTGCCGCACTGGTGCTCGCAATGCAGAAGCACTTCTCACACTTGTGCGAGTATTGCAAAGCCACTTTCTGCACTTGTAGTTGCGTTGAAAACCACTTTTCGCACTTGTGTTGGTGTAGAAAACCACTTTTCGCACTTGTGTTGGTGCAGGAAACCACTTTTGCACTTGTATTAGTGTGGAAAAAACACTTTTTGCACTTGTGATAGTGTTGAAAAACCACTTTTCGCACTTGTGTTGGTGCAGGAAACCACTTTTTGCACTTGTGATAGTGTTGAAAAACCACTTTTCGCACTTGTGTTAGTGTTGAAAAACCACTTTTCGCATTTGTGTTGGTGCAGAAAACCACTTCTGCACTTGTATTAGTGTGGAAAAACCACTTTTGCACTTGTATTAGTGTGGAAAAACCACTTTTCGCACATGTGTTAGTGTTGAAAAACCACTTTTCGCACTTGTTGGTGCAGGAAACCACTTTTGCACTTGTATTAGTGTGGAAAAAACACTTTTTGCACTTGTGTTAGTGTTGAAAAACCACTTTTCGCACTTGTGTTAGTGTTGAAAAACCACTTTTCGCATTTGTGTTGGTGCAGGAAACCACTTTTGCACTTGTATTAGTGTGGAAAAAACACTTTTCGCACTTGTGTTAGTGTTGAAAAACCACTTTTCGCACTTGTGTTAGTGTTGAAAAACCAATTTTCGCACTTGTGTTAGTGTTGAAAAACCACATTTCGCACTTGTGTTGGTGCTGGAAACCACTTTTGCACTTGTATTAGTGTGGAAAAAACACTTTTCGCACTTGTGATAGTGTTGAAAAACCACTTTTCGCGAATGTGTTAGTGTTGAAAAACCACTTTTCGCACTTGTGTTGGTACAGGAAACCACTTTTGCACTTGTATTAGTGTGGAAAAAACACTTTTTGCACTTGTGATAGTGTTGAAATACAACTTTTCGCACTTGTGTTAGTGTTGAAAAACCACTTTTCGCACTTGTGTTGGTGCAGGAAACCACTTTTGCACTTGTATTAGTGTGGAAAAAACACTTTTTGAACTTGTGATAGTGTTGAAAAACCACTTTTCGCACTTGTGTTGGTGCAGGGAACCACTTTGCACTTGTATTAGTGTGGAAAAAACACTTTTCGCACTTGTGTTAGTGTTGAAAAACCACTTTTCGCACTTGTGTTAGTGTTGAAAAACCAATTTTCGCACTTGTGTTAGTGTTGAAAAACCACTTTCCCTGCTTGTGCAAGCAATGCAAAACCACTTTTCGCACTTGTGCGAGTATTGCAAAGCCACTTTCCCCACTTGTGTTAGTTTTGCAAAACCACTTTCCACACTTGTGTTGGTGTTGCATAACCACTTTCCACACTTGTGTTGGCAATGCAAAACAACTTTTCGCACTTGTGTAATTGTTGCAAAACCACTTTTCGCGCTCTTGTTGGTGTTGAAATACACTTTTCGCATTTATGTTCGTGTTGCAAAACCACTTTCCACACTTGTGCGAGTGATGCAAACCACTTTTCACACTTGTATTGGTGTTGCAGAACCACTTTTCGCGCTCCTGATGGTGTTGAAAACCACTTTTCGCACTTGTGTTAGTGGAGAAAACTACTTTCCTCACTTGTGTTCGTGTTGCAAAACTACTTTCTACACTTGTGCTCGTGATGCAAAACCACTTTCCTCACTTGTGTTCGTGTTGCAAAACCACTTTCCACACTTGTGTTGGTGTTGCATAACCACTTTCCACACTTGTGTTGGCAATGCAAAACAACTTTTCGCACTTGTGTAATTGTTGGAAAACCACTTTTCGCGCTCCTGTTGGTGTTGAAATACACTTTTTGCATTTCTGTTCGTGTTGCAAAACCACTTTCCACACCTGTACAAGTAGTGCAAAACCACTTATCACACTTGTGTTGGTGTTGCAAAACCACTTTACACACTTGTGCTAGTAGTGCAAATCCACTTGTTGAAAAACCACTTTCAACACTTGTGGTTGCGTTGAAAACCACTTTTCGCACTTGTGTTAGTGGAGAAAACTACTTTCCCCACTTGTGTTGGTGTTGCAGAACCACTTTCCACACTTGAGTTAGTGTTGCAAAAACACTTTCCACACTTGTGTTGGTGTTGCAAAACCACATAACACACTTGTGCTTGTAATGCAAAGCCACTTTCCCCACTTGTTGTAGTGATGCAGAACCACTTTCCGCACTTGCGTTGGTGATGCATAACCACTTGCCGCACTGGTGCTCGCAATGCAGAAGCACTTTTCACACTTGTGCGAGTATTGCAAAGCCACTTTCCGCACTTGTAGTTGCGTTGAAAACCACTTTTCGCACTTGTGTTGGTGTAGAAAACCACTTTTCGCACTTGTGTTGGTGCAGGAAACCACTTTTGCACTTGTATTAGTGTGGAAAAAACACTTTTTGCACTTGTGATAGTGTTGAAAAACCACTTTTCGCACTTGTGTTAGTGTTGAAAAACCACTTTTCGCACTTGTGTTAGTGTTGAAAAACCACTTTTCGCACTTGTGTTGGTGCAGGAAACCACTTTTGCACTTGTATTAGTGTGGAAAAACCACTTTTTGCACTTGTGATAGTGTTGAAAAACCACTTTTCGCACTTGTGTTAGTGTTGAAAAACCACTTTTCGCACTTGTGTTAGTGTTGAAAAACCACTATTCGCACTTGTGTTAGTGTTGAAAAACCACTTTTCGCACTTGTGTTAGTGTTGAAAAACCACTTTTCGCATTTGTGTTGGTGCAGGAAACCACTTTTGCACTTGTATTAGTGTGGAAAAAACACTTTTTGCACTTGTGATAGTGTTGAAAAACCACTTCTGCACTTGTATTAGTGTGGAAAAACCACTTCTGCACTTGTATTAGTGTTGAAAAACCACTTTTCGCACTTGTGTTGGTGCAGGGAACCACTTTGCACTTGTATTAGTGTGGAAAAAACACTTTTCGCACTTGTGTTAGTGTTGAAAAACCACTTTTCGCACTTGTGTTAGTGTTGAAAAACCAATTTTCGCACTTGTGTTAGTATTGAAAACCACTTTTCGCACTTGTGTTGGTGCAGGGAACCACTTTGCACTTGTATTAGTGTGGAAAAAACACTTTTCGCACTTGTGTTAGTGTTGAAAAACCACTTTTCGCACTTGTGTTAGTGTTGAAAAACCGCTTTCCCTGCTTGTGCAAGCAATGCAAAACCACTTTTCGCACTTGTGCGAGTATTGCAAAGCCACTTTCCCCACTTGTGTTAGTTTTGCAAAACCACTTTCCACACTTGTGTTGGTGTTGCATAACCACTTTCCACACTTGTGTTGGCAATGCAAAACAACTTTTCGCACTTGTGTAATTGTTGTAAAACCACTTTTCGCGCTCTTGTTGGTGTTGAAATACACTTTTCGCATTTATGTTCGTGTTGCAAAACCACTTTCCACACTTGTGCGAGTGATGCAAACCACTTTTCACACTTGTATTGGTGTTGCAGAACCACTTTTCGCGCTCCTGATGGTGTTGAAAACCACTTTTCGCACTTGTGTTAGTGGAGAAAACTACTTTCCTCACTTGTGTTCGTGTTGCAAAACCACTTTCTACACTTGTGCTCGTGATGCAAAACCACTTTCCTCACTTGTGTTCGTGTTGCAAAACCACTTTCCACACTTGTGCGAGTGATGCAAAACGACTTATCACACTTGTGTTGGTGTTGCAAAACCACTTTCCACACTTGTGTTGGTGTTGCATAACCACTTTCCACACTTGTGTTGGCAATGCAAAACAACTTTTCGCACTTGTGTAATTGTTGGAAAACCACTTTTCGCGCTCCTGTTGGTGTTGAAATACACTTTTTGCATTTCTGTTCGTGTTGCAAAACCACTTTCCACACCTGTACAAGTAGTGCAAAACCACTTATCACACTTGTGTTGGTGTTGCAAAACCACTTTACACACTTGTGCTAGTAGTGCAAATCCACTTGTTGAAAAACCACTTTCAACACTTGTGGTTGTGTTGAAAACCACTTTTCGCACTTGTGTTAGTGGAGAAAACTACTTTCTCCACTTGTGTTGGTGTTGCAGAACCACTTTCCACACTTGAGTTAGTGTTGCAAAACCACTTTCCACACTTGTGCTGGTGATGCAAAAGCACTTTCCACACTTGTGTTGGTGTTGCAAAACCACATAACACACTTGTGCTTGTAATGCAAAGCCACTTTCCCCACTTGTTGTAGTGATGCAGAACCACTTTCCGCACTTGCGTTGGTGATGCATAACCACTTGCCGCACTGGTGCTCGCAATGCAGAAGCACTTTTCACACTTGTGCGAGTATTGCAAAGCCACTTTCCGCACTTGTAGTTGCGTTGAGAACCACTTTTCGCACTTGTGTTGGTGTAGAAAACCACTTTTCGCACTTGTGTTAGTGTTGAAAACCACTTTTCACACTTGTGTTAGTGCTGCTGAACCACTTTCCGCACTTGTGGTTGCGTTGAAAACCACTTTCTGCACTTCTGGTTGCATTGAAAACCACTTTTCGCACTTGTGTTAGTGCAGAAAACTACTTTCCCCACTTGTGTTAGTGTTGCAAAACCACTTTCCACACTTGTGATAGTGATGCAAAACCACTTTCCTCACTTGTGTTGGTGTTGCAAAACCACTTTACACACTTGTGCTTGTAATTCAAAACGACGTTTCGCACTTGTGTTAGTGTTGAAAACCACTTTTCGCACTTGTGTTGGTGTTGCAGAACCACTTTCTGCATTTGAGTTAGTGTTGCATAACCACTTTCCACACTTGTGCTGCCAATGCAAAACCACTTTTTGCACTTGTGTTAGTGCTGCAGAACCACTTTACACACTTGTGCTAGTAGTGCAAAACCACTTGTTGTAAAACTACATTCAACACTTGTGGTTGCATTGAAAACCACTTTTCGCACTTGTGTTAGTGGAGAAAACTACTTTCCCCACTTGTGTTAGTGTTGCAAAACCACTTTCCACACTTGTGTTGGTGTTGCAAAATCACTTTCCGTACTTGTGTTAGGGTAGAAAACCACTTTTTGCACTTGTGTTAGTGTTGCAGCACCACTTGCCGCACTTGTGTTGGTGTTCGCTAACCACTTTCCACAATTGTGTTGGTGTTGCAGAACCACTTTCCACACTTGAGTTAGTGTTGCAAAAACACTTTCCACACTTGTGTTGGTGTTGCAAAACCACATAACACACTTGTGCTTGTAATGCAAAGCCACTTTCCCCACTTGTGTTGGTGTTGCAGAACCACTTTCCACACTTGAGTTAGTGTTGCAAAAACACTTTCCACACTTGTGTTGGTGTTGCAAAACCACATAACACACTTGTGCTTGTAATGCAAAGCCACTTTCCCCACTTGTTGTAGTGATGCAGAACCACTTTCCGCACTTGCGTTGGTGATGCATAACCACTTGCCGCACTGGTGCTCGCAATGCAGAAGCACTTTTCACACTTGTGCGAGTATTGCAAAGCCACTTTCCGCACTTGTAGTTGCGTTGAAAACCACTTTTCGCACTTGTGTTGGTGTAGAAAACCACTTTTCGCACTTGTGTTGGTGCAGGAAACCACTTTTGCACTTGTATTAGTGTGGAAAAAACACTTTTTGCACTTGTGATAGTGTTGAAAAACCACTTTTCGCACTTGTGTTAGTGTTGAAAAACCACTTTTCGCACTTGTGTTAGTGTTGAAAAACCACTTTTCGCACTTGTGTTGGTGCAGGAAACCACTTTTGCACTTGTATTAGTGTGGAAAAACCACTTTTTGCACTTGTGATAGTGTTGAAAAACCACTTTTCGCACTTGTGTTAGTGTTGAAAAACCACTTTTCGCACTTGTGTTAGTGTTGAAAAACCACTATTCGCACTTGTGTTAGTGTTGAAAAACCACTTTTCGCACTTGTGTTAGTGTTGAAAAACCACTTTTCGCATTTGTGTTGGTGCAGGAAACCACTTTTGCACTTGTATTAGTGTGGAAAAAACACTTTTTGCACTTGTGATAGTGTTGAAAAACCACTTCTGCACTTGTATTAGTGTGGAAAAACCACTTCTGCACTTGTATTAGTGTTGAAAAACCACTTTTCGCACTTGTGTTGGTGCAGGGAACCACTTTGCACTTGTATTAGTGTGGAAAAAACACTTTTCGCACTTGTGTTAGTGTTGAAAAACCACTTTTCGCACTTGTGTTAGTGTTGAAAAACCAATTTTCGCACTTGTGTTAGTATTGAAAACCACTTTTCGCACTTGTGTTGGTGCAGGGAACCACTTTGCACTTGTATTAGTGTGGAAAAAACACTTTTCGCACTTGTGTTAGTGTTGAAAAACCACTTTTCGCACTTGTGTTAGTGTTGAAAAACCACTTTCCCTGCTTGTGCAAGCAATGCAAAACCACTTTTCGCACTTGTGCGAGTATTGCAAAGCCACTTTCCCCACTTGTGTTAGTTTTGCAAAACCACTTTCCACACTTGTGTTGGTGTTGCATAACCACTTTCCACACTTGTGTTGGCAATGCAAAACAACTTTTCGCACTTGTGTAATTGTTGCAAAACCACTTTTCGCGCTCTTGTTGGTGTTGAAATACACTTTTCGCATTTATGTTCGTGTTGCAAAACCACTTTCCACACTTGTGCGAGTGATGCAAACCACTTTTCACACTTGTATTGGTGTTGCAGAACCACTTTTCGCGCTCCTGATGGTGTTGAAAACCACTTTTCGCACTTGTGTTAGTGGAGAAAACTACTTTCCTCACTTGTGTTCGTGTTGCAAAACCACTTTCTACACTTGTGCTCGTGATGCAAAACCACTTTCCTCACTTGTGTTCGTGTTGCAAAACCACTTTCCACACTTGTGCGAGTGATGCAAAACGACTTATCACACTTGTGTTGGTGTTGCAAAACCACTTTCCACACTTGTGTTGGTGTTGCATAACCACTTTCCACACTTGTGTTGGCAATGCAAAACAACTTTTCGCACTTGTGTAATTGTTGGAAAACCACTTTTCGCGCTCCTGTTGGTGTTGAAATACACTTTTTGCATTTCTGTTCGTGTTGCAAAACCACTTTCCACACCTGTACAAGTAGTGCAAAACCACTTATCACACTTGTGTTGGTGTTGCAAAACCACTTTACACACTTGTGCTAGTAGTGCAAATCCACTTGTTGAAAAACCACTTTCAACACTTGTGGTTGTGTTGAAAACCACTTTTCGCACTTGTGTTAGTGGAGAAAACTACTTTCTCCACTTGTGTTGGTGTTGCAGAACCACTTTCCACACTTGAGTTAGTGTTGCAAAACCACTTTCCACACTTGTGCTGGTGATGCAAAAGCACTTTCCACACTTGTGTTGGTGTTGCAAAACCACATAACACACTTGTGCTTGTAATGCAAAGCCACTTTCCCCACTTGTTGTAGTGATGCAGAACCACTTTCCGCACTTGCGTTGGTGATGCATAACCACTTGCCGCACTGGTGCTCGCAATGCAGAAGCACTTTTCACACTTGTGCGAGTATTGCAAAGCCACTTTCCGCACTTGTAGTTGCGTTGAGAACCACTTTTCGCACTTGTGTTGGTGTAGAAAACCACTTTTCGCACTTGTGTTAGTGTTGAAAACCACTTTTCACACTTGTGTTAGTGCTGCTGAACCACTTTCCGCACTTGTGGTTGCGTTGAAAACCACTTTCTGCACTTCTGGTTGCATTGAAAACCACTTTTCGCACTTGTGTTAGTGCAGAAAACTACTTTCCCCACTTGTGTTAGTGTTGCAAAACCACTTTCCACACTTGTGATAGTGATGCAAAACCACTTTCCTCACTTGTGTTGGTGTTGCAAAACCACTTTACACACTTGTGCTTGTAATTCAAAACGACGTTTCGCACTTGTGTTAGTGTTGAAAACCACTTTTCGCACTTGTGTTGGTGTTGCAGAACCACTTTCTGCATTTGAGTTAGTGTTGCATAACCACTTTCCACACTTGTGCTGCCAATGCAAAACCACTTTTTGCACTTGTGTTAGTGCTGCAGAACCACTTTACACACTTGTGCTAGTAGTGCAAAACCACTTGTTGTAAAACTACATTCAACACTTGTGGTTGCATTGAAAACCACTTTTCGCACTTGTGTTAGTGGAGAAAACTACTTTCCCCACTTGTGTTAGTGTTGCAAAACCACTTTCCACACTTGTGTTGGTGTTGCAAAATCACTTTCCGTACTTGTGTTAGGGTAGAAAACCACTTTTTGCACTTGTGTTAGTGTTGCAGCACCACTTGCCGCACTTGTGTTGGTGTTCGCTAACCACTTTCCACACTTGTGCTGTCAATGCAAAACCACTGTCCACACTTGTGCTAGCAATGCAAAACCACTTTTCACACTTGTTAGTGTTGAAAAACCACTTTTCGCACTTGTGTTGGTGCAGGAAACCACTTTTCACACTTGTTAGTGTTGAAAAACCACTTTTCGCACTTGTGTTAGTGTTGAAATAACCACTTTTCGCACTTGTGTTAGTGTTGAAAAACCACTTTTCGCACTTGTGTTGGTGCAGGAAACCACTTTTGCACTTGTATTAGTGTGGAAAAAACACTTTTTGCACTTGTGATAGTGTTGAAAAACCACTTTTCACACTTGTGTTAGTGTTGAAAAACCACTATTCGCACTTGTATTGGTGCAGGAAACCACTTTTGCACTTGTATTAGTGTGGAAAAACCACTTTTGCACTTGTATTAGTGTGGAAAAACCACTTTTGCACTTGTATTAGTGTGGAAAAAACACTTTTTGCACTTATGATAGTGTTGAAAAACCACTTTTCGCACTTGTGTTAGTGTTGAAAAACCACTTTTTGCACTTTTGTTGGTGCAGGAAACCACTTTTGCACTTGTATTAGTGTGGAAAAAACACTTTTTGCACTTGTGATAGTGTTGAAAAACCACTTTTCGCACTTGTGTTAGTGTTGAAAAACCACTTTTCGCACTTGTGTTGGTGCAGGAAACCACTTTTGCACTTGTATTAGTGTGGAAAAACCACTTTTCGCACTTGTGTTAGTGTTGAAAAACCACTTTTCGCACTTGTGTTGGTGCAGGAAACCACTTTTGCACTTGTATTAGTGTGGAAAAAACACTTTTTGCACTTGTGTTAGTGTTGAAAAACCACATTTCGCAGTTGTGTTAGTGTTGAAAAACCACTTTTCGCACTTGTGTTGGTGCAGGGAACCACTTTGCACTTGTATTAGTGTGGAAAAAACACTTTTCGCACTTGTGTTAGTGTTGAAAAACCACTTTTCGCACTTGTGTTAGTGTTGAAAAACCAATTTTCGCACTTGTGTTAGTATTGAAAACCACATTTCGCACTTGTGTTGGTGCAGGAAACCACTTTTGCACTTGTATTAGTGTGGAAAAAACACTTTTCGCACTTGTGCGAGTATTGCAAAGCCACTTTCCCCACTTGTGTTAGTTTTGCAAAACCACTTTCCACACTTGTGTTGGTGTTGCATAACCACTTTCCACACTTGTTGGCAATGCAAAACAACTTTTCGCACTTGTGTAATTGTTGCAAAACCACTTTTCGCGCTCTTGTTGGTGTTGAAATACACTTTTCGCATTTATGTTCGTGTTGCAAAACCACTTTCCACACTTGTGCGAGTGATGCAAACCACTTTTCACACTTGTATTGGTGTTGCAGCACCACTTTTCGCGCTCCTGATGGTGTTGAAAACCACTTTTCGCACTTGTGTTAGTGGAGAAAACTACTTTCCTCACTTGTGTTCGTGTTGCAAAACCACTTTCCACACTTGTGCGAGTGATGCAAAACGACTTATCACACTTGTGTTGGTGTTGCAAAACCTCTTTCCACACTTGTGTTGGTGTTGCATAACCACATTTCCACACTTGTGCTGCCAATGCAAAACCACTTTTCGCACTTGTGTAATTGTTGGAAAACCACTTTTCACGCTCCTGTTGGTGTTGAAATACACTTTTTGCATTTCTGTTCGTGTTGCAAAACCACTTTCCACACCTGTGCAAGTAGTGCAAAACCACTTATCACACTTGTGTTGGTGTTGCAAAACCACTTTCCACACTTGTGCTGGTGATGCAAAAGCACTTTCCACACTTGTGTTGGTGTTGCAAAACCACATAACACACTTGTGCTTGTAATGCAAAGCCACTTTCCCCACTTGTTGTAGTGATGCAGAACCACTTTCCGCACTTGCGTTGGTGATGCATAACCACTTGCCGCACTGGTGCTCGCAATGCAGAAGCACTTTTCACACTTGTGCGAGTATTGCAAAGCCACTTTCCGCACTTGTAGTTGCGTTGAAAACCACTTTTCGCACTTGTGTTGGTGTAGAAAACCACTTTTCGCACTTCTGTTGGTGCAGGAAACCACTTTTGCACTTGTATTAGTGTGGAAAAAACAATTTTTGCACTTGTGATAGTGTTGAAAAACCACTTTTCGCACTTGTGTTAGTGTTGAAAAACCACTTTTCGCACTTGTGTTAGTGTTGAAAAACCACTTTTCGCACTTGTGTTGGTGCAGGAAACCACTTTTGCACTTGTATTAGTGTGGAAAAACCACTTTTTGCACTTGTGATAGTGTTGAAAAACCACTTTTCGCACTTGTGTTAGTGTTGAAAAACCACTTTTCGCACTTGTGTTAGTGTTGAAAAACCACTATTCGCACTTGTGTTAGTGTTGAAAAACCACTTTTCGCACTTGTGTTAGTGTTGAAAAACCACTTTTCGCATTTGTGTTGGTGCAGGAAACCACTTTTGCACTTGTATTAGTGTGGAAAAAACACTTTTTGCACTTGTGATAGTGTTGAAAAACCACTTCTGCACTTGTATTAGTGTGGAAAAACCACTTTTGCACTTGTATTAGTGTGGAAAAACCACTTTTCGCACATGTGTTAGTGTTGAAAAATCACTTTTCGCACTTGTGTTAGTGTTGAAAAACCACTTTTCGCACTTGTGTTGGTGCAGGAAACCACTTTTGCACTTGTATTAGTGTGGAAAAAACACTTTTTGCACTTGTGTTAGTGTTGAAAAACCACTTTTCGCACTTGTGTTAGTGTTGAAAAACCACTTTTCGCATTTGTGTTGGTGCAGGAAACCACTTTTGCACTTGTATTAGTGTGGAAAAAACACTTTTCGCACTTGTGTTAGTGTTGAAAAACCACTTTTCGCACTTGTGTTAGTGTTGAAAAACCAATTTTCGCACTTGTGTTAGTGTTGAAAAACCACATTTCGCACTTGTGTTGGTGCTGGAAACCACTTTTGCACTTGTATTAGTGTGGAAAAAACACTTTTTGCACTTGTGATAGTGTTGAAATACCACTTTTCGCACTTGTGTTAGTGTTGAAAAACCACTTTTCGCACTTGTGTTGGTGCAGGAAACCACTTTTGCACTTGTATTAGTGTGGAAAAAACACTTTTTGAACTTGTGATAGTGTTGAAAAACCACTTTTCGCACTTGTGTTGGTGCAGGAAACCACTTTTGCACTTGTATTAATGTGGAAAAAACACTTTTTGCACTTGTGATAGTGTTGAAAAACCACTTTTCGCACTTGTGTTAGTGTTGAAAAACCACTTTTCGCACTTGTGTTAGTGTTTAAAAACCACTTTTCGCACTTGTGTTGGTGCAGGAAACCACATTTGCACTTGTATTAGTGTGGAAAAAACACTTTTTGCACTTGTGTTAGTGTGGAAAAACCACTTTTCGCACTTGTGTTAGTGTTGAAAAACCACTTTTCACACTTGTATTGGTGTTGCAGAACCACTTTTCGCGCTCCTGATGGTGTTGAAAACCACTTTTCGCACTTGTGTTAGTGGAGAAAACTACTTTCCTCACTTGTGTTCGTGTTGGAAAACCACTTTCCACACTTGTGCGAGTGATGCAAAACGACTTATCACACTTGTGTTGGTGTTGCAAAACCTCTTTCCACACTTGTGTTGGTGTTGCATAACCACATTTCCACACTTGTGCTGCCAATGCAAAACCACTTTTCGCACTTGTGTAATTGTTGGAAAACCACTTTTCGCGCTCCTGTTGGTGTTGAAATACACTTTTTGCATTTCTGTTCGTGTTGCAAAACCACTTTCCACACCTGTGCAAGTAGTGCAAAACCACTTATCACACTTGTGTTGGTGTTGCAAAACCACTTTACACACTTGTGCTAGTAGTGCAAATCCACTTGTTGAAAAACCACTTTCAACACTTGTGGTTGCGTTGAAAACCACTTTTCGCACTTGTGTTAGTGGAGAAAACTACTTTCCCCACTTGTGTTGGTGTTGCAGAACCACTTTCCACACTTGAGTTAGTGTTGCAAAACCACTTTCCACACTTGTGCTGGTGATGCAAAAGCACTTTCCACACTTGTGTTGGTGTTGCAAAACCACATAACACACTTGTGCTTGTAATGCAAAGCCACTTTCCCCACTTGTTGTAGTGATGCAGAACCACTTTCCGCACTTGCGTTGGTGATGCATAACCACTTGCCGCACTGGTGCTCGCAATGCAGAAGCACTTTTCACACTTGTGCGAGTATTGCAAAGCCACTTTCCGCACTTGTAGTTGCGTTGAGAACCACTTTTCGCACTTGTGTTGGTGTAGAAAACCACTTTTCGCACTTGTGTTAGTGTTGAAAACCACTTTTCACACTTGTGTTAGTGCTGCTGAACCACTTTCCTCACTTGTGGTTGTGTTGAAAACCACTTTCTGCACTTCTGGTTGCATTGAAAACCACATTTCGCACTTGTGTTAGTGCAGAAAACTACTTTCCCCACTTGTGTTAGTGTTGCAAAACCACTTTCCACACTTGTGATAGTGATGCAAAACCACTTTCCTCACTTGTGTTGGTGTTGCAAAACCACTTTACACACTTGTGCTTGTAATTCAAAACGACGTTTCGCACTTGTGTTAGTGTTGAAAACCACTTTTCGCACTTGTGTTGGTGTTGCAGAACCACTTTCCGCATTTGAGTTAGTGTTGCATAACCACTTTCCACACTTGTGCTGCCAATGCAAAACCACTTTTCGCACTTGTGGTAGTGCTGCAGAACCACTTTACACACTTGTGCTAGTAGTGCAAAACCACTTGTTGTAAAACTACATTCAACACTTGTGGTTGCATTGAAAACCACTTTTCGCACTTGTGTTAGTGGAGAAAACTACTTTCCCCACTTGTGTTAGTGTTGCAAAACCACTTTCCACACTTGTGTTGGTGTTGCAAAATCACTTTCCGTACTTGTGTTAGGGTAGAAAACCACTTTTTGCACTTGTGTTAGTGTTGCAGCACCACTTGCCGCACTTGTGTTGGTGTTGCTAACCACTTTCCACACTTGTGCTGGCAATGCAAAACCACTGTCCACACTTGTGCTAGCAATGCAAAACCACTTTTCACACTTGTGTTAGTGTTGAAAAACCACTTTTCGCACTTGTGTTGGTGCAGGAAACCACTTTTGCACTTGTATTAGTGTGGAAAAAACACTTTTCGCACTTGTGTTAGTGTTGAAATAACCACTTTTCGCACTTGTGTTGGTGCAGGAAACCACTTTTGCACTTGTATTAGTGTGGAAAAACCACTTTTCGCACTTGTGTTAGTGTTGAAAAACCACTTTTCGTACTTGTGTTGGTGCAGGAAACCACTTTTGCACTTGTATTAGTATGGAAAAAACACTTTTTGCACTTGTGATAGTGTTGAAAAACCACTTTTCGCACTTGTGTTAGTGTTGAAAAACCACTTTTCGCACTTGTGTTGGTGCAGGAAACCACTTTTGCACTTGTGATAGTGTTGAAAAACCACTTTTCGCACTTGTGTTAGTGTTGAAAAACCACTTTTCGCACTTGTGTTAGTGTTGAAAAACCACTTTTCGCACTTGTGTTAGTGTTGAAAAACCACTTTTCGCACTTGTGTTGGTGCAGGAAACCACTTTTGCACTTGTATTAGTGTGGAAAAACCACTTTTCGCACTTGTGTTAGTGTTGAAAAACCACTTTTCGCACTTGTATTAGTGTGGAAAAAACACTTTTTGCACTTGTGATAGTGTTGAAAAACCACTTTTCGCACTTGTGTTAGTGTTGAAAAACCACTTTTCGCACTTGTGTTGGTGCAGGAAACCACTTTTGCACTTGTATTAGTGTGGAAAAAACACTTTTTGCACTTGTGTTAGTGTTGAAAAACCACTTTTCGCACTTGTGTTAGTGTTGAAAAACCACTTTTCGCATTTGCGTTGGTGCAGGAAACCACTTTTGCACTTGTATTAGTGTGGAAAAAACACTTTTCGCACTTGTGTTAGTGTTGAAAAACCACTTTTCGCACTTGTGTTGGTGCAGGAAACCACTTTTGCACTTGTATTAGTGTGGAAAAACCACTTTTTGCACTTGTGATAGTGTTGAAAAACCACTTTTCGCACTTGTGTTAGTGTTGAAAAACCACTTTCCGCACTTGTGTTAGTGTTGAAAAACCACTATTCGCACTTGTGTTAGTGTTGAAAAACCACTTTTCGCACTTGTGTTAGTGTTGAAAAACCACTTTTCGCATTTGTGTTGGTGCAGGAAACCACTTTTGCACTTGTATTAGTGTGGAAAAAACACTTTTTGCACTTGTGATAGTGTTGAAAAACCACTTCTGCACTTGTATTAGTGTGGAAAAACCACTTTTGCACTTGTATTAGTGTGGAAAAACCACTTTTCGCACATGTGTTAGTGTTGAAAAATCACTTTTCGCACTTGTGTTAGTGTTGAAAAACCACTTTTCGCACTTGTGTTGGTGCAGGAAACCACTTTTGCACTTGTATTAGTGTGGAAAAAACACTTTTTGCACTTGTGTTAGTGTTGAAAAACCACTTTTTGCACTTGTGTTAGTGTTGAAAAACCACTTTTCGCATTTGTGTTGGTGCAGGAAACCACTTTTGCACTTGTATTAGTGTGGAAAAAACACTTTTCGCACTTGTGTTAGTGTTGAAAAACCACTTTTCGCACTTGTGTTAGTGTTGAAAAACCAATTTTCGCACTTGTGTTAGTGTTGAAAAACCACATTTCGCACTTGTGTTGGTGCTGGAAACCACTTTTGCACTTGTATTAGTGTGGAAAAAACACTTTTCGCACTTGTGATAGTGTTGAAAAACCACTTTTCGCGAATGTGTTAGTGTTGAAAAACCACTTTTCGCACTTGTGTTGGTACAGGAAACCACTTTTGCACTTGTATTAGTGTGGAAAAAACACTTTTTGCACTTGTGATAGTGTTGAAATACCACTTTTCGCACTTGTGTTAGTGTTGAAAAACCACTTTTCGCACTTGTGTTGGTGCAGGAAACCACTTTTGCACTTGTATTAGTGTGGAAAAAACACTTTTTGAACTTGTGATAGCGTTGAAAAACCACTTTTTGCACTTGTGTTAGTGTTGAAAAACCACTTTTCGCACTTGTGTTAGTGTTGAAAAACCACTTTTCGCACTTGTGTTAGTGTTGAAAAACCACTTTTCGCACTTGTGTTGGTGCAGGAAACCACTTTTGCACTTGTATTAGTGTGGAAAAACCACTTTTCGCACTTGTGTTAGTGTTGAAAAACCACTTTTCGCACTTGTATTAGTGTGGAAAAAACACTTTTTGCACTTGTGATGGTGTTGAAAAACCACTTTTCGCACTTGTGTTAGTGTTGAAAAACCACTTTTCGCACTTGTGTTGGTGCAGGAAACCACTTTTGCACTTGTATTAGTGTGGAAAAACCACTTTTGCACTTGTATTAGTGTGGAAAAACCACTTTTCGCACATGTGTTAGTGTTGAAAAATCACTTTTCGCACTTGTGTTAGTGTTGAAAAACCAATTTTCGCACTTGTGTTGGTGCAGGAAACCACTTTTGCACTTGTATTAGTGTGGAAAAACCACTTTTCGCACTTGTGTTAGTGTTGAAAAACCACTTTTCGCACTTGTGTTAGTGTTGAAAAACCACTTTTCGCACTAGTGTTGGTGCAGGAAACTACTTTTGCACTTGTATTAGTGTGGAAAAAACACTTTTAGCACTTGTGCTAGTGTTGAAAAACTACTTTTCGCACTTGTGTTATTGTTGAAAAACCACTTTTCGCACTTGTGTTGGTGCAGGAAACCACTTTTGCACTTGTATTAGTGTGGAAAAAACACTTTTCGCACTTGTTTTAGTGTTGAAAAACCACTTTTCGCACTTGTGTTAGTGTTGAAAAACCACTTTTCGCACTTGTGTTGGTGCAGGAAACCACTTTTGCACTTGTATTAGTGTGGAAAAAACACTTTTTGCACTTGTGTTAGTGTTGAAAAACCACTTTTCGCACTTGTGTTAGTGTTGAAAAACCACTTTTCGCATTTGTGTTGGTGCAGGAAACCACTTTTGCACTTGTATTAGTGTGGAAAAAACACTTTTCGCACTTGTGTTAGTGTTGAAAAACCACTTTTCGCACTTGTGTTGGTGCAGGAAACCACTTTTGCACTTGTATTAGTGTGGAAAAACCACTTTTTGCACTTGTGATAGTGTTGAAAAACCACTTTTCGCACTTGTGTTAGTGTTGAAAAACCACTTTTCGCACTTGTGTTAGTGTTGAAAAACCACTATTCGCACTTGTGTTAGTGTTGAAAAACCACTTTTCGCACTTGTGTTAGTGTTGAAAAACCACTTTTCGCATTTGTGTTGGTGCAGGAAACCACTTTTGCACTTGTATTAGTGTGGAAAAAACACTTTTTGCACTTGTGATAGTGTTGAAAAACCACTTCTGCACTTGTATTAGTGTGGAAAAACCACTTTTGCACTTGTATTAGTGTGGAAAAACCACTTTTCGCACATGTGTTAGTGTTGAAAAATCACTTTTCGCACTTGTGTTAGTGTTGAAAAACCACTTTTCGCACTTGTGTTGGTGCAGGAAACCACTTTTGCACTTGTATTAGTGTGGAAAAAACACTTTTTGCACTTGTGTTATTGTTGAAAAACCACTTTTCGCACTTGTGTTAGTGTTGAAAAACCACTTTTCGCATTTGTGTTGGTGCAGGAAACCACTTTTGCACTTGTATTAGTGTGGAAAAAACACTTTTCGCACTTGTGTTAGTGTTGAAAAACCACTTTTCGCACTTGTGTTAGTGTTGAAAAACCAATTTTCGCACTTGTGTTAGTGTTGAAAAACCACATTTCGCACTTGTGTTGGTGCTGGAAACCACTTTTGCACTTGTATTAGTGTGGAAAAAACACTTTTCGCACTTGTGATAGTGTTGAAAAACCACTTTTCGCATTTGTGTTGGTGCAGGAAACCACTTTTGCACTTGTATTAGTGTTGAAAAACCACTTTTCGCACTTGTGATAGTGTTGAAATACCACTTTTCGCACTTGTGTTAGTGTTGAAAAACCACTTTTCGCACTTGTGTTAGTGTTGAAAAACCACTTTTCGCACTTGTGTTGGTGCAGGAAACCACTTTTGCACTTGTATTAGTGTGGAAAAAACACTTTTTGCACTTGTGATAGTGTTGAAATACCACTTTTCGCACTTGTGTTAGTGTTGAAAAACCACTTTTCGCACTTGTGTTGGTGCAGGAAACCACTTTTGCACTTGTATTAGTGTGGAAAAAACACTTTTTGAACTTGTGATAGCGTTGAAAAACCACTTTTCGCACTTGTGTTAGTGTTGAAAAACCACTTTTCGCACTTGTGTTAGTGTTGAAAAACCACTTTTCGCACTTGTGTTGGTGCAGGAAACCACTTTTGCACTTGTATTGGTGTGGAAAAACCACTTTTCACACTTGTGTTAGTGTTGAAAAACCACTTTTCGCACTTGTGTTGGTGCAGGAAACCACTTTTGCACTTGTATTAGTGTGGAAAAAACACTTTTTGCACTTGTGATAGTGTTGAAAAACCGCTTTTGGCACTTGTGTTAGTGTTGAAAAATCACTTTTCGCACTTGTGTTGGTGCAGGAAACCACTTTTGCACTTGTATTAGTGTGGAAAAAACACTTTTTGCACTTGTGATGGTGTTGAAAAACCACTTTTCGCACTTGTGTTAGTGTTGAAAAACCACTTTTCGCACTTGTGTTAGTGTTGAAAAACCACTTTTCGCACTTGTGTTAGTGTTGAAAAACCACTTTTCGCACTTGTGATGGTGCAGGAAACCACTTTTGCACTTGTATTAGTGTGGCAAAAACACTTTTTGCACTTGTGATAGTGTTGAAAAACCACTTTTCGCACTTGTGTTAGTGTTGAAAAACCACTTTTCGCACTTGTGTTGGTGCAGGAAACCACTTTTGCACTTGTATTAGTGTGGAAAAAACACTTTTTGCACTTGTGATAGTGTTGAAAAACCACTTTTCGCACTTGTATTAGTGTTGAAAAACCACTTTTCGCACTTGTGTTAGTGTTGAAAAACCACTTTTCGCACTTGTGTTGGTGCAGGAAACCACTTTTGCACTTGTATTAGTGTGGAAAAACCACTTTTCGCACTTGTGTTAGTGTTGAAAAACCACTTTTCGCACTGGTGTTGGTGCAGGAAACCACTTTTGCACTTGTATTAGTGTGGAAAAACCACTTTTCGCACTTGTGTTAGTGTTGAAAAACCACTTTTCGCACTTGTGTTAGTATTGAAAACCACATTTCGCACTTGTGTTGGTGCAGGAAACCACTTTTGCACTTGTATTAGTGTGGAAAAACCACTTTTCGCATTTGAGTTAGTGTTGCATAACCACTTTCCACACTTGTGCTGCCAATGCAAAACCACTTTTCGCACTTGTGGTAGTGCTGCAGAGCCACTTTACACACTTGTGCTAGTAGTGCAAAACCACTTGTTGTAAAACTACATTCAACACTTGTGGTTGCATTGAAAACCACTTTTCGCACTTGTGTTAGTGGAGAAAACTACTTTCCCCACTTGTGTTAGTGTTGCAAAACCACTTTCCACACTTGTGTTGGTGTTGCAAAATCACTTTCCGTACTTGTGTTAGGGTAGAAAACCACTTTTTGCACTTGTGTTAGTGTTGCAGCACCACTTGCCGCACTTGTGTTGGTGTTGCTAACCACTTTCCACACTTGTGCTGGCAATGCAAAACCACTGTCCACACTTGTGCTAGCAATGCAAAACCACTTTTCACACTTGTGTTAGTGTTGAAAAACCACTTTTCGCACTTGTGTTGGTGCAGGAAACCACTTTTGCACTTGTATTAGTGTGGAAAAAACACTTTTCGCACTTGTGTTAGTGTTGAAATAACCACTTTTCGCACTTGTGTTGGTGCAGGAAACCACTTTTGCACTTGTATTAGTGTGGAAAAAACACTTTTCGCACTTGTGTTAGTGTTGAAATAACCACTTTTCGCACTTGTGTTGGTGCAGGAAACCACTTTTGCACTTGTATTAGTGTGGAAAAACCACTTTTCGCACTTGTGTTAGTGTTGAAAAACCACTTTTCGTACTTGTGTTGGTGCAGGAAACCACTTTTGCACTTGTATTAGTATGGAAAAAACACTTTTTGCACTTGTGATAGTGTTGAAAAACCACTTTTCGTACTTGTGTTAGTGTTGAAAAACCACTTTTCGCACTTGTGTTGGTGCAGGAAACCACTTTTGCACTTGTGATAGTGTTGAAAAACCACTTTTCGCACTTGTGTTAGTGTTGAAAAACCACTTTTCGCACTTGTGTTAGTGTTGAAAAACCACTTTTCGCACTTGTGTTAGTGTTGAAAAACCACTTTTCGCACTTGTGTTGGTGCAGGAAACCACTTTTGCACTTGTATTAGTGTGGAAAAACCACTTTTCGCACTTGTGTTAGTGTTGAAAAACCACTTTTCGCACTTGTATTAGTGTGGAAAAAACACTTTTTGCACTTGTGATAGTGTTGAAAAACCACTTTTCGCACTTGTGTTAGTGTTGAAAAACCACTTTTCGCACTTGTGTTGGTGCAGGAAACCACTTTTGCACTTGTATTAGTGTGGAAAAACCACTTTTGCACTTGTATTAGTGTGGAAAAACCACTTTTCGCACATGTGTTAGTGTTGAAAAATCACTTTTCGCACTTGTGTTAGTGTTGAAAAACCACTTTTCGCACTTGTGTTGGTGCAGGAAACCACTTTTGCACTTGTATTAGTGTGGAAATAACACTTTTTGCACTTGTGTTAGTGTTGAAAAACCACTTTTCGCACTTGTGTTAGTGTTGAAAAACCACTTTTCGCATTTGTGTTGGTGCAGGAAACCACTTTTGCACTTGTATTAGTGTGGAAAAAACACTTTTCGCACTTGTGTTAGTGTTGAAAAACCACTTTTCGCACTTGTGTTGGTGCAGGAAACCACTTTTGCACTTGTATTAGTGTGGAAAAACCACTTTTTGCACTTGATAGTGTTGAAAAACCACTTTTCGCACTTGTGTTAGTGTTGAAAAACCACTTTTCGCACTTGTGTTAGTGTTGAAAAACCACTATTCGCACTTGTGTTAGTGTTGAAAAACCACTTTTCGCACTTGTGTTAGTGTTGAAAAACCACTTTTCGCATTTGTGTTGGTGCAGGAAACCACTTTTGCACTTGTATTAGTGTGGAAAAAACACTTTTTGCACTTGTGATAGTGTTGAAAAACCACTTCTGCACTTGTATTAGTGTGGAAAAACCACTTTTGCACTTGTATTAGTGTGGAAAAACCACTTTTCGCACATGTGTTAGTGTTGAAAAATCACTTTTCGCACTTGTGTTAGTGTTGAAAAACCACTTTTCGCACTTGTGTTGGTGCAGGAAACCACTTTTGCACTTGTATTAGTGTGGAAAAAACACTTTTTGCACTTGTGTTAGTGTTGAAAAACCACTTTTTGCACTTGTGTTAGTGTTGAAAAACCACTTTTCGCATTTGTGTTGGTGCAGGAAACCACTTTTGCACTTGTATTAGTGTGGAAGAAACACTTTTCGCACTTGTGTTAGTGTTGAAAAACCACTTTTCGCACTTGTGTTAGTGTTGAAAAACCAATTTTCGCACTTGTGTTAGTGTTGAAAAACCACATTTCGCACTTGTGTTGGTGCTGGAAACCACTTTTGCACTTGTATTAGTGTGGAAAAAACACTTTTCACACTTGTGATAGTGTTGAAAAACCACTTTTCGCGAATGTGTTAGTGTTGAAAAACCACTTTTCGCACTTGTGTTGGTACAGGAAACCACTTTTGCACTTGTATTAGTGTGGAAAAAACACTTTTTGCACTTGTGATAGTGTTGAAATACCACTTTTCGCACTTGTGTTAGTGTTGAAAAACCACTTTTCGCACTTGTGTTGGTGCAGGAAACCACTTTTGCACTTGTATTAGTGTGGAAAAAACACTTTTTGAACTTGTGATAGCGTTGAAAAACCACTTTTCGCACTTGTGTTAGTGTTGAAAAACCACTTTTCGCACTTGTGTTAGTGTTGAAAAACCACTTTTCGCACTTGTGTTAGTGTTGAAAAACCACTTTTCGCACTTGTGTTGGTGCAGGAAACCACTTTTGCACTTGTATTAGTGTGGAAAAACCACTTTTCGCACTTGTGTTAGTGTTGAAAAACCACTTTTCGCACTTGTATTAGTGTGGAAAAAACACTTTTTGCACTTGTGATAGTGTTGAAAAACCACTTTTCGCACTTGTGTTAGTGTTGAAAAACCACTTTTCGCACTTGTGTTGGTGCAGGAAACCACTTTTGCACTTGTATTAGTGTGGAAAAACCACTTTTGCACTTGTATTAGTGTGGAAAAACCACTTTTCGCACATGTGTTAGTGTTGAAAAATCACTTTTCGCACTTGTGTTAGTGTTGAAAAACCAATTTTCGCACTTGTGTTGGTGCAGGAAACCACTTTTGCACTTGTATTAGTGTGGAAAAACCACTTTTCGCACTTGTGTTAGTGTTGAAAAACCACTTTTCGCACTTGTGTTAGTGTTGAAAAACCACTTTTCGCACTAGTGTTGGTGCAGGAAACTACTTTTGCACTTGTATTAGTGTGGAAAAAACACTTTTAGCACTTGTGCTAGTGTTGAAAAACTACTTTTCGCACTTGTGTTATTGTTGAAAAACCACTTTTCGCACTTGTGTTGGTGCAGGAAACCACTTTTGCACTTGTATTAGTGTGGAAAAAACACTTTTCGCACTTGTTTTAGTGTTGAAAAACCACTTTTCGCACTTGTGTTAGTGTTGAAAAACCACTTTTCGCACTTGTGTTGGTGCAGGAAACCACTTTTGCACTTGTATTAGTGTGGAAAAAACACTTTTTGCACTTGTGATAGTGTTGAAAAACCACTTTTCGCACTTGTGTTAGTGTTGAAAAACCACTTTTCGCACTTGTGTTGGTGCAGGAAACCACTTTTGCACTTGTATTAGTGTGGAAAAAACACTTTTTGCACTTGTGATAGTGTTGAAAAACCACTTTTCGCACTTGTGTTAGTGTTGAAAAACCACTTTTCGCACTTGTGTTAGTGTTGAAAAACCACTTTTCGCACTTGTGTTGGTGCAGGAAACCACTTTTGCACTTGTATTAGTGTGGAAAAAACACTTTTTGCACTTGTGTTAGTGTTGAAAAACCACTTTTCGCACTTGTGTTAGTGTTGAAAAACCACTTTTCGCATTTGTGTTGGTGCAGGAAACCACTTTTGCACTTGTATTAGTGTGGAAAAAACACTTTTCGCACTTGTGTTAGTGTTGAAAAACCACTTTTCGCACTTGTGTTGGTGCAGGAAACCACTTTTGCACTTGTATTAGTGTGGAAAAACCACTTTTTGCACTTGTGATAGTGTTGAAAAACCACTTTTCGCACTTGTGTTAGTGTTGAAAAACCACTTTTCGCACTTGTGTTAGTGTTGAAAAACCACTATTCGCACTTGTGTTAGTGTTGAAAAACCACTTTTCGCACTTGTGTTAGTGTTGAAAAACCACTTTTCGCATTTGTGTTGGTGCAGGAAACCACTTTTGCACTTGTATTAGTGTGGAAAAAACACTTTTTGCACTTGTGATAGTGTTGAAAAACCACTTCTGCACTTGTATTAGTGTGGAAAAACCACTTTTGCACTTGTATTAGTGTGGAAAAACCACTTTTCGCACATGTGTTAGTGTTGAAAAATCACTTTTCGCACTTGTGTTAGTGTTGAAAAACCACTTTTCGCACTTGTGTTGGTGCAGGAAACCACTTTTGCACTTGTATTAGTGTGGAAAAAACACTTTTTGCACTTGTGTTAGTGTTGAAAAACCACTTTTCGCACTTGTGTTAGTGTTGAAAAACCACTTTTCGCATTTGTGTTGGTGCAGGAAACCACTTTTGCACTTGTATTAGTGTGGAAAAAACACTTTTCGCACTTGTGTTAGTGTTGAAAAACCACTTTTCGCACTTGTGTTAGTGTTGAAAAATCAATTTTCGCACTTGTGTTAGTGTTGAAAAACCACATTTCGCACTTGTGTTGGTGTGGAAAAAACACTTTTTGCACTTGTGATAGTGTTGAAAAACCACTTTTCGCGAATGTGTTAGTGTTGAAAAACCACTTTTCGCACTTGTGATAGTGTTGAAATACCACTTTTCGCACTTGTGTTAGTGTTGAAAAACCACTTTTCGCACTTGTGTTAGTGTTGAAAAACCACTTTTCGCACTTGTGTTGGTGCAGGAAACCACTTTTGCACTTGTATTAGTGTGGAAAAAACACTTTTTGCACTTGTGATAGTGTTGAAATACCACTTTTCGCACTTGTGTTAGTGTTGAAAAACCACTTTTCGCACTTGTGTTGGTGCAGGAAACCACTTTTGCACTTGTATTAGTGTGGAAAAAACACTTTTTGAACTTGTGATAGCGTTGAAAAACCACTTTTCGCACTTGTGTTAGTGTTGAAAAACCACTTTTCGCACTTGTGTTAGTGTTGAAAAACCACTTTTCGCACTTGTGTTGGTGCAGGAAACCACTTTTGCACTTGTATTGGTGTGGAAAAACCACTTTTCACACTTGTGTTAGTGTTGAAAAACCACTTTTCGCACTTGTGTTGGTGCAGGAAACCACTTTTGCACTTGTATTAGTGTGGAAAAAACACTTTTTGCACTTGTGATAGTGTTGAAAAACCACTTTTGGCACTTGTGTTAGTGTTGAAAAACCACTTTTCGCACTTGTGTTGGTGCAGGAAACCACTTTTGCACTTGTATTAGTGTGGAAAAAACACTTTTTGCACTTGTGATGGTGTTGAAAAACCACTTTTCGCACTTGTGTTAGTGTTGAAAAACCACTTTTCGCACTTGTGTTAGTGTTGAAAAACCACTTTTCGCACTTGTGTTAGTGTTGAAAACCACTTTTCGCACTTGTGATGGTGCAGGAAACCACTTTTGCACTTGTATTAGTGTGGCAAAAACACTTTTTGCACTTGTGATAGTGTTGAAAACCACTTTTCGCACTTGTGTTAGTGTTGAAAAACCACTTTTCGCACTTGTGTTGGTGCAGGAAACCACTTTTGCACTTGTATTAGTGTGGAAAAAACACTTTTTGCACTTGTGATAGTGTTGAAAAACCACTTTTCGCATTTGTGTTAGTGTTGAAAAACCACTTTTCGCACTTGTGTTAGTGTTGAAAAACCACTTTTCGCACTTGTGTTGGTGCAGGAAACCACTTTTGCACTTGTATTAGTGTGGAAAAACCACTTTTCGCACATGTGTTAGTGTTGAAAAATCACTTTTCGCACTTGTGTTAGTGTTGAAAAACCACTTTTCGCACTTGTGTTGGTGCAGGAAACCACTTTTGCACTTGTATTAGTGTGGAAATAAACACTTTTTGCACTTGTGTTAGTGTTGAAAAACCACTTTTCGCACTTGTGTTAGTGTTGAAAAACCACTTTTCGCATTTGTGTTGGTGCAGGAAACCACTTTTGCACTTGTATTAGTGTGGAAAAAACACTTTTCGCACTTGTGTTAGTGTTGAAAAACCACTTTTCGCACTTGTGTTGGTGCAGGAAACCACTTTTGCACTTGTATTAGTGTGGAAAAACCACTTTTTGCACTTGATAGTGTTGAAAAACCACTTTTCGCACTTGTGTTAGTGTTGAAAAACCACTTTTCGCACTTGTGTTAGTGTTGAAAAACCACTATTCGCACTTGTGTTAGTGTTGAAAAACCACTTTTCGCACTTGTGTTAGTGTTGAAAAACCACTTTTCGCATTTGTGTTGGTGCAGGAAACCACTTTTGCACTTGTATTAGTGTGGAAAAAACACTTTTTGCACTTGTGATAGTGTTGAAAAACCACTTCTGCACTTGTATTAGTGTGGAAAAACCACTTTTGCACTTGTATTAGTGTGGAAAAACCACTTTTCGCACATGTGTTAGTGTTGAAAAATCACTTTTCGCACTTGTGTTAGTGTTGAAAAACCACTTTTCGCACTTGTGTTGGTGCAGGAAACCACTTTTGCACTTGTATTAGTGTGGAAAAAACACTTTTTGCACTTGTGTTAGTGTTGAAAAACCACTTTTTGCACTTGTGTTAGTGTTGAAAAACCACTTTTCGCATTTGTGTTGGTGCAGGAAACCACTTTTGCACTTGTATTAGTGTGGAAAAAACACTTTTCGCACTTGTGTTAGTGTTGAAAAACCACTTTTCGCACTTGTGTTAGTGTTGAAAAACCAATTTTCGCACTTGTGTTAGTGTTGAAAAACCACATTTCGCACTTGTGTTGGTGCTGGAAACCACTTTTGCACTTGTATTAGTGTGGAAAAAACACTTTTCACACTTGTGATAGTGTTGAAAAACCACTTTTCGCGAATGTGTTAGTGTTGAAAAACCACTTTTCGCACTTGTGTTGGTACAGGAAACCACTTTTGCACTTGTATTAGTGTGGAAAAAACACTTTTTGCACTTGTGATAGTGTTGAAATACCACTTTTCGCACTTGTGTTAGTGTTGAAAAACCACTTTTCGCACTTGTGTTGGTGCAGGAAACCACTTTTGCACTTGTATTAGTGTGGAAAAAACACTTTTTGAACTTGTGATAGCGTTGAAAAACCACTTTTCGCACTTGTGTTAGTGTTGAAAAACCACTTTTCGCACTTGTGTTAGTGTTGAAAAACCACTTTTCGCACTTGTGTTAGTGTTGAAAAACCACTTTTCGCACTTGTGTTGGTGCAGGAAACCACTTTTGCACTTGTATTAGTGTGGAAAAACCACTTTTCGCACTTGTGTTAGTGTTGAAAAACCACTTTTCGCACTTGTATTAGTGTGGAAAAAACACTTTTTGCACTTGTGATAGTGTTGAAAAACCACTTTTCGCACTTGTGTTAGTGTTGAAAAACCACTTTTCGCACTTGTGTTGGTGCAGGAAACCACTTTTGCACTTGTATTAGTGTGGAAAAACCACTTTTGCACTTGTATTAGTGTGGAAAAACCACTTTTCGCACATGTGTTAGTGTTGAAAAATCACTTTTCGCACTTGTGTTAGTGTTGAAAAACCAATTTTCGCACTTGTGTTGGTGCAGGAAACCACTTTTGCACTTGTATTAGTGTGGAAAAACCACTTTTCGCACTTGTGTTAGTGTTGAAAAACCACTTTTCGCACTTGTGTTAGTGTTGAAAAACCACTTTTCGCACTAGTGTTGGTGCAGGAAACTACTTTTGCACTTGTATTAGTGTGGAAAAAACACTTTTAGCACTTGTGCTAGTGTTGAAAAACTACTTTTCGCACTTGTGTTATTGTTGAAAAACCACTTTTCGCACTTGTGTTGGTGCAGGAAACCACTTTTGCACTTGTATTAGTGTGGAAAAAACACTTTTCGCACTTGTTTTAGTGTTGAAAAACCACTTTTCGCACTTGTGTTAGTGTTGAAAAACCACTTTTCGCACTTGTGTTGGTGCAGGAAACCACTTTTGCACTTGTATTAGTGTGGAAAAAACACTTTTTGCACTTGTGATAGTGTTGAAAAACCACTTTTCGCACTTGTGTTAGTGTTGAAAAACCACTTTTCGCACTTGTGTTGGTGCAGGAAACCACTTTTGCACTTGTATTAGTGTGGAAAAAACACTTTTTGCACTTGTGATAGTGTTGAAAAACCACTTTTCGCACTTGTGTTAGTGTTGAAAAACCACTTTTCGCACTTGTGTTAGTGTTGAAAAACCACTTTTCGCACTTGTGTTGGTGCAGGAAACCACTTTTGCACTTGTATTAGTGTGGAAAAAACACTTTTTGCACTTGTGTTAGTGTTGAAAAACCACTTTTCGCACTTGTGTTAGTGTTGAAAAACCACTTTTCGCATTTGTGTTGGTGCAGGAAACCACTTTTGCACTTGTATTAGTGTGGAAAAAACACTTTTCGCACTTGTGTTAGTGTTGAAAAACCACTTTTCGCACTTGTGTTGGTGCAGGAAACCACTTTTGCACTTGTATTAGTGTGGAAAAACCACTTTTTGCACTTGTGATAGTGTTGAAAAACCACTTTTCGCACTTGTGTTAGTGTTGAAAAACCACTTTTCGCACTTGTGTTAGTGTTGAAAAACCACTATTCGCACTTGTGTTAGTGTTGAAAAACCACTTTTCGCACTTGTGTTAGTGTTGAAAAACCACTTTTCGCATTTGTGTTGGTGCAGGAAACCACTTTTGCACTTGTATTAGTGTGGAAAAAACACTTTTTGCACTTGTGATAGTGTTGAAAAACCACTTCTGCACTTGTATTAGTGTGGAAAAACCACTTTTGCACTTGTATTAGTGTGGAAAAACCACTTTTCGCACATGTGTTAGTGTTGAAAAATCACTTTTCGCACTTGTGTTAGTGTTGAAAAACCACTTTTCGCACTTGTGTTGGTGCAGGAAACCACTTTTGCACTTGTATTAGTGTGGAAAAAACACTTTTTGCACTTGTGTTAGTGTTGAAAAACCACTTTTCGCACTTGTGTTAGTGTTGAAAAACCACTTTTCGCATTTGTGTTGGTGCAGGAAACCACTTTTGCACTTGTATTAGTGTGGAAAAAACACTTTTCGCACTTGTGTTAGTGTTGAAAAACCACTTTTCGCACTTGTGTTAGTGTTGAAAAATCAATTTTCGCACTTGTGTTAGTGTTGAAAAACCACATTTCGCACTTGTGTTGGTGTGGAAAAAACACTTTTTGCACTTGTGATAGTGTTGAAAAACCACTTTTCACGAATGTGTTAGTGTTGAAAAACCACTTTTCGCACTTGTGATAGTGTTGAAATACCACTTTTCGCACTTGTGTTAGTGTTGAAAAACCACTTTTCGCACTTGTGTTAGTGTTGAAAAACCACTTTTCGCACTTGTGTTGGTGCAGGAAACCACTTTTGCACTTGTATTAGTGTGGAAAAAACACTTTTTGCACTTGTGATAGTGTTGAAATACCACTTTTCGCACTTGTGTTAGTGTTGAAAAACCACTTTTCGCACTTGTGTTGGTGCAGGAAACCACTTTTGCACTTGTATTAGTGTGGAAAAAACACTTTTTGAACTTGTGATAGCGTTGAAAAACCACTTTTCGCACTTGTGTTAGTGTTGAAAAACCACTTTTCGCACTTGTGTTAGTGTTGAAAAACCACTTTTCGCACTTGTGTTGGTGCAGGAAACCACTTTTGCACTTGTATTGGTGTGGAAAAACCACTTTTCACACTTGTGTTAGTGTTGAAAAACCACTTTTCGCACTTGTGTTGGTGCAGGAAACCACTTTTGCACTTGTATTAGTGTGGAAAAAACACTTTTTGCACTTGTGATAGTGTTGAAAAACCGCTTTTGGCACTTGTGTTAGTGTTGAAAAACCACTTTTCGCACTTGTGTTGGTGCAGGAAACCACTTTTGCACTTGTATTAGTGTGGAAAAAACACTTTTTGCACTTGTGATGGTGTTGAAAAACCACTTTTCGCACTTGTGTTAGTGTTGAAAAACCACTTTTCGCACTTGTGTTAGTGTTGAAAAACCACTTTTCGCACTTGTGTTAGTGTTGAAAAACCACTTTTCGCACTTGTGATGGTGCAGGAAACCACTTTTGCACTTGTATTAGTGTGGCAAAAACACTTTTTGCACTTGTGATAGTGTTGAAAAACCACTTTTCGCACTTGTGTTAGTGTTGAAAAACCACTTTTCGCACTTGTGTTGGTGCAGGAAACCACTTTTGCACTTGTATTAGTGTGGAAAAAACACTTTTTGCACTTGTGATAGTGTTGAAAAACCACTTTTCGCATTTGTGTTAGTGTTGAAAAACCACTTTTCGCACTTGTGTTAGTGTTGAAAAACCACTTTTCGCACTTGTGTTGGTGCAGGAAACCACTTTTGCACTTGTATTAGTGTGGAAAAACCACTTTTCGCACTTGTGTTAGTGTTGAAAAACCACTTTTCGCACTTGTATTAGTGTGGAAAAAACACTTTTTGCACTTGTGATAGTGTTGAAAAACCACTTTTCGCACTTGTGTTAGTGTTGAAAACCACTTTTCGCACTTGTGTTGGTGCAGGAAACCACTTTTGCACTTGTATTAGTGTGGAAAAACCACTTTTCGCACTTGTGTTAGTGTTGAAAAACCACTTTTCGCACTTGTTGGTGCAGGGAACCACTTTGCACTTGTATTAGTGTGGAAAAAACACTTTTCACACTTGTGTTAGTGTTGAAAAACCACTTTTCGCACTTGTGTTAGTGTTGAAAAACCACTTTTCGCACTTGTGTTAGTATTGAAAACCACATTTCGCACTTGTGTTGGTGCAGGAAACCACTTTTGCACTTGTATTAGTGTGGAAAAAACACTTTTCGCACTTGTGTTAGTGTTGAAAAACCACTTTTCGCACTTGTGTTAGTGTTGAAAAACCACTTTCCCTGCTTGTGCAAGCAATGCAAAACCACTTTTCGCACTTGTGCGAGTATTGCAAAGCCACTTTCCCCACTTGTGTTAGTTTTGCAAAACCACTTTCCACACTTGTGTTGGTGTTGCATAACCACTTTCCACACTTGTGTTGGCAATGCAAAACAACTTTTCGCACTTGTGTAATTGTTGCAAAACCACTTTTCGCGCTCTTGTTGGTGTTGAAATACACTTTTCGCATTTATGTTCGTGTTGCAAAACCACTTTCCACACTTGTGCGAGTGATGCAAACCACTTTTCACACTTGTATTGGTGTTGCAGAACCACTTTTCGCGCTCCTGATGGTGTTGAAAACCACTTTTCGCACTTGTGTTAGTGGAGAAAACTACTTTCCTGAGTTGTGTTCGTGTTGCAAAACCACTTTCTACACTTGTGCTCGTGATGCAAAACCACTTTCCTCACTTGTGTTCGTGTTGCAAAACCACTTTCCACACTTGTGCGAGTGATGCAAAACGACTTATCACACTTGTGTTGGTGTTGCAAAACCTCTTTCCACACTTGTGTTGGTGTTGCATAACCACATTTCCACACTTGTGCTGCCAATGCAAAACCACTTTTCGCACTTGTGTAATTGTTGGAAAACCACTTTTCGCGCTCCTGTTGGTGTTGAAATACACTTTTTGCATTTCTGTTCGTGTTGCAAAACCACTTTCCACACCTGTGCAAGTAGTGCAAAACCACTTATCACACTTGTGTTGGTGTTGCAAAACCACTTTACACACTTGTGCTAGTAGTGCAAATCCACTTGTTGAAAAACCACTTTCAACACTTGTGGTTGCGTTGAAAACCACTTTTCGCACTTGTCTTAGTGGAGAAAACTACTTTCCCCACTTGTGTTAGTGTTGCAAAACCACTTTCCACACTTGTGCTTGTAATGCAAAGCCACTTTCCCCACTTGTTGTAGTGATGCAGAACCACTTTCCGCACTTGCGTTGGTGATGCATAACCACTTGCCGCACTGGTGCTCGCAATGCAGAAGCACTTTTCACACTTGTGCGAGTATTGCAAAGCCACTTTCCGCACTTGTAGTTGCGTTGAAAACCACTTTTCGCACTTGTGTTGGTGTAGAAAACCACTTTTCGCACTTGTGTTGGTGCAGGAAACCACTTTTGCACTTGTATTAGTGTGGAAAAAACACTTTTTGCACTTGTGATAGTGTTGAAAAACCACTTTTCGCACTTGTGTTAGTGTTGAAAAACCACTTTTCGCACTTGTGTTAGTGTTGAAAAACCACTTTTCGCACTTGTGTTGGTGCAGGAAACCACTTTTGCACTTGTATTAGTGTGGAAAAACCACTTTTTGCACTTGTGATAGTGTTGAAAAACCACTTTTCGCACTTGTGTTAGTGTTGAAAAACCACTTTTCGCACTTGTGTTAGTGTTGAAAAACCACTATTCGCACTTGTGTTAGTGTTGAAAAACCACTTTTCGCACTTGTGTTAGTGTTGAAAAACCACTTTTCGCATTTGTGTTGGTGCAGGAAACCACTTTTGCACTTGTATTAGTGTGGAAAAAACACTTTTTGCACTTGTGATAGTGTTGAAAAACCACTTCTGCACTTGTATTAGTGTGGAAAAACCACTTTTGCACTTGTATTAGTGTGGAAAAACCACTTTTCGCACATGTGTTAGTGTTGAAAAATCACTTTTCGCACTTGTGTTAGTGTTGAAAAACCACTTTTCGCACTTGTGTTGGTGCAGGAAACCACTTTTGCACTTGTATTAGTGTGGAAAAAACACTTTTTGCACTTGTGTTAGTGTTGAAAAACCACTTTTCGCACTTGTGTTAGTGTTGAAAAACCACTTTTCGCATTTGTGTTGGTGCAGGAAACCACTTTTGCACTTGTATTAGTGTGGAAAAAACACTTTTCGCACTTGTATTAGTGTTGAAAAACCACTTTTCGCACTTGTGTTAGTGTTGAAAAACCAATTTTCGCACTTGTGTTAGTGTTGAAAAACCACATTTCGCACTTGTGTTGGTGCTGGAAACCACTTTTGCACTTGTATTAGTGTGGAAAAAACACTTTTCGCACTTGTGATAGTGTTGAAAAACCACTTTTCGCGAATGTGTTAGTGTTGAAAAACCACTTTTCGCACTTGTGTTGGTACAGGAAACCACTTTTGCACTTGTAGTAGTGTGGAAAAAACACTTTTTGCACTTGTGATAGTGTTGAAATACCACTTTTCGCACTTGTGTTAGTGTTGAAAAACCACTTTTCGCACTTGTGTTGGTGCAGGAAACCACTTTTGCACTTGTATTAGTGTGGAAAAAACCCTTTTTGCACTTGTGATAGTGTGGAAAAACCACTTTTCGCACTTGTGTTAGTGTTGAAAAACCACTTTTCGCACTTGTTAGTATTGAAAACCACATTTCGCACTTGTGTTGGTGCAGGAAACCACTTTTGCACTTGTATTGGTGTGGAAAAAACACTTTTCGCACTTGTGTTAGTGTTGAAAAACCACTTTTCGCACTTGTGTTAGTGTTGAAAAACCACTTTCCCTGCTTGTGCAAGCAATGCAAAACCACTTTTCGCACTTGTGCGAGTATTGCAAAGCCACTTTCCCCACTTGTGTTAGTTTTGCAAAACCACTTTCCACACTTGTGTTGGTGTTGCATAACCACTTTCCACACTTGTGTTGGCAATGCAAAACAACTTTTCGCACTTGTGTTAGTGGAGAAAACTACTTTCCTCACTTGTGTTCGTGTTGCAAAACCACTTTCCCTGCTTGTGCAAGCAATGCAAAACCACTTTTCGCACTTGTGCGAGTATTGCAAAACCACTTTCCACACTTGTGCGAGTGATGCAAACCACTTTTCACACTTGTATTGGTGTTGCAGAACCACTTTTCGCGCTCCTGATGGTGTTGAAAACCACTTTTCGCACTTGTGTTAGTGGAGAAAACTACTTTCCTCACTTGTGTTCGTGTTGCAAAACCACTTTCCACACTTGTGCGAGTGATGCAAAACTACTTATCACACTTGTGTTGGTGTTGCAAAACCTCTTTCCACACTTGTGTTGGTGTTGCATAACCACATTTCCACACTTGTGCTGCCAATGCAAAACCACTTTTCGCACTTGTGTAATTGTTGGAAAACCACTTTTCGCGCTCCTGTTGGTGTTGAAATACACTTTTTGCATTTCAGTTCGTGTTGCAAAACCACTTTCCACACCTGTGCAAGTAGTGCAAAACCACTTATCACACTTGTGTTGGTGTTGCAAAACGACTTTACACACTTGTGCTAGTAGTGCAAATCCACTTGTTGAAAAACCACTTTCAACACTTGTGGTTGCGTTGAAAACCACTTTTCGCACTTGTGTTAGTGGAGAAAACTACTTTCCCCACTTGTGTTGGTGTTGCAGAACCACTTTCCACACTTGAGTTAGTGTTGCAAAACCACTTTCCACACTTGTGCTGGTGATGCAAAAGCACTTTCCACACTTGTGTTGGTGTTGCAAAACCACAAAACACACTTGCGCTTGTAATGCAAAGCCACTTTCCCCACTTGTTGTAGTGATGCAGAACCACTTTCCGCACTTGCGTTGGTGATGCATAACCACTTGCCGCACTGGTGCTCGCAATGCAGAAGCACTTTTCACACTTGTGCGAGTATTGCAAAGCCACTTTCCGCACTTGTAGTTGCGTTGAGAACCACTTTTCGCACTTGTGTTAGTGTTGAAAACCACTTTTCACACTTGTGTTAGTGCTGCTGAACCACTTTCCGCACTTGTGGTTGCGTTGAAAACCACTTTCTGCACTTCTGGTTGCATTGAAAACCACTTTTCGCACTTGTGTTAGTGCAGAAAACTACTTTCCCCACTTGTGTTAGTGTTGCAAAACCACTTTCCACACTTGTGATAGTGATGCAAAACCACTTTCCTCACTTGTGTTGGTGTTGCAAAACCACTTTACACACTTGTGCTTGTAATTCAAAACGACGTTTCGCACTTGTGTTAGTGTTGAAAACCACTTTTCGCACTTGTGTTGGTGTTGCAGAACCACTTTCCGCATTTGAGTTAGTGTTGCATAACCACTTTCCACACTTGTGCTGCCAATGCAAAACCACTTTTCGCACTTGTGTTAGTGCTGCAGAACCACTTTACACACTTGTGCTAGTAGTGCAAAACCACTTGTTGTAAAACTACATTCAACACTTGTGGTTGCATTGAAAACCACTTTTCGCACTTGTGTTAGTGGAGAAAACTACTTTCCCCACTTGTGTTAGTGTTGCAAAACCACTTTCCACACTTGTGTTGGTGTTGCAAAATCACTTTCCGTACTTGTGTTAGGGTAGAAAACCACTTTTTGCACTTGTGTTAGTGTTGCAGCACCACTTGCCGCACTTGTGTTGGTGTTGCTAACCACTTTCCACACTTGTGCTGGCAATGCAAAACCACTGTCCACACTTGTGCTCGCAATGCAAAACCACTTTTCACACTTGTGTTAGTGTTGAAAAACCACTTTTCGCACTTGTGTTGGTGCAGGAAACCACTTTTGCACTTGTATTAGTGTGGAAAAACCACTTTTCGCACTTGTGTTAGTGTTGAAAAACCACTTTTCGCACTTGTGTTAGTGTTGAAAAACCACTATTCGCACTTGTATTGGTGCAGGAAACCACTTTTGCACTTGTATTAGTGTGGAAAAAACACTTTTTGCACTTGTGATAGTGTTGAAAAACCACTTTTCGCACTTGTGTTAGTGTTGAAAAACCACTTTTTGCACTTTTGTTGGTGCAGGAAACCACTTTTGCACTTGTATTAGTGTGGAAAAAACACTTTTTGCACTTGTGATAGTGTTGAAAAACCACTTTTCGCACTTGTGTTAGTGTTGAAAAACCACTTTTCGCACTTGTGTTAGTGTTGAAAAACCACTTTTCGCACTTGTGTTAGTGTTGAAAAACAACTTTTCGCACTGGTGTTGGTGCAGGAAACCACTTTTGCACTTGTATTAGTGTGGAAAAACCACTTTTCGCACTTGTTTTAGTGTTGAAAAACCACTTTTCGCACTTGTGTTAGTGTTGAAAAACCACTTTTCGCACTAGTGTTGGTGCAGGAAACTACTTTTGCACTTATATTAGTGTGGAAAAAACACTTTTCGCACTTGTGTTATTGTTGAAAAACCACTTTTCGCACTTGTGTTGGTGCAGGAAACCACTTTTGCCCTTGTATTAGTGTGGAAAAAACACTTTTCGCACTTGTGTTAGTGTTGAAAAACCACTTTTCGTACTCGTGTTGGTGCAGGAAACCACTTTTGCACTTGTATTAGTATGGAAGAAACACTTTTTGCACTTGTGATAGTGTTGAAAAACCACTTTTCGCACTTGTGTTAGTGTTGAAAAACCACTTTTCGCACTTGTGTTGGTGCAGGAAACCACTTTTGCACTTGTATTAGTGTGGAAAAAACACTTTTTGCACTTGTGATAGTGTTGAAAAACCACTTTTTGCACTTGTGTTAGTGTTGAAAAACCACTTTTCGCACTTGTGTTAGTGTTGAAAAACCACTTTTCGCACTTGTGTTGGTGCAGGAAACCACTTTTGCACTTGTATTAGTGTGGAAAAACCACTTTTCGCACTTGTGTTAGTGTTGAAAAACCACTTTTCGCACTTGTGTTAGTGTTGAAAAACCACTTTTCGCACTTGTGTTGGTGCAGGAAACCACTTTTGCACTTGTATTAGTGTGGAAAAAACACTTTTTGCACTTGTGATAGTGTTGAAAAACCACTTTTCGCACTTGTGTTGGTGCAGGAAACCACTTTTCGCACTTGTGTTAGTGTTGAAAAACCACTTTTCGCACTTGTGTTGGTGCAGGAAACCACTTTTGCACTTGTATTAGTGTGGAAAAAACACTTTTTGCACTTGTGATAGTGTTGAAAAACCACTTTTCGCACTTGTGTTAGTGTTGAAAAACCACTTTTCGCACTTGTGTTAGTGTTGAAAAACCACTTTTCGCACTTGTGTTAGTGTTGAAAAACCACTTTTCGCACTTGTGTTAGTGTTGAAAAACCACTTTTCGCACTTGTGTTGGTGCAGGAAACCACTTTTGCACTTGTATTAGTGTGCAAAAACCACTTTTCGCACTTGTGTTAGTGTTGAAAAACCACTTTTCGCACTTGTATTAGTGTGGAAAAAACACTTTTTGCAGTTGTGATAGTGTTGAAAAATCACTTTTCGCACTTGTGTTAGTGTTGAAAAACCACTTTTCGCACTGGTGTTGGTGCAGGAAACCACTTTTGCACTTGTATTAGTGTGGAAAAACCACTTTTGCACTTGTATTAGTGTGGAAAAACCACTTTTCGCACATGTGTTAGTGTTGAAAAATCACTTTTCGCACTTGTGTTAGTGTTGAAAAACCACTTTTCGCACTTGTGTTGGTGCAGGAAACCACTTTTGCACTTGTATTAGTGTGGAAAAAACACTTTTTGCACTTGTGTTAGTGTTGAAAAACCACTTTTCGCACTTGTGTTAGTGTTGAAAAACCACTTTTCGCATTTGTGTTGGTGCAGGAAACCACTTTTGCACTTGTATTAGTGTGGAAAAAACACTTTTCGCACTTGTGTTAGTGTTGAAAAACCACTTTTCGCACTTGTGTTGGTGCAGGAAACCACTTTTGCACTTGTATTAGTGTGGAAAAAACACTTTTTGCACTTGTGATAGTGTTGAAAAACCACTTTTCGCACTTGTGTTAGTGTTGAAAAACCACTTTTCGCACTTGTGTTAGTGTTGAAAAACCACTTTTCGCACTTGTGTTGGTGCAGGAAACCACTTTTGCACTTGTATTAGTGTGGAAAAACCACTTTTTGCACTTGTGATAGTGTTGAAAAACCACTTTTCGCACTTGTGTTAGTGTTGAAAAACCACTTTTCGCACTTGTGTTAGTGTTGAAAAACCACTATTCGCACTTGTGTTAGTGTTGAAAAACCACTTTTTGCACTTGTGTTAGTGTTGAAAAACCACTTTTCGCATTTGTGTTGGTGCAGGAAACCACTTTTGCACTTGTATTAGTGTGGAAAAAACACTTTTTGCACTTGTGTTAGTGTTGAAAAACCACTTTTCGCATTTGTGTTGGGGCAGGAAACCACTTTTGCACTTGTATTAGTGTGGAAAAAACACTTTTCGCACTTGTGTTAGTGTTGAAAAACCACTTTTCGCACTTGTGTTAGTGTTGAAAAACCACATTTCGCACTTGTGTTGGTGCTGGAAACCACTTTTGCACTTGTATTAGTGTGGAAAAAACACTTTTCGCACTTGTGATAGTGTTGAAAAACCACTTTTCGCGAATGTGTTAGTGTTGAAAAACCACTTTTCGCACTTGTGTTGGTGCAGGAAACCACTTTTGCACTTGTATTAGTGTGGAAAAAACACTTTTTGCACTTGTGATAGTGTTGAAAAACCACTTTTCGCACTTGTGTTAGTGTTGAAAAACCACTTTTCGCACTTGTGTTAGTGTTTAAAAACCACTTTTCGCACTTGTGTTGGTGCAGGAAACCACTTTTGCACTTGTATTGGTGTGGAAAACCCACTTTTCACACTTGTGTTAGTGTTGAAAAACCACTTTTCGCACTTGTGTTGGTGCAGGAAACCACTTTTGCACTTGTATTAGTGTGGAAAAAACACTTTTTGCACTTGTGATAGTGTTGAAAAACCACTTTTGGCACTTGTGTTAGTGTTGAAAAACCACTTTTCGCACTTGTGTTGGTGCAGGAAACCACTTTTGCACTTGTATTAGTGTGGAAAAAACACTTTTTGCACTTGTGATAGTGTTGAAAAACCACTTTTCGCACTTGTGTTAGTGTTGAAAAACCACTTTTCGCACTTGTGTTAGTGTTGAAAAACCACTTTTCGCACTTGTGTTAGTGTTGAAAAACCACTTTTCGCACTTGTGTTGGTGCAGGAAACCACTTTTGCACTTGTATTAGTGTGGAAAAAACACTTTTTGCACTTGTGTTAGTGTTGAAAAACCACATTTCGCACTTGTGTTAGTGTTGAAAAACCACTTTTCGCACTTGTGTTGGTGCAGGGAACCACTTTTGCACTTGTATTAGTGTGGAAAAAACACTTTTCGCACTTGTTAGTGTTGAAAAACCACTTTTCGCACTTGTGTTAGTGTTGAAAAACCAATTTTCGCACTTGTGTTAGTATTGAAAACCACATTTCGCACTTGTGTTGGTGCAGGAAACCACTTTTGCACTTGTATTAGTGTGGAAAAAACACTTTTCGCACTTGTGTTAGTGTTGAAAAACCACTTTTCGCACTTGTGATAGTGTTGAAAAACCACTTTTCGCACTTGTGTTAGTGTTGAAAAACCACTTTTCGCACTTGTGTTAGTGTTGAAAAACCACTATTCGCACTTGTGTTAGTGTTGAAAAACCACTTTTTGCACTTGTGTTAGTGTTGAAAAACCACTTTTCGCATTTGTGTTGGTGCAGGAAACCACTTTTGCACTTGTATTAGTGTGGAAAAAACACTTTTTGCACTTGTGTTAGTGTTGAAAAACCACTTTTCGCATTTGTGTTGGGGCAGGAAACCACTTTTGCACTTGTATTAGTGTGGAAAAAACACTTTTCGCACTTGTGTTAGTGTTGAAAAACCACTTTTCGCACTTGTGTTAGTGTTGAAAAACCACATTTCGCACTTGTGTTGGTGCTGGAAACCACTTTTGCACTTGTATTAGTGTGGAAAAAACACTTTTCGCACTTGTGATAGTGTTGAAAAACCACTTTTCGCGAATGTGTTAGTGTTGAAAAACCACTTTTCGCACTTGTGTTGGTGCAGGAAACCACTTTTGCACTTGTATTAGTGTGGAAAAAACACTTTTTGCACTTGTGATAGTGTTGAAAAACCACTTTTCGCACTTGTGTTAGTGTTGAAAAACCACTTTTCGCACTTGTGTTAGTGTTTAAAAACCACTTTTCGCACTTGTGTTGGTGCAGGAAACCACTTTTGCACTTGTATTGGTGTGGAAAAACCACTTTTCACACTTGTGTTAGTGTTGAAAAACCACTTTTCGCACTTGTGTTGGTGCAGGAAACCACTTTTGCACTTGTATTAGTGTGGAAAAAACACTTTTTGCACTTGTGATAGTGTTGAAAAACCACTTTTGGCACTTGTGTTAGTGTTGAAAAACCACTTTTCGCACTTGTGTTGGTGCAGGAAACCACTTTTGCACTTGTATTAGTGTGGAAAAAACACTTTTTGCACTTGTGATAGTGTTGAAAAACCACTTTTCGCACTTGTGTTAGTGTTGAAAAAACCACTTTTCGCACTTGTGTTAGTGTTGAAAAACCACTTTTCGCACTTGTGTTAGTGTTGAAAAACCACTTTTCGCACTTGTGTTGGTGCAGGAAACCACTTTTGCACTTGTATTAGTGTGGAAAAAACACTTTTTGCACTTGTGTTAGTGTTGAAAAACCACATTTCGCACTTGTGTTAGTGTTGAAAAACCACTTTTCGCACTTGTGTTGGTGCAGGGAACCACTTTTGCACTTGTATTAGTGTGGAAAAAACACTTTTCGCACTTGTTCGTGTTGAAAAACCACTTTTCGCACTTGTGTTAGTGTTGAAAAACCAATTTTCGCACTTGTGTTAGTATTGAAAACCACATTTCGCACTTGTGTTGGTGCAGGAAACCACTTTTGCACTTGTATTAGTGTGGAAAAAACACTTTTCGCACTTGTGTTAGTGTTGAAAAACCACTTTTCGCACTTGTGTTAGTGTTGAAAAACCACTTTCCCTGCTTGTGCAAGCAATGCAAAACCACTTTTCGCACTTGTGCGAGTATTGCAAAGCCACTTTCCCCACTTGTGTTAGTTTTGCAAAACCACTTTCCACACTTGTGTTGGTGTTGCATAACCACTTTCCACACTTGTGTTGGCAATGCAAAACAACTTTTCGCACTTGTGTAATTGTTGCAAAACCACTTTTCGCGCTCTTGTTGGTGTTGAAATACACTTTTCGCATTTATGTTCGTGTTGCAAAACCACTTTCCACACTTGTGCGAGTGATGCAAACCACTTTTCACACTTGTATTGGTGTTGCAGAACCACTTTTCGCGCTCCTGATGGTGTTGAAAACCACTTTTCGCACTTGTGTTAGTGGAGAAAACTACTTTCCTCACTTGTGTTCGTGTTGCAAAACCACTTTCTACACTTGTGCTCGTGATGCAAAACCACTTTCCTCACTTGTGTTCGTGTTGCAAAACCACTTTCCACACTTGTGCGAGTGATGCAAAACGACTTATCACACTTGTGTTGGTGTTGCATAACCACATTTCCACACTTGTGCTGCCAATGCAAAACCACTTTTCGCACTTGTGTAATTGTTGGAAAACCACTTTTCGCGCTCCTGTTGGTGTTGAAATACACTTTTTGCATTTATGTTCGTGTTGCAAAACCACTTTCCACACCTGTGCAAGTAGTGCAAAACCACTTATCACACTTGTGTTGGTGTTGCAAAACCACTTTACACACTTGTGCTAGTAGTGCAAATCCACTTGTTGAAAAAACCACTTTCAACACTTGTGGTTGCGTTGAAAACCACTTTTCGCACTTGTGTTAGTGGAGAAAACTACTTTCCCCACTTGTGTTGGTGTTGCAGAACCACTTTCCACACTTGAGTTAGTGTTGCAAAACCACTTTCCACACTTGTGCTGGTGATGCAAAAGCACTTTCCACACTTGTGTTGGTGTTGCAAAACCACATAACACACTTGTGCTTGTAATGCAAAGCCACTTTCCCCACTTGATGTAGTGATGCAGAACCACTTTCCGCACTTGCGTTGGTGATGCATAACCACTTGCCGCACTGGTGCTCGCAATGCAGAAGCACTTTTCACACTTGTGCGAGTATTGCAAAGCCACTTTCCGCACTTGTAGTTGCGTTGAAAACCACTTTTTGCACTTGTGTTGGTGTAGAAAACCACTTTTCGCACTTGTGTTAGTGTTGAAAACCACTTTTCACACTTGTGTTAGTGCTGCTGAACCACTTTCCGCACTTGTGGTTGGGTTGAAAACCACTTTCTGCACTTCTGGTTGCATTGAAAACCACTTTTCGCACTTGAGTTGGTGTTGCAGAACCACTTTCCGCATTTGAGTTAGTGTTGCATAACCACTTTCCACACTTGTGCTGCCAATGCAAAATCACTTTTCGCACTTGTGTTAGTGCTGCAGAACCACTTTCCACACTTGTGCTAGTAGGGCAAAACCACTTGTTGTAAAACTACATTCAACACTTGTGGTTGCATTGAAAACCACTTTTCGCACTTGTGTTAGTGGAGAAAACTACTTTCCCCACTTGTGTTAGTGTTGCAAAACCACTTTCCACACTTGTGTTGGTGTTGCAAAATCACTTTCCGTACTTGTGTTAGGGTAGAAAACCACTTTTTGCACTTGTGTTAGTGTTGCAGCACCACTTT
This sequence comes from Myxine glutinosa, assembly GCF_964187855.1. Taxonomy (NCBI): domain Eukaryota; kingdom Metazoa; phylum Chordata; class Myxini; order Myxiniformes; family Myxinidae; genus Myxine; species Myxine glutinosa. Next base: position 50,925,150 of record NC_136264.1, on the reverse strand, counting down.
CCGCACTTGTGTTGGTGTTGCATAACCACTTTCCACACTTGTGCTGGCAATGCAAAACCACTGTCCACACTTGTGCTAGCAATGCAAAACCACTTTTCACACTTGTGTTAGTGTTGAAAAACCACTTTTCGCACTTGTGTTGGTGCAGGAAACCACTTTTGCACTTGTATTAGTGTGGAAAAAACACTTTTCGCACTTGTGTTTGTGTTGAAATAACCACTTTTCGCACTTGTGTTGGTGCAGGAAACCACTTTTGCACTTGTATTAGTGTAGAAAAAACACTTTTTGCACTTGTGATAGTGTTGAAAAACCACTTTTCGCACTTGTGTTAGTGTTGAAAAACCACTTTTCGCATTTGTGTTGGTGCAGGAAACCACTTTTGCACTTGTATTAGTGTGGAAAAAACACTTTTCGCACTTGTGTAAGTGTTGAAAAACCACATTTCGCACTTGTGTTGGTGCTGGAAACAACTTTTGCACTTGTATTAGTGTGGAAAAAACACTTTTCGCACTTGTGATAGTGTTGAAAAACCACTTTTTGCGAATGTGTTAGTGTTGAAAAACCACTTTTCGCACTTGTGTTGGTACAGGAAACCACTTTTGCACTTGTATAGTGTGGAAAAAACACTTTTTGCACTTGTGATAGTGTTGAAATACCACTTTTCGCACTTGTGTTAGTGTTGAAAAACCACTTTTCGCACTTGTGTTGGTGCAGGAAACCACTTTTGCACTTGTATTAGTGTGGAAAAAAACACTTTTTGAACTTGTGATAGTGTTGAAAAACCACTTTTCGCACTTGTGTTAGTGTTGAAAAACCACTTTTCGCACTTGTGTTGGTGCAGGAAACCACTTTTGCACTTGTATTAATGTTGAAAAAACACTTTTTGCACTTGTGATAGTGTTGAAAAACCACTTTTCGCACTTGTGTTAGTGTTGAAAAACCACTTTTCGCACTTGTGTTAGTGTTTAAAAACCACTTTTCGCACTTGTGTTGGTGCAGGAAACCACTTTTGCACTTGTATTGGTGTGGAAAAACCACTTTTCACACTTGTGTTAGTAAACCACTTTTCGCACTTGTGTTGGTGCAGGAAACCACTTTTGCACTTGTATTAGTGTGGAAAAAACACTTTTTGCACTTGTGATAGTGTTGAAAAACCACTTTTGGCACTTGTGTTAGTGTTGAAAAACCACTTTTCGCACTTGTGTTGGTGCAGGAAATCACTTTTGCACTTGTATTAGTGTGGAAAAAACACTTTTTGCACTTGTGATAGTGTTGAAAAACCACTTTTCGCACTTGTGTTAGTGTTGAAAAACCACTTTTCGCACTTGTGTTAGTGTTGAAAAACCACTTTTCGCACTTGTGATGGTGCAGGAAACCACTTTTGCACTTGTATTAGTGTGGCAAAAACACTTTTTGCACTTGTGATAGTGTTGAAAAACCACTTTTCGCACTTGTGTTAGTGTTGAAAAACCACTTTTCGCACTTGTGTTGGTGCAGGAAACCACTTTTGCACTTGTATTAGTGTGGAAAAAACACTTTTTGCACTTGTGATAGTGTTGAAAAACCACTTTTCGCACTTGTGTTAGTGTTGAAAAACCACTTTTCGCACTTGTGTTAGTGTTGAAAAACCACTTTCGCACTTGTGTTAGTGTTGAAAAACCACTTTTCGCACTTGTGTTGGTGCAGGAAACCACTTTTGCACTTGTATTAGTGTGGAAAAACCACTTTTCGCACTTGTGTTAGTGTTGAAAAACCACTTTTCGCACTTGTATTAGTGTGGAAAAAACACTTTTCGCACTTGTGATAGTGTTGAAAAACCACTTTTCGCACTTGTGTTAGTGTTGAAAAACCACTTTTCGCACTTGTGTTGGTGCAGGAAACCACTTTTGCACTTGTATTAGTGTGGAAAAACCACTTTTCGCACTTGTGTTAGTGTTGAAAAATCACTTTTCGCACTTGTGTTAGTGTTGAAAAACCACTTTTCGCACTTGTGTTGGTGCAGGAAACCACTTTTGCACTTGTATTCGTGTGGAAAAAACACTTTTTGCACTTGTGTTAGTGTTGAAAAACCACATTTCGCACTTGTGTTAGTGTTGAAAAACCACTTTTCGCACTTGTGTTGGTGCAGGGAACCACTTTGCACTTGTATTAGTGTGGAAAAAACACTTTTCGCACTTGTGTTAGTGTTGAAAAACCACTTTTCGCACTTGTGTTAGTGTTGAAAAACCACTTTCCCTGCTTGTGCAAGCAATGCAAAACCACTTTTCGCACTTGTGCGAGTATTGCAAAGCCACTTTCCCCACTTGTTGTAGTGATGCAGAACCACTTTCCGCACTTGCGTTGGTGATGCATAACCACTTGCCGCACTGGTGCTCGCAATGCAGAAGCACTTCTCACACTTGTGCGAGTATTGCAAAGCCACTTTCTGCACTTGTAGTTGCGTTGAAAACCACTTTTCGCACTTGTGTTGGTGTAGAAAACCACTTTTCGCACTTGTGTTGGTGCAGGAAACCACTTTTGCACTTGTATTAGTGTGGAAAAAACACTTTTTGCACTTGTGATAGTGTTGAAAAACCACTTTTCGCACTTGTGTTGGTGCAGGAAACCACTTTTTGCACTTGTGATAGTGTTGAAAAACCACTTTTCGCACTTGTGTTAGTGTTGAAAAACCACTTTTCGCACTTGTGTTAGTGTTGAAAAACCACTATTCGCACTTGTGTTAGTGTTGAAAAACCACTTTTCGCACTTGTGTTAGTGTTGAAAAACCACTTTTCGCATTTGTGTTGGTGCAGAAAACCACTTCTGCACTTGTATTAGTGTGGAAAAACCACTTTTGCACTTGTATTAGTGTGGAAAAACCACTTTTCGCACATGTGTTAGTGTTGAAAAACCACTTTTCGCACTTGTTGGTGCAGGAAACCACTTTTGCACTTGTATTAGTGTGGAAAAAACACTTTTTGCACTTGTGTTAGTGTTGAAAAACCACTTTTCGCACTTGTGTTAGTGTTGAAAAACCACTTTTCGCATTTGTGTTGGTGCAGGAAACCACTTTTGCACTAGTATTAGTGTGGAAAAAACACTTTTCGCACTTGTGTTAGTGTTGAAAAACCACTTTTCGCACTTGTGTTAGTGTTGAAAAACCAATTTTCGCACTTGTGTTAGTGTTGAAAAACCACATTTCGCACTTGTGTTGGTGCTGGAAACCACTTTTGCACTTGTATTAGTGTGGAAAAAACACTTTTCGCACTTGTGATAGTGTTGAAAAACCACTTTTCGCGAATGTGTTAGTGTTGAAAAACCACTTTTCGCACTTGTGTTGGTACAGGAAACCACTTTTGCACTTGTATTAGTGTGGAAAAAACACTTTTTGCACTTGTGATAGTGTTGAAATACCACTTTTCGCACTTGTGTTAGTGTTGAAAAACCACTTTTCGCACTTGTGTTGGTGCAGGAAACCACTTTTGCACTTGTATTAGTGTGGAAAAAACACTTTTTGAACTTGTGATAGTGTTGAAAAACCACTTTTCGCACTTGTGTTGGTGCAGGGAACCACTTTGCACTTGTATTAGTGTGGAAAAAACACTTTTCGCACTTGTGTTAGTGTTGAAAAACCACTTTTCGCACTTGTGTTAGTGTTGAAAAACCAATTTTCGCACTTGTGTTAGTGTTGAAAAACCACTTTCCCTGCTTGTGCAAGCAATGCAAAACCACTTTTCGCACTTGTGCGAGTATTGCAAAGCCACTTTCCCCACTTGTGTTAGTTTTGCAAAACCACTTTCCACACTTGTGTTGGTGTTGCATAACCACTTTCCACACTTGTGTTGGCAATGCAAAACAACTTTTCGCACTTGTGTAATTGTTGCAAAACCACTTTTCGCGCTCTTGTTGGTGTTGAAATACACTTTTCGCATTTATGTTCGTGTTGCAAAACCACTTTCCACACTTGTGCGAGTGATGCAAACCACTTTTCACACTTGTATTGGTGTTGCAGAACCACTTTTCGCGCTCCTGATGGTGTTGAAAACCACTTTTCGCACTTGTGTTAGTGGAGAAAACTACTTTCCTCACTTGTGTTCGTGTTGCAAAACCACTTTCTACACTTGTGCTCGTGATGCAAAACCACTTTCCTCACTTGTGTTCGTGTTGCAAAACCACTTTCCACACTTGTGTTGGTGTTGCATAACCACTTTCCACACTTGTGTTGGCAATGCAAAACAACTTTTCGCACTTGTGTAATTGTTGGAAAACCACTTTTCGCGCTCCTGTTGGTGTTGAAATACACTTTTTGCATTTCTGTTCGTGTTGCAAAACCACTTTCCACACCTGTACAAGTAGTGCAAAACCACTTATCACACTTGTGTTGGTGTTGCAAAACCACTTTACACACTTGTGCTAGTAGTGCAAATCCACTTGTTGAAAAACCACTTTCAACACTTGTGGTTGCGTTGAAAACCACTTTTCGCACTTGTGTTAGTGGAGAAAACTACTTTCCCCACTTGTGTTGGTGTTGCAGAACCACTTTCCACACTTGAGTTAGTGTTGCAAAAGCACTTTCCACACTTGTGTTGGTGTTGCAAAACCACATAACACACTTGTGCTTGTAATGCAAAGCCACTTTCCCCACTTGTTGTAGTGATGCAGAACCACTTTCCGCACTTGCGTTGGTGATGCATAACCACTTGCCGCACTGGTGCTCGCAATGCAGAAGCACTTTTCACACTTGTGCGAGTATTGCAAAGCCACTTTCCGCACTTGTAGTTGCGTTGAAAACCACTTTTCGCACTTGTGTTGGTGTAGAAAACCACTTTTCGCACTTGTGTTGGTGCAGGAAACCACTTTTGCACTTGTATTAGTGTGGAAAAAACACTTTTTGCACTTGTGATAGTGTTGAAAAACCACTTTTCGCACTTGTGTTAGTGTTGAAAAACCACTTTTCGCACTTGTGTTAGTGTTGAAAAACCACTTTTCGCACTTGTGTTGGTGCAGGAAACCACTTTTGCACTTGTATTAGTGTGGAAAAACCACTTTTTGCACTTGTGATAGTGTTGAAAAACCACTTTTCGCACTTGTGTTAGTGTTGAAAAACCACTTTTCGCACTTGTGTTAGTGTTGAAAAACCACTATTCGCACTTGTGTTAGTGTTGAAAAACCACTTTTCGCACTTGTGTTAGTGTTGAAAAACCACTTTTCGCATTTGTGTTGGTGCAGGAAACCACTTTTGCACTTGTATTAGTGTTGAAAAACCACTTTTCGCACTTGTGTTGGTGCAGGAAACCACTTTTGCACTTGTATTAGTGTGGAAAAACCACTTTTTGCGCTCCTGATGGTGTTGAAAACCACTTTTCGCACTTGTGTTAGTGGAGAAAACTACTTTCCTCACTTGTGTTCGTGTTGCAAAACCACTTTCTACACTTGTGCTCGTGATGCAAAACCACTTTCCTCACTTGTGTTCGTGTTGCAAAACCACTTTCCACACTTGTGCGAGTGATGCAAAACGACTTATCACACTTGTGTTGGTGTTGCAAAACCACTTTCCACACTTGTGTTGGTGTTGCATAACCACTTTCCACACTTGTGTTGGCAATGCAAAACAACTTTTCGCACTTGTGTAATTGTTGGAAAACCACTTTTCGCGCTCCTGTTGGTGTTGAAATACACTTTTTGCATTTCTGTTCGTGTTGCAAAACCACTTTCCACACCTGTACAAGTAGTGCAAAACCACTTATCACACTTGTGTTGGTGTTGCAAAACCACTTTACACACTTGTGCTAGTAGTGCAAATCCACTTGTTGAAAAACCACTTTCAACACTTGTGGTTGTGTTGAAAACCACTTTTCGCACTTGTGTTAGTGGAGAAAACTACTTTCTCCACTTGTGTTGGTGTTGCAGAACCACTTTCCACACTTGAGTTAGTGTTGCAAAACCACTTTCCACACTTGTGCTGGTGATGCAAAAGCACTTTCCACACTTGTGTTGGTGTTGCAAAACCACATAACACACTTGTGCTTGTAATGCAAAGCCACTTTCCCCACTTGTTGTAGTGATGCAGAACCACTTTCCGCACTTGCGTTGGTGATGCATAACCACTTGCCGCACTGGTGCTCGCAATGCAGAAGCACTTTTCACACTTGTGCGAGTATTGCAAAGCCACTTTCCGCACTTGTAGTTGCGTTGAGAACCACTTTTCGCACTTGTGTTGGTGTAGAAAATCACTTTTCGCACTTGTGTTAGTGTTGAAAACCACTTTTCACACTTGTGTTAGTGCTGCTGAACCACTTTCCGCACTTGTGGTTGCGTTGAAAACCACTTTCTGCACTTCTGGTTGCATTGAAAACCACTTTTCGCACTTGTGTTAGTGCAGAAAACTACTTTCCCCACTTGTGTTAGTGTTGCAAAACCACTTTCCACACTTGTGATAGTGATGCAAAACCACTTTCCTCACTTGTGTTGGTGTTGCAAAACCACTTTACACACTTGTGCTTGTAATTCAAAACGACGTTTCGCACTTGTGTTAGTGTTGAAAACCACTTTTCGCACTTGTGTTGGTGTTGCAGAACCACTTTCCGCATTTGAGTTAGTGTTGCATAACCACTTTCCACACTTGTGCTGCCAATGCAAAACCACTTTTTGCACTTGTGTTAGTGCTGCAGAACCACTTTACACACTTGTGCTAGTAGTGCAAAACCACTTGTTGTAAAACTACATTCAACACTTGTGGTTGCATTGAAAACCACTTTTCGCACTTGTGTTAGTGGAGAAAACTACTTTCCCCACTTGTGTTAGTGTTGCAAAACCACTTTCCACACTTGTGTTGGTGTTGCAAAATCACTTTCCGTACTTGTGTTAGGGTAGAAAACCACTTTTTGCACTTGTGTTAGTGTTGCAGCACCACTTGCCGCACTTGTGTTGGTGTTGCTAACCACTTTCCACACTTGTGCTGTCAATGCAAAACCACTGTCCACACTTGTGCTAGCAATGCAAAACCACTTTTCACACTTGTTAGTGTTGAAAAACCACTTTTCGCACTTGTGTTGGTGCAGGAAACCACTTTTGCACTTGTATTAGTGTGGAAAAAACACTTTTCGCACTTGTGTTAGTGTTGAAATAACCACTTTTCGCACTTGTGTTAGTGTTGAAAAACCACTTTTCGCACTTGTGTTGGTGCAGGAAACCACTTTTGCACTTGTATTAGTGTGGAAAAAACACTTTTTGCACTTGTGATAGTGTTGAAAAACCACTTTTCACACTTGTGTTAGTGTTGAAAAACCACTATTCGCACTTGTGTTGGTGCAGGAAACCACTTTTGCACTTGCATTAGTGTGGAAAACCACTTTTCGCACTTGTGTTAGTGTTGAAAAACCACTTTTCGCACTTGTGTTAGTGTTGAAAAACCACTATTCGCACTTGTATTGGTGCAGGAAACCACTTTTGCACTTGTATTAGTGTGGAAAAACCACTTTTGCACTTGTATTAGTGTGGAAAAAACACTTTTTGCACTTATGATAGTGTTGAAAAACCACTTTTCGCACTTGTGTTAGTGTTGAAAAACCACTTTTTGCACTTTTGTTGGTGCAGGAAACCACTTTTGCACTTGTATTAGTGTGGAAAAAACACTTTTTGCACTTGTGATAGTGTTGAAAAACCACTTTTCGCACTTGTGTTAGTGTTGAAAAACCACTTTTCGCACTTGTGTTAGTGTTGAAAAACCACTTTTCGCACTTGTGATGGTGCAGGAAACCACTTTTGCACTTGTATTAGTGTGGCAAAAACACTTTTTGCACTTGTGATAGTGTTGAAAAACTACTTTTCGCACTTGTGTTAGTGTTGAAAAACCACTTTTCGCACTTGTGTTGGTGCAGGAAACCACTTTTGCACTTGTATTAGTGTGGAAAAACCACTTTTCGCACTTGTGTTAGTGTTGAAAAACCACTTTTCGCACTTGTATTAGTGTGGAAAAAACACTTTTTGCACTTGTGATAGTGTTGAAAAACCACTTTTCGCACTTGTGTTAGTGTTGAAAAACCACTTTTCGCACTTGTGTTGGTGCAGGAAACCACTTTTGCACTTGTATTAGTGTGGAAAAACCACTTTTCGCACTTGTGTTAGTGTTGAAAAACCACTTTTCGCACTTGTGTTGGTGCAGGAAACCACTTTTGCACTTGTATTAGTGTGGAAAAAACACTTTTTGCACTTGTGTTAGTGTTGAAAAACCACATTTCGCAGTTGTGTTAGTGTTGAAAAACCACTTTTCGCACTTGTGTTGGTGCAGGGAACCACTTTGCACTTGTATTAGTGTGGAAAAAACACTTTTCGCACTTGTGTTAGTGTTGAAAAACCACTTTTCGCACTTGTGTTAGTGTTGAAAAACCAATTTTCGCACTTGTGTTAGTATTGAAAACCACATTTCGCACTTGTGTTGGTGCAGGAAACCACTTTTGCACTTGTATTAGTGTGGAAAAAACACTTTTCGCACTTGTGCGAGTATTGCAAAGCCACTTTCCCCACTTGTGTTAGTTTTGCAAAACCACTTTCCACACTTGTGTTGGTGTTGCATAACCACTTTCCACACTTGTTGGCAATGCAAAACAACTTTTCGCACTTGTGTAATTGTTGCAAAACCACTTTTCGCGCTCTTGTTGGTGTTGAAATACACTTTTCGCATTTATGTTCGTGTTGCAAAACCACTTTCCACACTTGTGCGAGTGATGCAAACCACTTTTCACACTTGTATTGGTGTTGCAGAACCACTTTTCGCGCTCCTGATGGTGTTGAAAACCACTTTTCGCACTTGTGTTAGTGGAGAAAACTACTTTCCTCACTTGTGTTCGTGTTGCAAAACCACTTTCCACACTTGTGCGAGTGATGCAAAACGACTTATCACACTTGTGTTGGTGTTGCAAAACCTCTTTCCACACTTGTGTTGGTGTTGCATAACCACATTTCCACACTTGTGCTGCCAATGCAAAACCACTTTTCGCACTTGTGTAATTGTTGGAAAACCACTTTTCACGCTCCTGTTGGTGTTGAAATACACTTTTTGCATTTCTGTTCGTGTTGCAAAACCACTTTCCACACCTGTGCAAGTAGTGCAAAACCACTTATCACACTTGTGTTGGTGTTGCAAAACCACTTTCCACACTTGTGCTGGTGATGCAAAAGCACTTTCCACACTTGTGTTGGTGTTGCAAAACCACATAACACACTTGTGCTTGTAATGCAAAGCCACTTTCCCCACTTGTTGTAGTGATGCAGAACCACTTTCCGCACTTGCGTTGGTGATGCATAACCACTTGCCGCACTGGTGCTCGCAATGCAGAAGCACTTTTCACACTTGTGCGAGTATTGCAAAGCCACTTTCCGCACTTGTAGTTGCGTTGAAAACCACTTTTCGCACTTGTGTTGGTGTAGAAAACCACTTTTCGCACTTCTGTTGGTGCAGGAAACCACTTTTGCACTTGTATTAGTGTGGAAAAAACACTTTTTGCACTTGTGATAGTGTTGAAAAACCACTTTTCGCACTTGTGTTAGTGTTGAAAAACCACTTTTCGCACTTGTGTTAGTGTTGAAAAACCACTTTTCGCACTTGTGTTGGTGCAGGAAACCACTTTTGCACTTGTATTAGTGTGGAAAAACCACTTTTTGCACTTGTGATAGTGTTGAAAAACCACTTTTCGCACTTGTGTTAGTGTTGAAAAACCACTTTTCGCACTTGTGTTAGTGTTGAAAAACCACTATTCGCACTTGTGTTAGTGTTGAAAAACCACTTTTCGCACTTGTGTTAGTGTTGAAAAACCACTTTTCGCATTTGTGTTGGTGCAGGAAACCACTTTTGCACTTGTATTAGTGTTGAAAAACCACTTTTCGCACTTGTGTTGGTGCAGGAAACCACTTTTGCACTTGTATTAGTGTGGAAAAACCACTTTTTGCACTTGTGATAGTGTTGAAAAACCACTTTTCGCACTTGTGTTAGTGTTGAAAAACCACTTTTCGCACTTGTGTTAGTGTTGAAAAACCACTATTCGCACTTGTGTTAGTGTGGAAAAAACACTTTTTGCACTTGTGATAGTGTTGAAAAACCACTTCTGCACTTGTATTAGTGTGGAAAAACCACTTCTGCACTTGTATTAGTGTTGAAAAACCACTTTTCGCACTTGTGTTGGTGCAGGGAACCACTTTGCACTTGTATTAGTGTGGAAAAAACACTTTTCGCACTTGTGTTAGTGTTGAAAAACCACTTTTCGCACTTGTGTTAGTGTTGAAAAACCAATTTTCGCACTTGTGTTAGTATTGAAAACCACTTTTCGCACTTGTGTTGGTGCAGGGAACCACTTTGCACTTGTATTAGTGTGGAAAAAACACTTTTCGCACTTGTGTTAGTGTTGAAAAACCACTTTTCGCACTTGTGTTAGTGTTGAAAAACCACTTTCCCTGCTTGTGCAAGCAATGCAAAACCACTTTTCGCACTTGTGCGAGTATTGCAAAGCCACTTTCCCCACTTGTGTTAGTTTTGCAAAACCACTTTCCACACTTGTGTTGGTGTTGCATAACCACTTTCCACACTTGTGTTGGCAATGCAAAACAACTTTTCGCACTTGTGTAATTGTTGCAAAACCACTTTTCGCGCTCTTGTTGGTGTTGAAATACACTTTTCGCATTTATGTTCGTGTTGCAAAACCACTTTCCACACTTGTGCTGGTGATGCAAAAGCACTTTCCACACTTGTGTTGGTGTTGCAAAACCACATAACACACTTGTGCTTGTAATGCAAAGCCACTTTCCCCACTTGTTGTAGTGATGCAGAACCACTTTCCGCACTTGCGTTGGTGATGCATAACCACTTGCCGCACTGGTGCTCGCAATGCAGAAGCACTTTTCACACTTGTGCGAGTATTGCAAAGCCACTTTCCGCACTTGTAGTTGCGTTGAGAACCACTTTTCGCACTTGTGTTGGTGTAGAAAATCACTTTTCGCACTTGTGTTAGTGTTGAAAACCACTTTTCACACTTGTGTTAGTGCTGCTGAACCACTTTCCGCACTTGTGGTTGCGTTGAAAACCACTTTCTGCACTTCTGGTTGCATTGAAAACCACTTTTCGCACTTGTGTTAGTGCAGAAAACTACTTTCCCCACTTGTGTTAGTGTTGCAAAACCACTTTCCACACTTGTGATAGTGATGCAAAACCACTTTCCTCACTTGTGTTGGTGTTGCAAAACCACTTTACACACTTGTGCTTGTAATTCAAAACGACGTTTCGCACTTGTGTTAGTGTTGAAAACCACTTTTCGCACTTGTGTTGGTGTTGCAGAACCACTTTCCGCATTTGAGTTAGTGTTGCATAACCACTTTCCACACTTGTGCTGCCAATGCAAAACCACTTTTTGCACTTGTGTTAGTGCTGCAGAACCACTTTACACACTTGTGCTAGTAGTGCAAAACCACTTGTTGTAAAACTACATTCAACACTTGTGGTTGCATTGAAAACCACTTTTCGCACTTGTGTTAGTGGAGAAAACTACTTTCCCCACTTGTGTTAGTGTTGCAAAACCACTTTCCACACTTGTGTTGGTGTTGCAAAATCACTTTCCGTACTTGTGTTAGGGTAGAAAACCACTTTTTGCACTTGTGTTAGTGTTGCAGCACCACTTGCCGCACTTGTGTTGGTGTTGCTAACCACTTTCCACACTTGTGCTGTCAATGCAAAACCACTGTCCACACTTGTGCTAGCAATGCAAAACCACTTTTCACACTTGTTAGTGTTGAAAAACCACTTTTCGCACTTGTGTTGGTGCAGGAAACCACTTTTGCACTTGTATTAGTGTGGAAAAAACACTTTTCGCACTTGTGTTAGTGTTGAAATAACCACTTTTCGCACTTGTGTTAGTGTTGAAAAACCACTTTTCGCACTTGTGTTGGTGCAGGAAACCACTTTTGCACTTGTATTAGTGTGGAAAAAACACTTTTTGCACTTGTGATAGTGTTGAAAAACCACTTTTCACACTTGTGTTAGTGTTGAAAAACCACTATTCGCACTTGTGTTGGTGCAGGAAACCACTTTTGCACTTGCATTAGTGTGGAAAACCACTTTTCGCACTTGTGTTAGTGTTGAAAAACCACTTTTCGCACTTGTGTTAGTGTTGAAAAACCACTATTCGCACTTGTGTTAGTGTTGAAAAACCACTTTTCGCACTTGTGTTAGTGTGGAAAAAACACTTTTTGCACTTGTGTTGGTGCAGGAAACCACTTTTGCACTTGTATTAGTGTTGAAAAACCACTTTTCGCACTTGTGTTGGTGCAGGAAACCACTTTTGCACTTGTATTAGTGTGGAAAAACCACTTTTTGCACTTGTGATAGTGTTGAAAAACCACTTTTCGCACTTGTGTTAGTGTTGAAAAACCACTTTTCGCACTTGTGTTAGTGTTGAAAAACCACTATTCGCACTTGTGTTAGTGTGGAAAAAACACTTTTTGCACTTGTGATAGTGTTGAAAAACCACTTCTGCACTTGTATTAGTGTGGAAAAACCACTTCTGCACTTGTATTAGTGTTGAAAAACCACTTTTCGCACTTGTGTTGGTGCAGGGAACCACTTTGCACTTGTATTAGTGTGGAAAAAACACTTTTCGCACTTGTGTTAGTGTTGAAAAACCACTTTTCGCACTTGTGTTAGTGTTGAAAAACCAATTTTCGCACTTGTGTTAGTATTGAAAACCACTTTTCGCACTTGTGTTGGTGCAGGGAACCACTTTGCACTTGTATTAGTGTGGAAAAAACACTTTTCGCACTTGTGTTAGTGTTGAAAAACCACTTTTCGCACTTGTGTTAGTGTTGAAAAACCACTTTCCCTGCTTGTGCAAGCAATGCAAAACCACTTTTCGCACTTGTGCGAGTATTGCAAAGCCACTTTCCCCACTTGTGTTAGTTTTGCAAAACCACTTTCCACACTTGTGTTGGTGTTGCATAACCACTTTCCACACTTGTGTTGGCAATGCAAAACAACTTTTCGCACTTGTGTAATTGTTGCAAAACCACTTTTCGCGCTCCTGTTGGTGTTGAAATACACTTTTCGCATTTATGTTCGTGTTGCAAAACCACTTTCCACACTTGTGCTGGTGATGCAAAAGCACTTTCCACACTTGTGTTGGTGTTGCAAAACCACATAACACACTTGTGCTTGTAATGCAAAGCCACTTTCCCCACTTGTTGTAGTGATGCAGAACCACTTTCCGCACTTGCGTTGGTGATGCATAACCACTTGCCGCACTGGTGCTCGCAATGCAGAAGCACTTTTCACACTTGTGTAATTGTTGCAAAACCACTTTTCGCGCTCTTGTTGGTGTTGAAATACACTTTTTGCATTTATGTTCGTGTTGCAAAACCACTTTCCACACTTGTGCGAGTGATGCAAACCACTTTTCACACTTGTATTGGTGTTGCAGAACCACTTTTCGCGCTCCTGATGGTGTTGAAAACCACTTTTCGCACTTGTGTTAGTGGAGAAAACTACTTTCCTCACTTGTGTTCGTGTTGCAAAACCACTTTCTACACTTGTGCTCGTGATGCAAAACCACTTTCCTCACTTGTGTTCGTGTTGCAAAACCACTTTCCACACTTGTGCGAGTGATGCAAAACGACTTATCACACTTGTGTTGGTGTTGCAAAACCACTTTCCACACTTGTGTTGGTGTTGCATAACCACTTTCCACACTTGTGTTGGCAATGCAAAACAACTTTTCGCACTTGTGTAATTGTTGGAAAACCACTTTTCGCGCTCCTGTTGGTGTTGAAATACACTTTTTGCATTTCTGTTCGTGTTGCAAAACCACTTTCCACACCTGTACAAGTAGTGCAAAACCACTTATCACACTTGTGTTGGTGTTGCAAAACCACTTTACACACTTGTGCTAGTAGTGCAAATCCACTTGTTGAAAAACCACTTTCAACACTTGTGGTTGTGTTGAAAACCACTTTTCGCACTTGTGTTAGTGGAGAAAACTACTTTCTCCACTTGTGTTGGTGTTGCAGAACCACTTTCCACACTTGAGTTAGTGTTGCAAAACCACTTTCCACACTTGTGCTGGTGATGCAAAAGCACTTTCCACACTTGTGTTGGTGTTGCAAAACCACATAACACACTTGTGCTTGTAATGCAAAGCCACTTTCCCCACTTGTTGTAGTGATGCAGAACCACTTTCCGCACTTGCGTTGGTGATGCATAACCACTTGCCGCACTGGTGCTCGCAATGCAGAAGCACTTTTCACACTTGTGCGAGTATTACAAAGCCACTTTCCGCACTTGTAGTTGCGTTGAGAACCACTTTTCGCACTTGTGTTGGTGTAGAAAATCACTTTTCGCACTTGTGTTAGTGTTGAAAACCACTTTTCACACTTGTGTTAGTGCTGCTGAACCACTTTCCGCACTTGTGGTTGCGTTGAAAACCACTTTCTGCACTTCTGGTTGCATTGAAAACCACTTTTCACACTTGTGTTAGTGCAGAAAACTACTTTCCCCACTTGTGTTAGTGTTGCAAAACCACTTTCCACACTTGTGATAGTGATGCAAAACCACTTTCCTCACTTGTGTTGGTGTTGCAAAACCACTTTACACACTTGTGCTTGTAATTCAAAACGACGTTTCGCACTTGTGTTAGTGTTGAAAACCACTTTTCGCACTTGTGTTGGTGTTGCAGAACCACTTTCCGCATTTGAGTTAGTGTTGCATAACCACTTTCCACACTTGTGCTGCCAATGCAAAACCACTTTTTGCACTTGTGTTAGTGCTGCAGAACCACTTTACACACTTGTGCTAGTAGTGCAAAACCACTTGTTGTAAAACTACATTCAACACTTGTGGTTGCATTGAAAACCACTTTTCGCACTTGTGTTAGTGGAGAAAACTACTTTCCCCACTTGTGTTAGTGTTGCAAAACCACTTTCCACACTTGTGTTGGTGTTGCAAAATCACTTTCCGTACTTGTGTTAGGGTAGCAAACCACTTTTTGCACTTGTGTTAGTGTTGCAGCACCACTTGCCGCACTTGTGTTGGTGTTGCTAACCACTTTCCACACTTGTGCTGTCAATGCAAAACCACTGTCCACACTTGTGCTAGCAATGCAAAACCACTTTTCACACTTGTTAGTGTTGAAAAACCACTTTTCGCACTTGTGTTGGTGCAGGAAACCACTTTTGCACTTGTATTAGTGTGGAAAAAACACTTTTCGCACTTGTGTTAGTGTTGAAATAACCACTTTTCGCACTTGTGTTAGTGTTGAAAAACCACTTTTCGCACTTGTGTTGGTGCAGGAAACCACTTTTGCACTTGTATTAGTGTGGAAAAAACACTTTTTGCACTTGTGATAGTGTTGAAAAACCACTTTTCACACTTGTGTTAGTGTTGAAAAACCACTATTCGCACTTGTGTTGGTGCAGGAAACCACTTTTGCACTTGCATTAGTGTGGAAAACCACTTTTCGCACTTGTGTTAGTGTTGAAAAACCACTTTTCGCACTTGTGTTAGTGTTGAAAAACCACTATTCGCACTTGTATTGGTGCAGGAAACCACTTTTGCACTTGTATTAGTGTGGAAAAACCACTTTTGCACTTGTATTAGTGTGGAAAAAACACTTTTTGCACTTATGATAGTGTTGAAAAACCACTTTTCGCACTTGTGTTAGTGTTGAAAAACCACTTTTTGCACTTTTGTTGGTGCAGGAAACCACTTTTGCACTTGTATTAGTGTGGAAAAAACACTTTTTGCACTTGTGATAGTGTTGAAAAACCACTTTTCGCACTTGTGTTAGTGTTGAAAAACCACTTTTCGCACTTGTGTTAGTGTTGAAAAACCACTTTTCGCACTTGTGATGGTGCAGGAAACCACTTTTGCACTTGTATTAGTGTGGCAAAAACACTTTTTGCACTTGTGATAGTGTTGAAAAACTACTTTTCGCACTTGTGTTAGTGTTGAAAAACCACTTTTCGCACTTGTGTTGGTGCAGGAAACCACTTTTGCACTTGTATTAGTGTGGAAAAACCACTTTTCGCACTTGTGTTAGTGTTGAAAAACCACTTTTCGCACTTGTATTAGTGTGGAAAAAACACTTTTTGCACTTGTGATAGTGTTGAAAAACCACTTTTCGCACTTGTGTTAGTGTTGAAAAACCACTTTTCGCACTTGTGTTGGTGCAGGAAACCACTTTTGCACTTGTATTAGTGTGGAAAAACCACTTTTCGCACTTGTGTTAGTGTTGAAAAACCACTTTTCGCACTTGTGTTGGTGCAGGAAACCACTTTTGCACTTGTATTAGTGTGGAAAAAACACTTTTTGCACTTGTGTTAGTGTTGAAAAACCACATTTCGCAGTTGTGTTAGTGTTGAAAAACCACTTTTCGCACTTGTGTTGGTGCAGGGAACCACTTTGCACTTGTATTAGTGTGGAAAAAACACTTTTCGCACTTGTGTTAGTGTTGAAAAACCACTTTTCGCACTTGTGTTAGTGTTGAAAAACCAATTTTCGCACTTGTGTTAGTATTGAAAACCACATTTCGCACTTGTGTTGGTGCAGGAAACCACTTTTGCACTTGTATTAGTGTGGAAAAAACACTTTTCGCACTTGTGCGAGTATTGCAAAGCCACTTTCCCCACTTGTGTTAGTTTTGCAAAACCACTTTCCACACTTGTGTTGGTGTTGCATAACCACTTTCCACACTTGTTGGCAATGCAAAACAACTTTTCGCACTTGTGTAATTGTTGCAAAACCACTTTTCGCGCTCTTGTTGGTGTTGAAATACACTTTTCGCATTTATGTTCGTGTTGCAAAACCACTTTCCACACTTGTGCGAGTGATGCAAACCACTTTTCACACTTGTATTGGTGTTGCAGAACCACTTTTCGCGCTCCTGATGGTGTTGAAAACCACTTTTCGCACTTGTGTTAGTGGAGAAAACTACTTTCCTCACTTGTGTTCGTGTTGCAAAACCACTTTCCACACTTGTGCGAGTGATGCAAAACGACTTATCACACTTGTGTTGGTGTTGCAAAACCTCTTTCCACACTTGTGTTGGTGTTGCATAACCACATTTCCACACTTGTGCTGCCAATGCAAAACCACTTTTCGCACTTGTGTAATTGTTGGAAAACCACTTTTCACGCTCCTGTTGGTGTTGAAATACACTTTTTGCATTTCTGTTCGTGTTGCAAAACCACTTTCCACACCTGTGCAAGTAGTGCAAAACCACTTATCACACTTGTGTTGGTGTTGCAAAACCACTTTCCACACTTGTGCTGGTGATGCAAAAGCACTTTCCACACTTGTGTTGGTGTTGCAAAACCACATAACACACTTGTGCTTGTAATGCAAAGCCACTTTCCCCACTTGTTGTAGTGATGCAGAACCACTTTCCGCACTTGCGTTGGTGATGCATAACCACTTGCCGCACTGGTGCTCGCAATGCAGAAGCACTTTTCACACTTGTGCGAGTATTGCAAAGCCACTTTCCGCACTTGTAGTTGCGTTGAAAACCACTTTTCGCACTTGTGTTGGTGTAGAAAACCACTTTTCGCACTTCTGTTGGTGCAGGAAACCACTTTTGCACTTGTATTAGTGTGGAAAAAACACTTTTTGCACTTGTGATAGTGTTGAAAAACCACTTTTCGCACTTGTGTTAGTGTTGAAAAACCACTTTTCGCACTTGTGTTAGTGTTGAAAAACCACTTTTCGCACTTGTGTTGGTGCAGGAAACCACTTTTGCACTTGTATTAGTGTGGAAAAACCACTTTTTGCACTTGTGATAGTGTTGAAAAACCACTTTTCGCACTTGTGTTAGTGTTGAAAAACCACTTTTCGCACTTGTGTTAGTGTTGAAAAACCACTATTCGCACTTGTGTTAGTGTTGAAAAACCACTTTTCGCACTTGTGTTAGTGTTGAAAAACCACTTTTCGCATTTGTGTTGGTGCAGGAAACCACTTTTGCACTTGTATTAGTGTGGAAAAAACACTTTTTGCACTTGTGATAGTGTTGAAAAACCACTTCTGCACTTGTATTAGTGTGGAAAAACCACTTTTGCACTTGTATTAGTGTGGAAAAACCACTTTTCGCACATGTGTTAGTGTTGAAAAATCACTTTTCGCACTTGTGTTAGTGTTGAAAAACCACTTTTCGCACTTGTGTTGGTGCAGGAAACCACTTTTGCACTTGTATTAGTGTGGAAAAAACACTTTTTGCACTTGTGTTAGTGTTGAAAAACCACTTTTCGCACTTGTGTTAGTGTTGAAAAACCACTTTTCGCATTTGTGTTGGTGCAGGAAACCACTTTTGCACTTGTATTAGTGTGGAAAAAACACTTTTCGCACTTGTGTTAGTGTTGAAAAACCACTTTTCGCACTTGTGTTAGTGTTGAAAAACCAATTTTCGCACTTGTGTTAGTGTTGAAAAACCACATTTCGCACTTGTGTTGGTGCTGGAAACCACTTTTGCACTTGTATTAGTGTGGAAAAAACACTTTTCGCACTTGTGATAGTGTTGAAAAACCACTTTTCGCGAATGTGTTAGTGTTGAAAAACCACTTTTCGCACTTGTGTTGGTACAGGAAACCACTTTTGCACTTGTATTAGTGTGGAAAAAACACTTTTTGCACTTGTGATAGTGTTGAAATACCACTTTTCGCACTTGTGTTAGTGTTGAAAAACCACTTTTCGCACTTGTGTTGGTGCAGGAAACCACTTTTGCACTTGTATTAGTGTGGAAAAAACACTTTTTGAACTTGTGATAGTGTTGAAAAACCACTTTTCGCACTTGTGTTGGTGCAGGAAACCACTTTTGCACTTGTATTAATGTGGAAAAAACACTTTTTGCACTTGTGATAGTGTTGAAAAACCACTTTTCGCACTTGTGTTAGTGTTGAAAAACCACTTTTCGCACTTGTGTTAGTGTTTAAAAACCACTTTTCGCACTTGTGTTGGTGCAGGAAACCACATTTGCACTTGTATTAGTGTGGAAAAAACACTTTTTGCACTTGTGTTAGTGTGGAAAAACCACTTTTCGCACTTGTGTTAGTGTTGAAAAACCACTTTTCACACTTGTATTGGTGTTGCAGAACCACTTTTCGCGCTCCTGATGGTGTTGAAAACCACTTTTCGCACTTGTGTTAGTGGAGAAAACTACTTTCCTCACTTGTGTTCGTGTTGGAAAACCACTTTCCACACTTGTGCGAGTGATGCAAAACGACTTATCACACTTGTGTTGGTGTTGCAAAACCTCTTTCCACACTTGTGTTGGTGTTGCATAACCACATTTCCACACTTGTGCTGCCAATGCAAAACCACTTTTCGCACTTGTGTAATTGTTGGAAAACCACTTTTCGCGCTCCTGTTGGTGTTGAAATACACTTTTTGCATTTCTGTTCGTGTTGCAAAACCACTTTCCACACCTGTGCAAGTAGTGCAAAACCACTTATCACACTTGTGTTGGTGTTGCAAAACCACTTTACACACTTGTGCTAGTAGTGCAAATCCACTTGTTGAAAACCACTTTCAACACTTGTGGTTGCGTTGAAAACCACTTTTCGCACTTGTGTTAGTGGAGAAAACTACTTTCCCCACTTGTGTTGGTGTTGCAGAACCACTTTCCACACTTGAGTTAGTGTTGCAAAACCACTTTCCACACTTGTGCTGGTGATGCAAAAGCACTTTCCACACTTGTGTTGGTGTTGCAAAACCACATAACACACTTGTGCTTGTAATGCAAAGCCACTTTCCCCACTTGTTGTAGTGATGCAGAACCACTTTCCGCACTTGCGTTGGTGATGCATAACCACTTGCCGCACTGGTGCTCGCAATGCAGAAGCACTTTTCACACTTGTGCGAGTATTGCAAAGCCACTTTCCGCACTTGTAGTTGCGTTGAGAACCACTTTTCGCACTTGTGTTGGTGTAGAAAACCACTTTTCGCACTTGTGTTAGTGTTGAAAACCACTTTTCACACTTGTGTTAGTGCTGCTGAACCACTTTCCTCACTTGTGGTTGTGTTGAAAACCACTTTCTGCACTTCTGGTTGCATTGAAAACCACATTTCGCACTTGTGTTAGTGCAGAAAACTACTTTCCCCACTTGTGTTAGTGTTGCAAAACCACTTTCCACACTTGTGATAGTGATGCAAAACCACTTTCCTCACTTGTGTTGGTGTTGCAAAACCACTTTACACACTTGTGCTTGTAATTCAAAACGACGTTTCGCACTTGTGTTAGTGTTGAAAACCACTTTTCGCACTTGTGTTGGTGTTGCAGAACCACTTTCCGCATTTGAGTTAGTGTTGCATAACCACTTTCCACACTTGTGCTGCCAATGCAAAACCACTTTTCGCACTTGTGGTAGTGCTGCAGAACCACTTTACACACTTGTGCTAGTAGTGCAAAACCACTTGTTGTAAAACTACATTCAACACTTGTGGTTGCATTGAAAACCACTTTTCGCACTTGTGTTAGTGGAGAAAACTACTTTCCCCACTTGTGTTAGTGTTGCAAAACCACTTTCCACACTTGTGTTGGTGTTGCAAAATCACTTTCCGTACTTGTGTTAGGGTAGAAAACCACTTTTTGCACTTGTGTTAGTGTTGCAGCACCACTTGCCGCACTTGTGTTGGTGTTGCTAACCACTTTCCACACTTGTGCTGGCAATGCAAAACCACTGTCCACACTTGTGCTAGCAATGCAAAACCACTTTTCACACTTGTGTTAGTGTTGAAAAACCACTTTTCGCACTTGTGTTGGTGCAGGAAACCACTTTTGCACTTGTATTAGTGTGGAAAAAACACTTTTCGCACTTGTATTAGTGTTGAAATAACCACTTTTCGCACTTGTGTTGGTGCAGGAAACCACTTTTGCACTTCTATTAGTGTGGAAAAACCACTTTTCGCACTTGTGTTAGTGTTGAAAAACCACTTTTCGTACTTGTGTTGGTGCAGGAAACCACTTTTGCACTTGTATTAGTATGGAAAAAACACTTTTTGCACTTGTGATAGTGTTGAAAAACCACTTTTCGCACTTGTGTTAGTGTTGAAAAACCACTTTTCGCACTTGTGTTGGTGCAGGAAACCACTTTTGCACTTGTGATAGTGTTGAAAAACCACTTTTCGCACTTGTGTTAGTGTTGAAAAACCACTTTTCGCACTTGTGTTAGTGTTGAAAAACCACTTTTCGCACTTGTGTTAGTGTTGAAAAACCACTTTTCGCACTTGTGTTGGTGCAGGAAACCACTTTTGCACTTGTATTAGTGTGGAAAAACCACTTTTCGCACTTGTGTTAGTGTTGAAAAACCACTTTTCGCACTTGTATTAGTGTGGAAAAAACACTTTTTGCACTTGTGATAGTGTTGAAAAACCACTTTTCGCACTTGTGTTAGTGTTGAAAAACCACTTTTCGCACTTGTGTTGGTGCAGGAAACCACTTTTGCACTTGTATTAGTGTGGAAAAAACACTTTTTGCACTTGTGTTAGTGTTGAAAAACCACTTTTCGCACTTGTGTTAGTGTTGAAAAACCACTTTTCGCATTTGTGTTGGTGCAGGAAACCACTTTTGCACTTGTATTAGTGTGGAAAAAACACTTTTCGCACTTGTGTTAGTGTTGAAAAACCACTTTTCGCACTTGTGTTGGTGCAGGAAACCACTTTTGCACTTGTATTAGTGTGGAAAAACCACTTTTTGCACTTGTGATAGTGTTGAAAAACCACTTTTCGCACTTGTGTTAGTGTTGAAAAACCACTTTTCGCACTTGTGTTAGTGTTGAAAAACCACTATTCGCACTTGTGTTAGTGTTGAAAAACCACTTTTCGCACTTGTGTTAGTGTTGAAAAACCACTTTTCGCATTTGTGTTGGTGCAGGAAACCACTTTTGCACTTGTATTAGTGTGGAAAAAACACTTTTTGCACTTGTGATAGTGTTGAAAAACCACTTCTGCACTTGTATTAGTGTGGAAAAACCACTTTTGCACTTGTATTAGTGTGGAAAAACCACTTTTCGCACATGTGTTAGTGTTGAAAAATCACTTTTCGCACTTGTGTTAGTGTTGAAAAACCACTTTTCGCACTTGTGTTGGTGCAGGAAACCACTTTTGCACTTGTATTAGTGTGGAAAAAACACTTTTTGCACTTGTGTTAGTGTTGAAAAACCACTTTTTGCACTTGTGTTAGTGTTGAAAAACCACTTTTCGCATTTGTGTTGGTGCAGGAAACCACTTTTGCACTTGTATTAGTGTGGAAAAAACACTTTTCGCACTTGTGTTAGTGTTGAAAAACCACTTTTCGCACTTGTGTTAGTGTTGAAAAACCAATTTTCGCACTTGTGTTAGTGTTGAAAAACCACATTTCGCACTTGTGTTGGTGCTGGAAACCACTTTTGCACTTGTATTAGTGTGGAAAAAACACTTTTCGCACTTGTGATAGTGTTGAAAAACCACTTTTCGCGAATGTGTTAGTGTTGAAAAACCACTTTTCGCACTTGTGTTGGTACAGGAAACCACTTTTGCACTTGTATTAGTGTTGAAATACCACTTTTCGCACTTGTGTTAGTGTTGAAAAACCACTTTTCGCACTTGTGTTGGTGCAGGAAACCACTTTTGCACTTGTATTAGTGTGGAAAAAACACTTTTTGAACTTGTGATAGCGTTGAAAAACCACTTTTTGCACTTGTGTTAGTGTTGAAAAACCACTTTTCGCACTTGTGTTAGTGTTGAAAAACCACTTTTCGCACTTGTGTTAGTGTTGAAAAACCACTTTTCGCACTTGTGTTGGTGCAGGAAACCACTTTTGCACTTGTATTAGTGTGGAAAAACCACTTTTCGCACTTGTGTTAGTGTTGAAAAACCACTTTTCGCACTTGTATTAGTGTGGAAAAAACACTTTTTGCACTTGTGATAGTGTTGAAAAACCACTTTTCGCACTTGTGTTAGTGTTGAAAAACCACTTTTCGCACTTGTGTTGGTGCAGGAAACCACTTTTGCACTTGTATTAGTGTGGAAAAACCACTTTTGCACTTGTATTAGTGTGGAAAAACCACTTTTCGCACATGTGTTAGTGTTGAAAAATCACTTTTCGCACTTGTGTTAGTGTTGAAAAACCAATTTTCGCACTTGTGTTGGTGCAGGAAACCACTTTTGCACTTGTATTAGTGTGGAAAAACCACTTTTCGCACTTGTGTTAGTGTTGAAAATTCGCACTTGTGTTAGTGTTGAAAAACCACTTTTCGCACTAGTGTTGGTGCAGGAAACTACTTTTGCACTTGTATTAGTGTGGAAAAAACACTTTTAGCACTTGTGCTAGTGTTGAAAAACTACTTTTCGCACTTGTGTTATTGTTGAAAAACCACTTTTCGCACTTGTGTTGGTGCAGGAAACCACTTTTGCACTTGTATTAGTGTGGAAAAAACACTTTTCGCACTTGTTTTAGTGTTGAAAAACCACTTTTCGCACTTGTGTTAGTGTTGAAAAACCACTTTTCGCACTTGTGTTGGTGCAGGAAACCACTTTTGCACTTGTATTAGTGTGGAAAAAACACTTTTTGCACTTGTGTTAGTGTTGAAAAACCACTTTTCGCACTTGTGTTAGTGTTGAAAAACCACTTTTCGCATTTGTGTTGGTGCAGGAAACCACTTTTGCACTTGTATTAGTGTGGAAAAAACACTTTTCGCACTTGTGTTAGTGTTGAAAAACCACTTTTCGCACTTGTGTTGGTGCAGGAAACCACTTTTGCACTTGTATTAGTGTGGAAAAACCACTTTTTGCACTTATGATAGTGTTGAAAAACCACTTTTCGCACTTGTGTTAGTGTTGAAAAACCACTTTTCGCACTTGTGTTAGTGTTGAAAAACCACTATTCGCACTTGTGTTAGTGTTGAAAAACCACTTTTCGCACTTGTGTTAGTGTTGAAAAACCACTTTTCGCATTTGTGTTGGTGCAGGAAACCACTTTTGCACTTGTATTAGTGTGGAAAAAACACTTTTTGCACTTGTGATAGTGTTGAAAAACCACTTCTGCACTTGTATTAGTGTGGAAAAACCACTTTTGCACTTGTATTAGTGTGGAAAAACCACTTTTCGCACATGTGTTAGTGTTGAAAAATCACTTTTCGCACTTGTGTTAGTGTTGAAAAACCACTTTTCGCACTTGTGTTGGTGCAGGAAACCACTTTTGCACTTGTATTAGTGTGGAAAAAACACTTTTTGCACTTGTGTTATTGTTGAAAAACCACTTTTCGCACTTGTTAGTGTTGAAAAACCACTTTTCGCATTTGTGTTGGTGCAGGAAACCACTTTTGCACTTGTATTAGTGTGGAAAAAACACTTTTCGCACTTGTGTTAGTGTTGAAAAACCACTTTTCGCACTTGTGTTAGTGTTGAAAAACCAATTTTCGCACTTGTGTTAGTGTTGAAAAACCACATTTCGCACTTGTGTTGGTGCTGGAAACCACTTTTGCACTTGTATTAGTGTGGAAAAAACACTTTTCGCACTTGTGATAGTGTTGAAAAACCACTTTTCGCGAATGTGTTAGTGTTGAAAAACCACTTTTCGCACTTGTGATAGTGTTGAAATACCACTTTTCGCACTTGTGTTAGTGTTGAAAAACCACTTTTCGCACTTGTGTTAGTGTTGAAAAACCACTTTTCGCACTTGTGTTGGTGCAGGAAACCACTTTTGCACTTGTATTAGTGTGGAAAAAACACTTTTTGCACTTGTGATAGTGTTGAAATACCACTTTTCGCACTTGTGTTAGTGTTGAAAAACCACTTTTCGCACTTGTGTTGGTGCAGGAAACCACTTTTGCACTTGTATTAGTGTGGAAAAAACACTTTTTGAACTTGTGATAGCGTTGAAAAACCACTTTTCGCACTTGTGTTAGTGTTGAAAAACCACTTTTCGCACTTGTGTTAGTGTTGAAAAACCACTTTTCGCACTTGTGTTGGTGCAGGAAACCACTTTTGCACTTGTATTGGTGTGGAAAAACCACTTTTCACACTTGTGTTAGTGTTGAAAAACCACTTTTCGCACTTGTGTTGGTGCAGGAAACCACTTTTGCACTTGTATTAGTGTGGAAAAAACACTTTTTGCACTTGTGATAGTGTTGAAAAACCGCTTTTGGCACTTGTGTTAGTGTTGAAAAACCACTTTTCGCACTTGTGTTGGTGCAGGAAACCACTTTTGCACTTGTATTAGTGTGGAAAAAACACTTTTTGCACTTGTGATGGTGTTGAAAAACCACTTTTCGCACTTGTGTTAGTGTTGAAAAACCACTTTTCGCACTTGTGTTAGTGTTGAAAAACCACTTTTCGCACTTGTGATGGTGCAGGAAACCACTTTTGCACTTGTATTAGTGTGGCAAAAACACTTTTTGCACTTGTGATAGTGTTGAAAAACCACTTTTCGCACTTGTGTTAGTGTTGAAAAACCACTTTTCGCACTTGTGTTGGTGCAGGAAACCACTTTTGCACTTGTATTAGTGTGGAAAAAACACTTTTTGCACTTGTGATAGTGTTGAAAAACCACTTTTCGCACTTGTGTTAGTGTTGAAAAACCACTTTTCGCACTTGTGTTAGTGTTGAAAAACCACTTTTCGCACTTGTGTTGGTGCAGGAAACCACTTTTGCACTTGTATTAGTGTGGAAAAACCACTTTTCGCACTTGTGTTAGTGTTGAAAAACCACTTTTCGCACTGGTGTTGGTGCAGGAAACCACTTTTGCACTTGTATTAGTGTGGAAAAACCACTTTTCGCACTTGTGTTAGTGTTGAAAAACCACTTTTCGCACTTGTGTTAGTATTGAAAACCACATTTCGCACTTGTGTTGGTGCAGGAAACCACTTTTGCACTTGTATTAGTGTGGAAAAACCACTTTTCGCATTTGAGTTAGTGTTGCATAACCACTTTCCACACTTGTGCTGCCAATGCAAAACCACTTTTCGCACTTGTGGTAGTGCTGCAGAACCACTTTACACACTTGTGCTAGTAGTGCAAAACCACTTGTTGTAAAACTACATTCAACACTTGTGGTTGCATTGAAAACCACTTTTCGCACTTGTGTTAGTGGAGAAAACTACTTTCCCCACTTGTGTTAGTGTTGCAAAACCACTTTCCACACTTGTGTTGGTGTTGCAAAATCACTTTCCGTACTTGTGTTAGGGTAGAAAACCACTTTTTGCACTTGTGTTAGTGTTGCAGCACCACTTGCCGCACTTGTGTTGGTGTTGCTAACCACTTTCCACACTTGTGCTGGCAATGCAAAACCACTGTCCACACTTGTGCTAGCAATGCAAAACCACTTTTCACACTTGTGTTAGTGTTGAAAAACCACTTTTCGCACTTGTGTTGGTGCAGGAAACCACTTTTGCACTTGTATTAGTGTGGAAAAAACACTTTTCGCACTTGTGTTAGTGTTGAAATAACCACTTTTCGCACTTGTGTTGGTGCAGGAAACCACTTTTGCACTTGTATTAGTGTGGAAAAAACACTTTTCGCACTTGTGTTAGTGTTGAAATAACCACTTTTCGCACTTGTGTTGGTGCAGGAAACCACTTTTGCACTTGTATTAGTGTGGAAAAACCACTTTTCGCACTTGTGTTAGTGTTGAAAAACCACTTTTCGTACTTGTGTTGGTGCAGGAAACCACTTTTGCACTTGTATTAGTATGGAAAAAACACTTTTTGCACTTGTGATAGTGTTGAAAAACCACTTTTCGCACTTGTGTTAGTGTTGAAAAACCACTTTTCGCACTTGTGTTGGTGCAGGAAACCACTTTTGCACTTGTGATAGTGTTGAAAAACCACTTTTCGCACTTGTGTTAGTGTTGAAAAACCACTTTTCGCACTTGTGTTAGTGTTGAAAAACCACTTTTCGCACTTGTGTTAGTGTTGAAAAACCACTTTTCGCACTTGTGTTGGTGCAGGAAACCACTTTTGCACTTGTATTAGTGTGGAAAAACCACTTTTCGCACTTGTGTTAGTGTTGAAAAACCACTTTTCGCACTTGTGTTAGTGTTGAAAAACCACTATTCGCACTTGTGTTAGTGTTGAAAAACCACTTTTCGCACTTGTGTTAGTGTTGAAAAACCACTTTTCGCATTTGTGTTGGTGCAGGAAACCACTTTTGCACTTGTATTAGTGTGGAAAAAACACTTTTGCACTTGTATTAGTGTGGAAAAACCACTTTTCGCACATGTGTTAGTGTTGAAAAATCACTTTTCGCACTTGTGTTAGTGTTGAAAAACCACTTTTCGCACTTGTGTTGGTGCAGGAAACCACTTTTGCACTTGTATTAGTGTGGAAAAACCACTTTTGCACTTGTATTAGTGTGGAAAAACCACTTTTCGCACATGTGTTAGTGTTGAAAAATCACTTTTCGCACTTGTGTTAGTGTTGAAAAACCACTTTTCGCACTTGTGTTGGTGCAGGAAACCACTTTTGCACTTGTATTAGTGTGGAAAAAACACTTTTTGCACTTGTGTTAGTGTTGAAAAACCACTTTTTGCACTTGTGTTAGTGTTGAAAAACCACTTTTCGCATTTGTGTTGGTGCAGGAAACCACTTTTGCACTTGTATTAGTGTGGAAAAAACACTTTTCGCACTTGTGTTAGTGTTGAAAAACCACTTTTCGCACTTGTGTTAGTGTTGAAAAACCAATTTTCGCACTTGTGTTAGTGTTGAAAAACCACATTTCGCACTTGTGTTGGTGCTGGAAACCACTTTTGCACTTGTATTAGTGTGGAAAAAACACTTTTCACACTTGTGATAGTGTTGAAAAACCACTTTTCGCGAATGTGTTAGTGTTGAAAAACCACTTTTCGCACTTGTGTTGGTACAGGAAACCACTTTTGCACTTGTATTAGTGTGGAAAAAACACTTTTTGCACTTGTGATAGTGTTGAAATACCACTTTTCGCACTTGTGTTAGTGTTGAAAAACCACTTTTCGCACTTGTGTTGGTGCAGGAAACCACTTTTGCACTTGTATTAGTGTGGAAAAAACACTTTTTGAACTTGTGATAGCGTTGAAAAACCACTTTTCGCACTTGTGTTAGTGTTGAAAAACCACTTTTCGCACTTGTGTTAGTGTTGAAAAACCACTTTTCGCACTTGTGTTAGTGTTGAAAAACCACTTTTCGCACTTGTGTTGGTGCAGGAAACCACTTTTGCACTTGTATTAGTGTGGAAAAACCACTTTTCGCACTTGTGTTAGTGTTGAAAAACCACTTTTCGCACTTGTATTAGTGTGGAAAAAACACTTTTTGCACTTGTGATAGTGTTGAAAAACCACTTTTCGCACTTGTGTTAGTGTTGAAAAACCACTTTTCGCACTTGTGTTGGTGCAGGAAACCACTTTTGCACTTGTATTAGTGTGGAAAAACCACTTTTGCACTTGTATTAGTGTGGAAAAACCACTTTTCGCACATGTGTTAGTGTTGAAAAATCACTTTTCGCACTTGTGTTAGTGTTGAAAAACCAATTTTCGCACTTGTGTTGGTGCAGGAAACCACTTTTGCACTTGTATTAGTGTGGAAAAACCACTTTTCGCACTTGTGTTAGTGTTGAAAAACCACTTTTCGCACTTGTGTTAGTGTTGAAAAACCACTTTTCGCACTAGTGTTGGTGCAGGAAACTACTTTTGCACTTGTATTAGTGTGGAAAAAACACTTTTAGCACTTGTGCTAGTGTTGAAAAACTACTTTTCGCACTTGTGTTATTGTTGAAAAACCACTTTTCGCACTTGTGTTGGTGCAGGAAACCACTTTTGCACTTGTATTAGTGTGGAAAAAACACTTTTCGCACTTGTTTTAGTGTTGAAAAACCACTTTTCGCACTTGTGTTAGTGTTGAAAAACCACTTTTCGCACTTGTGTTGGTGCAGGAAACCACTTTTGCACTTGTATTAGTGTGGAAAAAACACTTTTTGCACTTGTGATAGTGTTGAAAAACCACTTTTCGCACTTGTGTTAGTGTTGAAAAACCACTTTTCGCACTTGTGTTGGTGCAGGAAACCACTTTTGCACTTGTATTAGTGTGGAAAAAACACTTTTTGCACTTGTGATAGTGTTGAAAAACCACTTTTCGCACTTGTGTTAGTGTTGAAAAACCACTTTTCGCACTTGTGTTAGTGTTGAAAAACCACTTTTCGCACTTGTGTTGGTGCAGGAAACCACTTTTGCACTTGTATTAGTGTGGAAAAAACACTTTTTGCACTTGTGTTAGTGTTGAAAAACCACTTTTCGCACTTGTGTTAGTGTTGAAAAACCACTTTTCGCATTTGTGTTGGTGCAGGAAACCACTTTTGCACTTGTATTAGTGTGGAAAAAACACTTTTCGCACTTGTGTTAGTGTTGAAAAACCACTTTTCGCACTTGTGTTGGTGCAGGAAACCACTTTTGCACTTGTATTAGTGTGGAAAAAACACTTTTTGCACTTGTGATAGTGTTGAAAACCACTTTTGGCACTTGTGTTAGTGTTGAAAAACCACTTTTCGCACTTGTGTTGGTGCAGGAAACCACTTTTGCACTTGTATTAGTGTGGAAAAAACACTTTTTGCACTTGTGATAGTGTTGAAAAACCACTTTTCGCACTTGTGTTAGTGTTGAAAAACCACTTTTCGCACTTGTTAGTGTTGAAAAACCACTTTTCGCACTTGTGTTAGTGTTGAAAAACCACTTTTCGCACTTGTGTTGGTGCAGGAAACCACTTTTGCACTTGTATTAGTGTGGAAAAAACACTTTTTGCACTTGTGTTAGTGTTGAAAAACCACATTTCGCACTTGTGTTAGTGTTGAAAAACCACTTTTCGCACTTGTGTTGGTGCAGGGAACCACTTTTGCACTTGTATTAGTGTGGAAAAAACACTTTTCGCACTTGTTAGTGTTGAAAAACCACTTTTCGCACTTGTGTTAGTGTTGAAAAACCAATTTTCGCACTTGTGTTAGTATTGAAAACCACATTTCGCACTTGTGTTGGTGCAGGAAACCACTTTTGCACTTGTATTAGTGTGGAAAAAACACTTTTCGCACTTGTGTTAGTGTTGAAAAACCACTTTTCGCACTTGTGTAATTGTTGCAAAACCACTTTTCGCGCTCTTGTTGGTGTTGAAATACACTTTTCGCATTTATGTTCGTGTTGCAAAACCACTTTCCACACTTGTGCGAGTGATGCAAACCACTTTTCACACTTGTATTGGTGTTGCAGAACCACTTTTCGCGCTCCTGATGGTGTTGAAAACCACTTTTCGCACTTGTGTTAGTGGAGAAAACTACTTTCCTCACTTGTGTTCGTGTTGCAAAACCACTTTCTACACTTGTGCTCGTGATGCAAAACCACTTTCCTCACTTGTGTTCGTGTTGCAAAACCACTTTCCACACTTGTGCGAGTGATGCAAAACGACTTATCACACTTGTGTTGGTGTTGCATAACCACATTTCCACACTTGTGCTGCCAATGCAAAACCACTTTTCGCGCTTGTGTAATAGTTGGAAAACCACTTTTCGCGCTCCTGTTGGTGTTGAAATACACTTTTTGCATTTATGTTCGTGTTGCAAAACCACTTTCCACACCTGTGCAAGTAGTGCAAAACCACTTATCACACTTGTGTTGGTGTTGCAAAACCACTTTACACACTTGTGCTAGTAGTGCAAATCCACTTGTTGAAAAACCACTTTCAACACTTGTGGTTGCGTTGAAAACCACTTTTCGCACTTGTGTTAGTGGAGAAAACTACTTTCCCCACTTGTGTTGGTGTTGCAGAACCACTTTCCACACTTGAGTTAGTGTTGCAAAACCACTTTCCACACTTGTGCTGGTGATGCAAAAGCACTTTCCACACTTGTGTTGGTGTTGCAAAACCACATAACACACTTGTGCTTGTAATGCAAAGCCACTTTCCCCACTTGATGTAGTGATGCAGAACCACTTTCCGCACTTGCGTTGGTGATGCATAACCACTTGCCGCACTGGTGCTCGCAATGCAGAAGCAGTTTTCACACTTGTGCGAGTATTGCAAAGCCACTTTCCGCACTTGTAGTTGCGTTGAAAACCACTTTTTGCACTTGTGTTGGTGTAGAAAACCACTTTTCGCACTTGTGTTAGTGTTGAAAACCACTTTTCACACTTGTGTTAGTGCTGCTGAACCACTTTCCGCACTTGTGGTTGGGTTGAAAACCACTTTCTGCACTTCTGGTTGCATTGAAAACCACTTTTCGCACTTGAGTTGGTGTTGCATAACCACTTTCCACACTTGTGCTGCCAATGCAAAATCACTTTTCGCACTTGTGTTAGTGCTGCAGAACCACTTTCCACACTTGTGCTAGTAGTGCAAAACCACTTGTTGTAAAACTACATTCAACACTTGTGGTTGCATTGAAAACCACTTTTCGCACTTGTGTTAGTGGAGAAAACTACTTTCCCCACTTGTGTTAGTGTTGCAAAACCACTTTCCACACTTGTGTTGGTGTTGCAAAATCACTTTCCGTACTTGTGTTAGGGTAGAAAACCACTTTTTGCACTTGTGTTAGTGTTGCAGCACCACTTTCCGCACTTGTGTTGGTGTTGCATAACCACTTTCCACACTTGTGCTGGCAATGCAAAACCACTGTCCACACTTGTGCTAGCAATGCAAAACCACTTTTCACACTTGTGTTAGTGTTGAAAAACCACTTTTCGCACTTGTGTTGGTGCAGGAAACCACTTTTGCACTTGTATTAGTGTGGAAAAAACACTTTTCGCACTTGTGTTTGTGTTGAAATAACCACTTTTCGCACTTGTGTTGGTGCAGGAAACCACTTTTGCACTTGTATTAGTGTGGAAAAAACACTTTTTGCACTTGTGATAGTGTTGAAAAACCACTTTTCGCACTTGTGTTAGTGTTGAAAAACCACTTTTCGCATTTGTGTTGGTGCAGGAAACCACTTTTGCACTTGTATTAGTGTGGAAAAAACACTTTTCGCACTTGTGTAAGTGTTGAAAAACCACATTTCGCACTTGTGTTGGTGCTGGAAACAACTTTTGCACTTGTATTAGTGTGGAAAAAACACTTTTCGCACTTGTGATAGTGTTGAAAAACCACTTTTTGCGAATGTGTTAGTGTTGAAAAACCACTTTTCGCACTTGTGTTGGTACAGGAAACCACTTTTGCACTTGTATAGTGTGGAAAAAACACTTTTTGCACTTGTGATAGTGTTGAAATACCACTTTTCGCACTTGTGTTAGTGTTGAAAAACCACTTTTCGCACTTGTGTTGGTGCAGGAAACCACTTTTGCACTTGTATTAGTGTGGAAAAAACACTTTTTGAACTTGTGATAGTGTTGAAAAACCACTTTTCGCACTTGTGTTAGTGTTGAAAAACCACTTTTCGCACTTGTGTTGGTGCAGGAAACCACTTTTGCACTTGTATTAATGTGGAAAAAACACTTTTTGCACTTGTGATAGTGTTGAAAAACCACTTTTCGCACTTGTGTTAGTGTTGAAAAACCACTTTTCGCACTTGTGTTAGTGTTTAAAAACCACTTTTCGCACTTGTGTTGGTGCAGGAAACCACTTTTGCACTTGTATTGGTGTGGAAAAACCACTTTTCACACTTGTGTTAGTAAACCACTTTTCGCACTTGTGTTGGTGCAGGAAACCACTTTTGCACTTGTATTAGTGTGGAAAAAACACTTTTTGCACTTGTGATAGTGTTGAAAAACCACTTTTGGCACTTGTGTTAGTGTTGAAAAACCACTTTTCGCACTTGTGTTGGTGCAGGAAATCACTTTTGCACTTGTATTAGTGTGGAAAAAACACTTTTTGCACTTGTGATAGTGTTGAAAAACCACTTTTCGCACTTGTGTTAGTGTTGAAAAACCACTTTTCGCACTTGTGTTAGTGTTGAAAAACCACTTTTCGCACTTGTGATGGTGCAGGAAACCACTTTTGCACTTGTATTAGTGTGGCAAAAACACTTTTTGCACTTGTGATAGTGTTGAAAAACCACTTTTCGCACTTGTGTTAGTGTTGAAAAACCACTTTTCGCACTTGTGTTGGTGCAGGAAACCACTTTTGCACTTGTATTAGTGTGGAAAAAACACTTTTTGCACTTGTGATAGTGTTGAAAAACCACTTTTCGCACTTGTGTTAGTGTTGAAAAACCACTTTTCGCACTTGTGTTAGTGTTGAAAAACCACTTTCGCACTTGTGTTAGTGTTGAAAAACCACTTTTCGCACTTGTGTTGGTGCAGGAAACCACTTTTGCACTTGTATTAGTGTGGAAAAACCACTTTTCGCACTTGTGTTAGTGTTGAAAAACCACTTTTCGCACTTGTATTAGTGTGGAAAAAACACTTTTCGCACTTGTGATAGTGTTGAAAAACCACTTTTCGCACTTGTGTTAGTGTTGAAAAACCACTTTTCGCACTTGTGTTGGTGCAGGAAACCACTTTTGCACTTGTATTAGTGTGGAAAAACCACTTTTCGCACTTGTGTTAGTGTTGAAAAATCACTTTTCGCACTTGTGTTAGTGTTGAAAAACCACTTTTCGCACTTGTGTTGGTGCAGGAAACCACTTTTGCACTTGTATTCGTGTGGAAAAAACACTTTTTGCACTTGTGTTAGTGTTGAAAAACCACATTTCGCACTTGTGTTAGTGTTGAAAAACCACTTTTCGCACTTGTGTTGGTGCAGGGAACCACTTTGCACTTGTATTAGTGTGGAAAAAACACTTTTCGCACTTGTGTTAGTGTTGAAAAACCACTTTTCGCACTTGTGTTAGTGTTGAAAAACCACTTTCCCTGCTTGTGCAAGCAATGCAAAACCACTTTTCGCACTTGTGCGAGTATTGCAAAGCCACTTTCCCCACTTGTTGTAGTGATGCAGAACCACTTTCCGCACTTGCGTTGGTGATGCATAACCACTTGCCGCACTGGTGCTCGCAATGCAGAAGCACTTCTCACACTTGTGCGAGTATTGCAAAGCCACTTTCTGCACTTGTAGTTGCGTTGAAAACCACTTTTCGCACTTGTGTTGGTGTAGAAAACCACTTTTCGCACTTGTGTTGGTGCAGGAAACCACTTTTGCACTTGTATTAGTGTGGAAAAAACACTTTTTGCACTTGTGATAGTGTTGAAAAACCACTTTTCGCACTTGTGTTGGTGCAGGAAACCACTTTTTGCACTTGTGATAGTGTTGAAAAACCACTTTTCGCACTTGTGTTAGTGTTGAAAAACCACTTTTCGCATTTGTGTTGGTGCAGAAAACCACTTCTGCACTTGTATTAGTGTGGAAAAACCACTTTTGCACTTGTATTAGTGTGGAAAAACCACTTTTCGCACATGTGTTAGTGTTGAAAAACCACTTTTCGCACTTGTTGGTGCAGGAAACCACTTTTGCACTTGTATTAGTGTGGAAAAAACACTTTTTGCACTTGTGTTAGTGTTGAAAAACCACTTTTCGCACTTGTGTTAGTGTTGAAAAACCACTTTTCGCATTTGTGTTGGTGCAGGAAACCACTTTTGCACTTGTATTAGTGTGGAAAAAACACTTTTCGCACTTGTGTTAGTGTTGAAAAACCACTTTTCGCACTTGTGTTAGTGTTGAAAAACCAATTTTCGCACTTGTGTTAGTGTTGAAAAACCACATTTCGCACTTGTGTTGGTGCTGGAAACCACTTTTGCACTTGTATTAGTGTGGAAAAAACACTTTTCGCACTTGTGATAGTGTTGAAAAACCACTTTTCGCGAATGTGTTAGTGTTGAAAAACCACTTTTCGCACTTGTGTTGGTACAGGAAACCACTTTTGCACTTGTATTAGTGTGGAAAAAACACTTTTTGCACTTGTGATAGTGTTGAAATACCACTTTTCGCACTTGTGTTAGTGTTGAAAAACCACTTTTCGCACTTGTGTTGGTGCAGGAAACCACTTTTGCACTTGTATTAGTGTGGAAAAAACACTTTTTGAACTTGTGATAGTGTTGAAAAACCACTTTTCGCACTTCTGTTGGTGCAGGGAACCACTTTGCACTTGTATTAGTGTGGAAAAAACACTTTTCGCACTTGTGTTAGTGTTGAAAAACCACTTTTCGCACTTGTGTTAGTGTTGAAAAACCAATTTTCGCACTTGTGTTAGTGTTGAAAAACCACTTTCCCTGCTTGTGCAAGCAATGCAAAACCACTTTTCGCACTTGTGCGAGTATTGCAAAGCCACTTTCCCCACTTGTGTTAGTTTTGCAAAACCACTTTCCACACTTGTGTTGGTGTTGCATAACCACTTTCCACACTTGTGTTGGCAATGCAAAACAACTTTTCGCACTTGTGTAATTGTTGCAAAACCACTTTTCGCGCTCTTGTTGGTGTTGAAATACACTTTTCGCATTTATGTTCGTGTTGCAAAACCACTTTCCACACTTGTGCGAGTGATGCAAACCACTTTTCACACTTGTATTGGTGTTGCAGAACCACTTTTCGCGCTCCTGATGGTGTTGAAAACCACTTTTCGCACTTGTGTTAGTGGAGAAAACTACTTTCCTCACTTGTGTTCGTGTTGCAAAACTACTTTCTACACTTGTGCTCGTGATGCAAAACCACTTTCCTCACTTGTGTTCGTGTTGCAAAACCACTTTCCACACTTGTGTTGGTGTTGCATAACCACTTTCCACACTTGTGTTGGCAATGCAAAACAACTTTTCGCACTTGTGTAATTGTTGGAAAACCACTTTTCGCGCTCCTGTTGGTGTTGAAATACACTTTTTGCATTTCTGTTCGTGTTGCAAAACCACTTTCCACACCTGTACAAGTAGTGCAAAACCACTTATCACACTTGTGTTGGTGTTGCAAAACCACTTTACACACTTGTGCTAGTAGTGCAAATCCACTTGTTGAAAAACCACTTTCAACACTTGTGGTTGCGTTGAAAACCACTTTTCGCACTTGTGTTAGTGGAGAAAACTACTTTCCCCACTTGTGTTGGTGTTGCAGAACCACTTTCCACACTTGAGTTAGTGTTGCAAAAACACTTTCCACACTTGTGTTGGTGTTGCAAAACCACATAACACACTTGTGCTTGTAATGCAAAGCCACTTTCCCCACTTGTTGTAGTGATGCAGAACCACTTTCCGCACTTGCGTTGGTGATGCATAACCACTTGCCGCACTGGTGCTCGCAATGCAGAAGCACTTTTCACACTTGTGCGAGTATTGCAAAGCCACTTTCCGCACTTGTAGTTGCGTTGAAAACCACTTTTCGCACTTGTGTTGGTGTAGAAAACCACTTTTCGCACTTGTGTTGGTGCAGGAAACCACTTTTGCACTTGTATTAGTGTGGAAAAAACACTTTTTGCACTTGTGATAGTGTTGAAAAACCACTTTTCGCACTTGTGTTAGTGTTGAAAAACCACTTTTCGCACTTGTGTTAGTGTTGAAAAACCACTTTTCGCACTTGTGTTGGTGCAGGAAACCACTTTTGCACTTGTATTAGTGTGGAAAAACCACTTTTTGCACTTGTGATAGTGTTGAAAAACCACTTTTCGCACTTGTGTTAGTGTTGAAAAACCACTTTTCGCACTTGTGTTAGTGTTGAAAAACCACTATTCGCACTTGTGTTAGTGTTGAAAAACCACTTTTCGCACTTGTGTTAGTGTTGAAAAACCACTTTTCGCATTTGTGTTGGTGCAGGAAACCACTTTTGCACTTGTATTAGTGTGGAAAAAACACTTTTTGCACTTGTGATAGTGTTGAAAAACCACTTCTGCACTTGTATTAGTGTGGAAAAACCACTTCTGCACTTGTATTAGTGTTGAAAAACCACTTTTCGCACTTGTGTTGGTGCAGGGAACCACTTTGCACTTGTATTAGTGTGGAAAAAACACTTTTCGCACTTGTGTTAGTGTTGAAAAACCACTTTTCGCACTTGTGTTAGTGTTGAAAAACCAATTTTCGCACTTGTGTTAGTATTGAAAACCACTTTTCGCACTTGTGTTGGTGCAGGGAACCACTTTGCACTTGTATTAGTGTGGAAAAAACACTTTTCGCACTTGTGTTAGTGTTGAAAAACCACTTTTCGCACTTGTGTTAGTGTTGAAAAACCACTTTCCCTGCTTGTGCAAGCAATGCAAAACCACTTTTCGCACTTGTGCGAGTATTGCAAAGCCACTTTCCCCACTTGTGTTAGTTTTGCAAAACCACTTTCCACACTTGTGTTGGTGTTGCATAACCACTTTCCACACTTGTGTTGGCAATGCAAAACAACTTTTCGCACTTGTGTAATTGTTGCAAAACCACTTTTCGCGCTCTTGTTGGTGTTGAAATACACTTTTCGCATTTATGTTCGTGTTGCAAAACCACTTTCCACACTTGTGCGAGTGATGCAAACCACTTTTCACACTTGTATTGGTGTTGCAGAACCACTTTTCGCGCTCCTGATGGTGTTGAAAACCACTTTTCGCACTTGTGTTAGTGTAGAAAACTACTTTCCTCACTTGTGTTCGTGTTGCAAAACCACTTTCTACACTTGTGCTCGTGATGCAAAACCACTTTCCTCACTTGTGTTCGTGTTGCAAAACCACTTTCCACACTTGTGCGAGTGATGCAAAACGACTTATCACACTTGTGTTGGTGTTGCAAAACCACTTTCCACACTTGTGTTGGTGTTGCATAACCACTTTCCACACTTGTGTTGGCAATGCAAAACAACTTTTCGCACTTGTGTAATTGTTGGAAAACCACTTTTCGCGCTCCTGTTGGTGTTGAAATACACTTTTTGCATTTCTGTTCGTGTTGCAAAACCACTTTCCACACCTGTACAAGTAGTGCAAAACCACTTATCACACTTGTGTTGGTGTTGCAAAACCACTTTACACACTTGTGCTAGTAGTGCAAATCCACTTGTTGAAAAACCACTTTCAACACTTGTGGTTGTGTTGAAAACCACTTTTCGCACTTGTGTTAGTGGAGAAAACTACTTTCTCCACTTGTGTTGGTGTTGCAGAACCACTTTCCACACTTGAGTTAGTGTTGCAAAACCACTTTCCACACTTGTGCTGGTGATGCAAAAGCACTTTCCACACTTGTGTTGGTGTTGCAAAACCACATAACACACTTGTGCTTGTAATGCAAAGCCACTTTCCCCACTTGTTGTAGTGATGCAGAACCACTTTCCGCACTTGCGTTGGTGATGCATAACCACTTGCCGCACTGGTGCTCGCAATGCAGAAGCACTTTTCACACTTGTGCGAGTATTGCAAAGCCACTTTCCGCACTTGTAGTTGCGTTGAGAACCACTTTTCGCACTTGTGTTGGTGTAGAAAACCACTTTTCGCACTTGTGTTAGTGTTGAAAACCACTTTTCACACTTGTGTTAGTGCTGCTGAACCACTTTCCGCACTTGTGGTTGCGTTGAAAACCACTTTCTGCACTTCTGGTTGCATTGAAAACCACTTTTCGCACTTGTGTTAGTGCAGAAAACTACTTTCCCCACTTGTGTTAGTGTTGCAAAACCACTTTCCACACTTGTGATAGTGATGCAAAACCACTTTCCTCACTTGTGTTGGTGTTGCAAAACCACTTTACACACTTGTGCTTGTAATTCAAAACGACGTTTCGCACTTGTGTTAGTGTTGAAAACCACTTTTCGCACTTGTGTTGGTGTTGCAGAACCACTTTCTGCATTTGAGTTAGTGTTGCATAACCACTTTCCACACTTGTGCTGCCAATGCAAAACCACTTTTTGCACTTGTGTTAGTGCTGCAGAACCACTTTACACACTTGTGCTAGTAGTGCAAAACCACTTGTTGTAAAACTACATTCAACACTTGTGGTTGCATTGAAAACCACTTTTCGCACTTGTGTTAGTGGAGAAAACTACTTTCCCCACTTGTGTTAGTGTTGCAAAACCACTTTCCACACTTGTGTTGGTGTTGCAAAATCACTTTCCGTACTTGTGTTAGGGTAGAAAACCACTTTTTGCACTTGTGTTAGTGTTGCAGCACCACTTGCCGCACTTGTGTTGGTGTTCGCTAACCACTTTCCACAATTGTGTTGGTGTTGCAGAACCACTTTCCACACTTGAGTTAGTGTTGCAAAAACACTTTCCACACTTGTGTTGGTGTTGCAAAACCACATAACACACTTGTGCTTGTAATGCAAAGCCACTTTCCCCACTTGTGTTGGTGTTGCAGAACCACTTTCCACACTTGAGTTAGTGTTGCAAAAACACTTTCCACACTTGTGTTGGTGTTGCAAAACCACATAACACACTTGTGCTTGTAATGCAAAGCCACTTTCCCCACTTGTTGTAGTGATGCAGAACCACTTTCCGCACTTGCGTTGGTGATGCATAACCACTTGCCGCACTGGTGCTCGCAATGCAGAAGCACTTTTCACACTTGTGCGAGTATTGCAAAGCCACTTTCCGCACTTGTAGTTGCGTTGAAAACCACTTTTCGCACTTGTGTTGGTGTAGAAAACCACTTTTCGCACTTGTGTTGGTGCAGGAAACCACTTTTGCACTTGTATTAGTGTGGAAAAAACACTTTTTGCACTTGTGATAGTGTTGAAAAACCACTTTTCGCACTTGTGTTAGTGTTGAAAAACCACTTTTCGCACTTGTGTTAGTGTTGAAAAACCACTTTTCGCACTTGTGTTGGTGCAGGAAACCACTTTTGCACTTGTATTAGTGTGGAAAAACCACTTTTTGCACTTGTGATAGTGTTGAAAAACCACTTTTCGCACTTGTGTTAGTGTTGAAAAACCACTTTTCGCACTTGTGTTAGTGTTGAAAAACCACTATTCGCACTTGTGTTAGTGTTGAAAAACCACTTTTCGCACTTGTGTTAGTGTTGAAAAACCACTTTTCGCATTTGTGTTGGTGCAGGAAACCACTTTTGCACTTGTATTAGTGTGGAAAAAACACTTTTTGCACTTGTGATAGTGTTGAAAAACCACTTCTGCACTTGTATTAGTGTGGAAAAACCACTTCTGCACTTGTATTAGTGTTGAAAAACCACTTTTCGCACTTGTGTTGGTGCAGGGAACCACTTTGCACTTGTATTAGTGTGGAAAAAACACTTTTCGCACTTGTGTTAGTGTTGAAAAACCACTTTTCGCACTTGTGTTAGTGTTGAAAAACCAATTTTCGCACTTGTGTTAGTATTGAAAACCACTTTTCGCACTTGTGTTGGTGCAGGGAACCACTTTGCACTTGTATTAGTGTGGAAAAAACACTTTTCGCACTTGTGTTAGTGTTGAAAAACCACTTTTCGCACTTGTGTTAGTGTTGAAAAACCACTTTCCCTGCTTGTGCAAGCAATGCAAAACCACTTTTCGCACTTGTGCGAGTATTGCAAAGCCACTTTCCCCACTTGTGTTAGTTTTGCAAAACCACTTTCCACACTTGTGTTGGTGTTGCATAACCACTTTCCACACTTGTGTTGGCAATGCAAAACAACTTTTCGCACTTGTGTAATTGTTGCAAAACCACTTTTCGCGCTCTTGTTGGTGTTGAAATACACTTTTCGCATTTATGTTCGTGTTGCAAAACCACTTTCCACACTTGTGCGAGTGATGCAAACCACTTTTCACACTTGTATTGGTGTTGCAGAACCACTTTTCGCGCTCCTGATGGTGTTGAAAACCACTTTTCGCACTTGTGTTAGTGGAGAAAACTACTTTCCTCACTTGTGTTCGTGTTGCAAAACCACTTTCTACACTTGTGCTCGTGATGCAAAACCACTTTCCTCACTTGTGTTCGTGTTGCAAAACCACTTTCCACACTTGTGCGAGTGATGCAAAACGACTTATCACACTTGTGTTGGTGTTGCAAAACCACTTTCCACACTTGTGTTGGTGTTGCATAACCACTTTCCACACTTGTGTTGGCAATGCAAAACAACTTTTCGCACTTGTGTAATTGTTGGAAAACCACTTTTCGCGCTCCTGTTGGTGTTGAAATACACTTTTTGCATTTCTGTTCGTGTTGCAAAACCACTTTCCACACCTGTACAAGTAGTGCAAAACCACTTATCACACTTGTGTTGGTGTTGCAAAACCACTTTACACACTTGTGCTAGTAGTGCAAATCCACTTGTTGAAAAACCACTTTCAACACTTGTGGTTGTGTTGAAAACCACTTTTCGCACTTGTGTTAGTGGAGAAAACTACTTTCTCCACTTGTGTTGGTGTTGCAGAACCACTTTCCACACTTGAGTTAGTGTTGCAAAACCACTTTCCACACTTGTGCTGGTGATGCAAAAGCACTTTCCACACTTGTGTTGGTGTTGCAAAACCACATAACACACTTGTGCTTGTAATGCAAAGCCACTTTCCCCACTTGTTGTAGTGATGCAGAACCACTTTCCGCACTTGCGTTGGTGATGCATAACCACTTGCCGCACTGGTGCTCGCAATGCAGAAGCACTTTTCACACTTGTGCGAGTATTGCAAAGCCACTTTCCGCACTTGTAGTTGCGTTGAGAACCACT
Organism: Myxine glutinosa; assembly: GCF_964187855.1. Taxonomy (NCBI): domain Eukaryota; kingdom Metazoa; phylum Chordata; class Myxini; order Myxiniformes; family Myxinidae; genus Myxine; species Myxine glutinosa. The sequence goes on along the minus strand of NC_136264.1, from coordinate 50,883,701 downwards.
TTTCGCACTTGTGTTGGTGTAGAAAACCACTTTTCGCACTTGTGTTAGTGTTGAAAACCACTTTTCACACTTGTGTTAGTGCTGCTGAACCACTTTCCGCACTTGTGGTTGCGTTGAAAACCACTTTCTGCACTTCTGGTTGCATTGAAAACCACTTTTCGCACTTGTGTTAGTGCAGAAAACTACTTTCCCCACTTGTGTTAGTGTTGCAAAACCACTTTCCACACTTGTGATAGTGATGCAAAACCACTTTCCTCACTTGTGTTGGTGTTGCAAAACCACTTTACACACTTGTGCTTGTAATTCAAAACGACGTTTCGCACTTGTGTTAGTGTTGAAAACCACTTTTCGCACTTGTGTTGGTGTTGCAGAACCACTTTCTGCATTTGAGTTAGTGTTGCATAACCACTTTCCACACTTGTGCTGCCAATGCAAAACCACTTTTTGCACTTGTGTTAGTGCTGCAGAACCACTTTACACACTTGTGCTAGTAGTGCAAAACCACTTGTTGTAAAACTACATTCAACACTTGTGGTTGCATTGAAAACCACTTTTCGCACTTGTGTTAGTGGAGAAAACTACTTTCCCCACTTGTGTTAGTGTTGCAAAACCACTTTCCACACTTGTGTTGGTGTTGCAAAATCACTTTCCGTACTTGTGTTAGGGTAGAAAACCACTTTTTGCACTTGTGTTAGTGTTGCAGCACCACTTGCCGCACTTGTGTTGGTGTTCGCTAACCACTTTCCACACTTGTGCTGTCAATGCAAAACCACTGTCCACACTTGTGCTAGCAATGCAAAACCACTTTTCACACTTGTTAGTGTTGAAAAACCACTTTTCGCACTTGTGTTGGTGCAGGAAACCACTTTTCACACTTGTTAGTGTTGAAAAACCACTTTTCGCACTTGTGTTAGTGTTGAAATAACCACTTTTCGCACTTGTGTTAGTGTTGAAAAACCACTTTTCGCACTTGTGTTGGTGCAGGAAACCACTTTTGCACTTGTATTAGTGTGGAAAAAACACTTTTTGCACTTGTGATAGTGTTGAAAAACCACTTTTCACACTTGTGTTAGTGTTGAAAAACCACTATTCGCACTTGTGTTGGTGCAGGAAACCACTTTTGCACTTGCATTAGTGTGGAAAACCACTTTTCGCACTTGTGTTTGTGTTGAAAAACCACTTTTCGCACTTGTGTTAGTGTTGAAAAACCACTATTCGCACTTGTATTGGTGCAGGAAACCACTTTTGCACTTGTATTAGTGTGGAAAAACCACTTTTGCACTTGTATTAGTGTGGAAAAAACACTTTTTGCACTTATGATAGTGTTGAAAAACCACTTTTCGCACTTGTGTTAGTGTTGAAAAACCACTTTTTGCACTTTTGTTGGTGCAGGAAACCACTTTTGCACTTGTATTAGTGTGGAAAAAACACTTTTTGCACTTGTGATAGTGTTGAAAAACCACTTTTCGCACTTGTGTTAGTGTTGAAAAACCACTTTTCGCACTTGTGTTAGTGTTGAAAAACCACTTTTCGCACTTGTGATGGTGCAGGAAACCACTTTTGCACTTGTATTAGTGTGGCAAAAACACTTTTTGCACTTGTGATAGTGTTGAAAAACTACTTTTCGCACTTGTGTTAGTGTTGAAAAACCACTTTTCGCACTTGTGTTGGTGCAGGAAACCACTTTTGCACTTGTATTAGTGTGGAAAAACCACTTTTCGCACTTGTGTTAGTGTTGAAAAACCACTTTTCGCACTTGTATTAGTGTGGAAAAAACACTTTTTGCACTTGTGATAGTGTTGAAAAACCACTTTTCGCACTTGTGTTAGTGTTGAAAAACCACTTTTCGCACTTGTGTTGGTGCAGGAAACCACTTTTGCACTTGTATTAGTGTGGAAAAACCACTTTTCGCACTTGTGTTAGTGTTGAAAAACCACTTTTCGCACTTGTGTTGGTGCAGGAAACCACTTTTGCACTTGTATTAGTGTGGAAAAAACACTTTTTGCACTTGTGTTAGTGTTGAAAAACCACATTTCGCAGTTGTGTTAGTGTTGAAAAACCACTTTTCGCACTTGTGTTGGTGCAGGGAACCACTTTGCACTTGTATTAGTGTGGAAAAAACACTTTTCGCACTTGTGTTAGTGTTGAAAAACCACTTTTCGCACTTGTGTTAGTGTTGAAAAACCAATTTTCGCACTTGTGTTAGTATTGAAAACCACATTTCGCACTTGTGTTGGTGCAGGAAACCACTTTTGCACTTGTATTAGTGTGGAAAAAACACTTTTCGCACTTGTGCGAGTATTGCAAAGCCACTTTCCCCACTTGTGTTAGTTTTGCAAAACCACTTTCCACACTTGTGTTGGTGTTGCATAACCACTTTCCACACTTGTTGGCAATGCAAAACAACTTTTCGCACTTGTGTAATTGTTGCAAAACCACTTTTCGCGCTCTTGTTGGTGTTGAAATACACTTTTCGCATTTATGTTCGTGTTGCAAAACCACTTTCCACACTTGTGCGAGTGATGCAAACCACTTTTCACACTTGTATTGGTGTTGCAGAACCACTTTTCGCGCTCCTGATGGTGTTGAAAACCACTTTTCGCACTTGTGTTAGTGGAGAAAACTACTTTCCTCACTTGTGTTCGTGTTGCAAAACCACTTTCCACACTTGTGCGAGTGATGCAAAACGACTTATCACACTTGTGTTGGTGTTGCAAAACCTCTTTCCACACTTGTGTTGGTGTTGCATAACCACATTTCCACACTTGTGCTGCCAATGCAAAACCACTTTTCGCACTTGTGTAATTGTTGGAAAACCACTTTTCACGCTCCTGTTGGTGTTGAAATACACTTTTTGCATTTCTGTTCGTGTTGCAAAACCACTTTCCACACCTGTGCAAGTAGTGCAAAACCACTTATCACACTTGTGTTGGTGTTGCAAAACCACTTTCCACACTTGTGCTGGTGATGCAAAAGCACTTTCCACACTTGTGTTGGTGTTGCAAAACCACATAACACACTTGTGCTTGTAATGCAAAGCCACTTTCCCCACTTGTTGTAGTGATGCAGAACCACTTTCCGCACTTGCGTTGGTGATGCATAACCACTTGCCGCACTGGTGCTCGCAATGCAGAAGCACTTTTCACACTTGTGCGAGTATTGCAAAGCCACTTTCCGCACTTGTAGTTGCGTTGAAAACCACTTTTCGCACTTGTGTTGGTGTAGAAAACCACTTTTCGCACTTCTGTTGGTGCAGGAAACCACTTTTGCACTTGTATTAGTGTGGAAAAAACACTTTTTGCACTTGTGATAGTGTTGAAAAACCACTTTTCGCACTTGTGTTAGTGTTGAAAAACCACTTTTCGCACTTGTGTTAGTGTTGAAAAACCACTTTTCGCACTTGTGTTGGTGCAGGAAACCACTTTTGCACTTGTATTAGTGTGGAAAAACCACTTTTTGCACTTGTGATAGTGTTGAAAAACCACTTTTCGCACTTGTGTTAGTGTTGAAAAACCACTTTTCGCACTTGTGTTAGTGTTGAAAAACCACTATTCGCACTTGTGTTAGTGTTGAAAAACCACTTTTCGCACTTGTGTTAGTGTTGAAAAACCACTTTTCGCATTTGTGTTGGTGCAGGAAACCACTTTTGCACTTGTATTAGTGTGGAAAAAACACTTTTTGCACTTGTGATAGTGTTGAAAAACCACTTCTGCACTTGTATTAGTGTGGAAAAACCACTTTTGCACTTGTATTAGTGTGGAAAAACCACTTTTCGCACATGTGTTAGTGTTGAAAAATCACTTTTCGCACTTGTGTTAGTGTTGAAAAACCACTTTTCGCACTTGTGTTGGTGCAGGAAACCACTTTTGCACTTGTATTAGTGTGGAAAAAACACTTTTTGCACTTGTGTTAGTGTTGAAAAACCACTTTTCGCACTTGTGTTAGTGTTGAAAAACCACTTTTCGCATTTGTGTTGGTGCAGGAAACCACTTTTGCACTTGTATTAGTGTGGAAAAAACACTTTTCGCACTTGTGTTAGTGTTGAAAAACCACTTTTCGCACTTGTGTTAGTGTTGAAAAACCAATTTTCGCACTTGTGTTAGTGTTGAAAAACCACATTTCGCACTTGTGTTGGTGCTGGAAACCACTTTTGCACTTGTATTAGTGTGGAAAAAACACTTTTCGCACTTGTGATAGTGTTGAAAAACCACTTTTCGCGAATGTGTTAGTGTTGAAAAACCACTTTTCGCACTTGTGTTGGTACAGGAAACCACTTTTGCACTTGTATTAGTGTGGAAAAAACACTTTTTGCACTTGTGATAGTGTTGAAATACCACTTTTCGCACTTGTGTTAGTGTTGAAAAACCACTTTTCGCACTTGTGTTGGTGCAGGAAACCACTTTTGCACTTGTATTAGTGTGGAAAAAACACTTTTTGAACTTGTGATAGTGTTGAAAAACCACTTTTCGCACTTGTGTTGGTGCAGGAAACCACTTTTGCACTTGTATTAATGTGGAAAAAACACTTTTTGCACTTGTGATAGTGTTGAAAAACCACTTTTCGCACTTGTGTTAGTGTTGAAAAACCACTTTTCGCACTTGTGTTAGTGTTTAAAAACCACTTTTCGCACTTGTGTTGGTGCAGGAAACCACATTTGCACTTGTATTAGTGTGGAAAAAACACTTTTTGCACTTGTTTTAGTGTGGAAAAACCACTTTTCGCACTTGTGTTAGTGTTGAAAAACCACTTTTCACACTTGTATTGGTGTTGCAGAACCACTTTTCGCGCTCCTGATGGTGTTGAAAACCACTTTTCGCACTTGTGTTAGTGGAGAAAACTACTTTCCTCACTTGTGTTCGTGTTGGAAAACCACTTTCCACACTTGTGCGAGTGATGCAAAACGACTTATCACACTTGTGTTGGTGTTGCAAAACCTCTTTCCACACTTGTGTTGGTGTTGCATAACCACATTTCCACACTTGTGCTGCCAATGCAAAACCACTTTTCGCACTTGTGTAATTGTTGGAAAACCACTTTTCGCGCTCCTGTTGGTGTTGAAATACACTTTTTGCATTTCTGTTCGTGTTGCAAAACCACTTTCCACACCTGTGCAAGTAGTGCAAAACCACTTATCACACTTGTGTTGGTGTTGCAAAACCACTTTACACACTTGTGCTAGTAGTGCAAATCCACTTGTTGAAAAACCACTTTCAACACTTGTGGTTGCGTTGAAAACCACTTTTCGCACTTGTGTTAGTGGAGAAAACTACTTTCCCCACTTGTGTTGGTGTTGCAGAACCACTTTCCACACTTGAGTTAGTGTTGCAAAACCACTTTCCACACTTGTGCTGGTGATGCAAAAGCACTTTCCACACTTGTGTTGGTGTTGCAAAACCACATAACACACTTGTGCTTGTAATGCAAAGCCACTTTCCCCACTTGTTGTAGTGATGCAGAACCACTTTCCGCACTTGCGTTGGTGATGCATAACCACTTGCCGCACTGGTGCTCGCAATGCAGAAGCACTTTTCACACTTGTGCGAGTATTGCAAAGCCACTTTCCGCACTTGTAGTTGCGTTGAGAACCACTTTTCGCACTTGTGTTGGTGTAGAAAACCACTTTTCGCACTTGTGTTAGTGTTGAAAACCACTTTTCACACTTGTGTTAGTGCTGCTGAACCACTTTCCTCACTTGTGGTTGTGTTGAAAACCACTTTCTGCACTTCTGGTTGCATTGAAAACCACATTTCGCACTTGTGTTAGTGCAGAAAACTACTTTCCCCACTTGTGTTAGTGTTGCAAAACCACTTTCCACACTTGTGATAGTGATGCAAAACCACTTTCCTCACTTGTGTTGGTGTTGCAAAACCACTTTACACACTTGTGCTTGTAATTCAAAACGACGTTTCGCACTTGTGTTAGTGTTGAAAACCACTTTTCGCACTTGTGTTGGTGTTGCAGAACCACTTTCCGCATTTGAGTTAGTGTTGCATAACCACTTTCCACACTTGTGCTGCCAATGCAAAACCACTTTTCGCACTTGTGGTAGTGCTGCAGAACCACTTTACACACTTGTGCTAGTAGTGCAAAACCACTTGTTGTAAAACTACATTCAACACTTGTGGTTGCATTGAAAACCACTTTTCGCACTTGTGTTAGTGGAGAAAACTACTTTCCCCACTTGTGTTAGTGTTGCAAAACCACTTTCCACACTTGTGTTGGTGTTGCAAAATCACTTTCCGTACTTGTGTTAGGGTAGAAAACCACTTTTTGCACTTGTGTTAGTGTTGCAGCACCACTTGCCGCACTTGTGTTGGTGTTGCTAACCACTTTCCACACTTGTGCTGGCAATGCAAAACCACTGTCCACACTTGTGCTAGCAATGCAAAACCACTTTTCACACTTGTGTTAGTGTTGAAAAACCACTTTTCGCACTTGTGTTGGTGCAGGAAACCACTTTTGCACTTGTATTAGTGTGGAAAAAACACTTTTCGCACTTGTGTTAGTGTTGAAATAACCACTTTTCGCACTTGTGTTGGTGCAGGAAACCACTTTTGCACTTGTATTAGTGTGGAAAAACCACTTTTCGCACTTGTGTTAGTGTTGAAAAACCACTTTTCGTACTTGTGTTGGTGCAGGAAACCACTTTTGCACTTGTATTAGTATGGAAAAAACACTTTTTGCACTTGTGATAGTGTTGAAAAACCACTTTTCGCACTTGTGTTAGTGTTGAAAAACCACTTTTCGCACTTGTGTTGGTGCAGGAAACCACTTTTGCACTTGTGATAGTGTTGAAAAACCACTTTTCGCACTTGTGTTAGTGTTGAAAAACCACTTTTCGCACTTGTGTTAGTGTTGAAAAACCACTTTTCGCACTTGTGTTAGTGTTGAAAAACCACTTTTCGCACTTGTGTTGGTGCAGGAAACCACTTTTGCACTTGTATTAGTGTGGAAAAACCACTTTTCGCACTTGTGTTAGTGTTGAAAAACCACTTTTCGCACTTGTATTAGTGTGGAAAAAACACTTTTTGCACTTGTGATAGTGTTGAAAAACCACTTTTCGCACTTGTGTTAGTGTTGAAAAACCACTTTTCGCACTTGTGTTGGTGCAGGAAACCACTTTTGCACTTGTATTAGTGTGGAAAAAACACTTTTTGCACTTGTGTTAGTGTTGAAAAACCACTTTTCGCACTTGTGTTAGTGTTGAAAAACCACTTTTCGCATTTGTGTTGGTGCAGGAAACCACTTTTGCACTTGTATTAGTGTGGAAAAAACACTTTTTGCACTTGTGATAGTGTTGAAAAACCACTTTTCGCACTTGTGTTGGTGCAGGAAACCACGTTTGCACTTGTATTAGTGTGGAAAAACCACTTTTTGCACTTGTGATAGTGTTGAAAAACCACTTTTCGCACTTGTGTTAGTGTTGAAAAACCACTTTCCGCACTTGTGTTAGTGTTGAAAAACCACTATTCGCACTTGTGTTAGTGTTGAAAAACCACTTTTCGCACTTGTGTTAGTGTTGAAAAACCACTTTTCGCATTTGTGTTGGTGCAGGAAACCACTTTTGCACTTGTATTAGTGTGGAAAAAACACTTTTTGCACTTGTGATAGTGTTGAAAAACCACTTCTGCACTTGTATTAGTGTGGAAAAACCACTTTTGCACTTGTATTAGTGTGGAAAAACCACTTTTCGCACATGTGTTAGTGTTGAAAAATCACTTTTCGCACTTGTGTTAGTGTTGAAAAACCACTTTTCGCACTTGTGTTGGTGCAGGAAACCACTTTTGCACTTGTATTAGTGTGGAAAAAACACTTTTTGCACTTGTGTTAGTGTTGAAAAACCACTTTTTGCACTTGTGTTAGTGTTGAAAAACCACTTTTCGCATTTGTGTTGGTGCAGGAAACCACTTTTGCACTTGTATTAGTGTGGAAAAAACACTTTTCGCACTTGTGTTAGTGTTGAAAAACCACTTTTCGCACTTGTGTTAGTGTTGAAAAACCAATTTTCGCACTTGTGTTAGTGTTGAAAAACCACATTTCGCACTTGTGTTGGTGCTGGAAACCACTTTTGCACTTGTATTAGTGTGGAAAAAACACTTTTCGCACTTGTGATAGTGTTGAAAAACCACTTTTCGCGAATGTGTTAGTGTTGAAAAACCACTTTTCGCACTTGTGTTGGTACAGGAAACCACTTTTGCACTTGTATTAGTGTGGAAAAAACACTTTTTGCACTTGTGATAGTGTTGAAATACCACTTTTCGCACTTGTGTTAGTGTTGAAAAACCACTTTTCGCACTTGTGTTGGTGCAGGAAACCACTTTTGCACTTGTATTAGTGTGGAAAAAACACTTTTTGAACTTGTGATAGCGTTGAAAAACCACTTTTTGCACTTGTGTTAGTGTTGAAAAACCACTTTTCGCACTTGTGTTAGTGTTGAAAAACCACTTTTCGCACTTGTGTTAGTGTTGAAAAACCACTTTTCGCACTTGTGTTGGTGCAGGAAACCACTTTTGCACTTGTATTAGTGTGGAAAAACCACTTTTCGCACTTGTGTTAGTGTTGAAAAACCACTTTTCGCACTTGTATTAGTGTGGAAAAAACACTTTTTGCACTTGTGATGGTGTTGAAAAACCACTTTTCGCACTTGTGTTAGTGTTGAAAAACCACTTTTCGCACTTGTGTTGGTGCAGGAAACCACTTTTGCACTTGTATTAGTGTGGAAAAACCACTTTTGCACTTGTATTAGTGTGGAAAAACCACTTTTCGCACATGTGTTAGTGTTGAAAAATCACTTTTCGCACTTGTGTTAGTGTTGAAAAACCAATTTTCGCACTTGTGTTGGTGCAGGAAACCACTTTTGCACTTGTATTAGTGTGGAAAAACCACTTTTCGCACTTGTGTTAGTGTTGAAAAACCACTTTTCGCACTTGTGTTAGTGTTGAAAAACCACTTTTCGCACTAGTGTTGGTGCAGGAAACTACTTTTGCACTTGTATTAGTGTGGAAAAAACACTTTTAGCACTTGTGCTAGTGTTGAAAAACTACTTTTCGCACTTGTGTTATTGTTGAAAAACCACTTTTCGCACTTGTGTTGGGTGCAGGAAACCACTTTTGCACTTGTATTAGTGTGGAAAAAACACTTTTCGCACTTGTTTTAGTGTTGAAAAACCACTTTTCGCACTTGTGTTAGTGTTGAAAAACCACTTTTCGCACTTGTGTTGGTGCAGGAAACCACTTTTGCACTTGTATTAGTGTGGAAAAAACACTTTTTGCACTTGTGTTAGTGTTGAAAAACCACTTTTTGCACTTGTGATAGTGTTGAAAAACCACTTTTCGCACTTGTGTTAGTGTTGAAAACC
>NC_136264.1:50760307-50874143 GCF_964187855.1 Myxine glutinosa | reverse complement strand
GGAGGGGGAGGGGAGAGGAGGGAGGGGGTTGGGGGAGGGGTAGGGGGAGTGGGGGGAGGGGGTGGGGTAGGGAGAGTGGGGGGAGGGGGTGGGGGTAGGGGGAGTGGGAGGAGAGGGGGGAGGGGGGAGTGGGAGGGGAGGAGAGGGGGGGAAGGGGGGAGTGGGGGGGAGGGGGAGGGGAAGGGGGGGAGTGGGAGGGGGGAGGGGGAAAGGGGGGGAGAAGGGGAGGGGGTAGGGTGGAGGGGGGAGGGGGAAAAGGGGGGAGAAGGGAAGGGGGTAGAAGGGAGGGGGAGGGGAGGACGGAGGGGGAAGGGGGAGGGAAGGGGAGGGCCAGTCAACAATGACGTTGCAGTTCTCATGGTCAGAGAGCAGCACAACAATCGCGACATCGTCCTGCATCTTCGCAACAGCACGAAGCGGATTTTGGAGACTCACCGATCCTGTGACGCCCTCCAGTACCGGCGTTGCCAGGCGGGGGAAGGGAGACCCGTACATTCCCAACCCGTACATTCGCCGTCTCAACTCGAGCTCACTCGGACAAAAGCCTCGCACAAATTACACCGTGAAGGCCCAATGGCCATGTCTATGCCACAAATGAAGTACGTGAGCGAGTCGGGCGCACTGAATTGAAAATATATAGAACGCTCATACTCCGTGAAAAGTGAAGCCGCCGTGTCGCCATCTTGGTTAGCACGACTCGACCAACTCGCTTCGCGGATCTCGTTTGTTTTGAACGTGTGAATTACGTGCAAACGCGTAACTGTGAGTTTATGGCGGCAAGGAACATCACGTGATCGCTCTGAGCGAATCAGTGCGCTGCTCTGCCACCGCCTCAGATTCCATGCATAATATTCCTCGCTGAAATGCGCTGAGGTAAAAATATGGTAAAAAAATATTATGAAATATTTTTTTTTAGGTCGGCCATGTTCTTCCCAGGCTCAATGGCCATGTCTATGCCAAATATCAAGCACGTGAGCCTCTCCGTTTAGGAGTCTATCGGTAACATTACACACACACACACACAAACTGTGTTTTATATATATATAGATGGTCTGGCGGCGGGCATGGAACATCACGTGATCGCTCTGAGCGAATCAGCGCGCTGCTCTGCCACCGCCTCAGATTCCGTGTATAATATTCCTCGCTGAAAAACAATCTATGTGAAACATGCTACTATCTATGCTAAATCATGCTAAATGCTAATCATGCTAAAATCTATGCTACTTGCTGTGAGTTTATGGTGGCAAGGAACATCACATGATCGCTCTGAGCGAATCAGCGCGCTGCTCTGCCACCGCCTCAGATTCCGTGCATAATATGCCTCGCTGAAATGCGCTGAGGTAAAAATATGGTAAAAAAATATTATGAAATAATTTTTTTTAGGTCGGCCATGTTCTTCCCAGGCTCAATGGCCATGTCTATGCCAAATATCAAGCACGTGAGCCACTCCGTTTAGGAGTCTATCGGTAACATTACACACACACACACACACACACACACACACACACACACACACACACTGTGTTTTATATATATATAGATTAATTATCATGTGCCAGTAATATCCACTTACCACACAAAGCAGGAAAGAGTTTGTCGGTTTTTGTACAGTAAATAATAATAAATTCTAAAAGTAATCGACATCAGGTACATTGATGTGAATTACAAGAAACCACAATAAAAGTTGCAAATTAGTGAATATGTGAAATTACTTTTCATCAAGTTGTTCCCTTGCTTGATCACCTGAGTTGGTTCAAAATGGCACCAAGGAAGCGACTTTCAACAGAATAGTGTGTGAAGATCCAAATTCTGTGAGAAGAAGGGCACATTATTAAGAAAATAACAGAAAAGTTGAAGATCTACATTGGTGTGAGGCACACTGCAATGCCTGAAATGGAGTCAGACCCAGAGTCTCAGAAGTCTTTAACTGAAGTGGCATCACTGGTGAGAAAGGTACCAACACCCAGCTAATTTGCATGGCGACAATTGAATTCGCCGCATATGAGGAAGAGAGAGTTGGAATGAGTGGTTAAAAGTTGGTCCATGTTGTCTAAGACAGATGCAGATGGAGCCATCACCTGAGGAGAAAATAGCAAGGTAGACACACCAAGGAGTTTGGGATGTCCTGTAGGAGAAGGATTCTGTTCAACAGATTCTGTCCGGTTTATCAGTAGTGGCCTGGATTGAGTTGTCAAGTTTTTTGTTTTTTGTTTTTTTGATACAGAATCGAGGCTCGTGAAAGAGCTAAGATTTATCACACAAACAAATCAAACAGACACACAAAGTATATAATAAGGGGAGCGGTAGACAAGATGGGGAGAGAAGGGGAAGCACACAAACACAACATTTGAGAGCAGGGACATCGGGAGATCTGTGGGAGGGAGAGGGCTTGGGGGGAGGAGGCGTGGGAAGGGGGGGGGGGGGGAGATAAGAGATGGTGGTGAACAGCTGTTTTAAAGACCTGGAGGGAGGAGTGGGATTGAGGGGGTTGTCACCGTTAAAGGACGTAAAGAGGAATTGGTTGTCACGACCAGACAACCTCTGCAACTTGGACTTCTCAAGATTCCTATTCTGGATATAATATGGAGACAAAGATCATGGTATGTGTGGAAATAATTAGTATTGAAGGCACTGAGGAAAGTCATGCTGTAGGTACGGGAGGGTTGATGGACCAACCCTCTAGGTGAGAGACAGTTTTGGAAAATTATATTTGTGATGAAGAAGAACATGTGGGGTGGTCCTCAAGGAGAAATAAGGAAGGTGAAGCATTTTGAAATGTATTTAATTGCTTTTGAAGGTAGTGTTACATATTTATGTGAATGTATGTGAATTACCATTCAGGTCTTTGCTTATCCATGTTTAGTAGATTAAGGGTTGTTGTGGTTGGAGGGTCAGGAGCCCTTCTGAAAAGTGTCCGGAAACGGAGGTGACCGGAAACGGAAGAAAAAAAAGACACGAGGAAGAAAAACGACGAGTATTCTTCTTCCTCGCCCCGCTCCGACGAGAGGTGGGATCGACCTTGCGCTGCGTGGAAAAGCGGCGTTCCGAAGCCCGTCTGGCGAGAGGAGTTACCGGGACGTGTACCTACCCGGTGGAGACGTCAAGTTGACGTGGGGCCGTGCATCGACCCCGCGTCTGGCACCGTTCGCGGCACCGTCTAAACAGACGCGTACGGGTCGCCCGTTGGGGCCTAACACGCCTTGCAAGCGGCGTGGGGCTTTTGGCTTGATTTACCGTACCCGCTTCGCGTGGCCACGAGGGGCTGCAGCCGCGGTGCCTGGTACGATACCTGCCCGGTGGAAACACGTCCACCCGGGGTTCGTTCAACCGCCCGAGAGCGGCGACGCCGACCAGCATCTCGGTCAGGAGGGGCCCAGAGACATTGTGAGGGGCAGAGACCAAAAGGGGGTCGTGAGTACAGAAGTGGACACACCTATATAAGATGGCCATCTTAAGCATATAGGGAATTGATTGTGGATTGGGGAATTGTTGATGGTTGTTTGTTGTTGATTGCGGGGAATATCCGTGATTGTATCATTGAAATCGTATGCTATCCTTACCCTGTAAATATATCATTGCACATCAGTTTCTCTTGGGTGGAATTCATAGGGATTGCGTTGCGAAAGCGCATATATATACTATTACTTGCTGGCGAAGGTCTTCTCACGGTCCGGGGGTCACCGAGACCAGGTAGTCACCGAGGGGACCACGTAACAGAATTGGGGGCTCATCCAAATTACGATTACGCAATTGGGTCTACGTCCGGGATCTAAAAGTGTATTTGTATAAAATAATAAAATAATATTTTTATTAATTAAAATTTATTAATTAAGTATTAATTGGAAAATTTTTGGGGAAATTGGGGTAAAGTCTTGGGTGAAGGTTAACAGGTGTTAACGATAGTCACCATGGCGTTTGTGGCACATAACTTTGCGGTAACACCGAGTGAGGCACAGTTCCGAGCGTTACTAAAGTCGGACCTCTTGAAATTGGCCAAACATTTTAACTTGGAGGTCCGAACTAATTTGAGGAAGGCAGAGTTGCAGGCCACGGTGATACAATCTATGGTGGGATTAGGAACATGGGACGAGTTAGCCTGGGAGTGGCTACCCGAAGAACCAGAAGACGTTGAGCTCCGGAAACTGGAGTTGCAGTTACGGAGCCAGGAACGGATTAAAGAAGAAGAAAGGAAAGCAGAAGAGAGGAGAGAAGAGAAACAAGCAGAGGAAAGGAGAGTGGAACGAGAACTCCAGGAAAGGTTAGCAGAAGAAGAAAGGAAAGCAGAAAAGGAAAGAGCAGAAGAAGAAAGGAAAGCAGAAGAGAGGAGAGAAGAGAAACAAGCAGAGGAAAGGAGAGTGGAAAGAGAACTCCAGGAAAGGTTAGAAGGGAGAAAAGCAGAGGAGAGGAGAGCTGCAAGGGACCTCGAAGCAGAGGAGAGAAAAGCGGAAAGGGAATTAAAGGAACGTGACATGGAGCTTCAGCAAGAAATCAAATTCAAGGAGCTGGAGTTAATGAGAGAACAGGGAGAGGCACCACCCTTGCTGACGGGGTCGACACCTAACCAGAAAACCTGGGATGTGGGCAGACATGTGAGGCTGGTTCCACCGTTCAGTGAAAAGGAAGTCGCGAAATTTTTTCCACACTTTGAGAAAGTGGCTCGACAATTAAACTGGCCGGAGGAGGCCTGGACCATACTCGTGCAAAGTGTGCTGGTGGGGAAAGCTCAGGAAATTTATTCGGCGCTACCAATGGACCAATGTGCAGATTATGAGGTACTGAAGAAGCACATCCTCAAAGCCTATGAGTTGGTTCCGGAAGCCTACAGGCAAAAATTCAGGAATGCCAGGAAGAGGGAGAGTGAGACCCATGTGGAGTTTGCCAGAGTGAAAGAAAACATGTTTGATCGGTGGTGTGAGTCAAAAGGAGTCGGGAAAGACTTCGAAACATTGCGGGACTTGATCCTGGTGGAGGAATTCCAGCAGTGTGTCCACGAGGACATCAAAGTGTACCTGCAGGAAAAGAAAGTACCAAAGTTGTGGGACGCAGCCACCATGGCAGATGATTATGCCTTAACCCACCGAATAGGGGTCCACGAACCTAACTCCTCGCCTAGATCTCCGCAGGGGAGGTGGGGAACAGCAGGTGCGGAGAACGACCATACATGGCGGCGGCCTCGAGATGATTATGGGGACAACTATGATACCCCACCTGTTCGAAATCAGAGGGATGCGGGCCCAAGACAAACTTATAGTTCGGGGGGCCCGAGGCAGACCACGAGTTTTTCCTCCGGGCCTACTTGCGCTTTTTGCAAGAAACCTGGACACTTGATGTCCAGTTGTTACCGCATGAAAAGCGAAGACCCAGAGCGGAGTCCGACTACTACGACTCCAAACGCAATGGCCATTGTGAGAAATCGCCATCAAAAGGGTTACCAACCATTTATTTCAGAGGGGTTTGTGTCACGGGATGGAGCCTCGACTAACCGGAAACCGGTTAGGATATTGAGGGACACAGGGGCACATCAATCTTTAATGCTTGAAGGCATTTTGCCATGGTCCGAGGAGACGGCAACGGGGGATAGTGTTCGTTTACAGGGGATCGGGGGCGGTGTTAGTGCTCCCCTTCATGTCATCCATTTGGAGTCCGATTTGGTGTCAGGACCGGTCACCGTCGGTTTACAAGCCACGCTTCCTGTAGAGGGTGTATCTGTGGTTATCGGGAATGATTTGGCCGGGAGTCAAGTTTATGGTAACCTGAGGGTTGGTAAAGAGCCCAGCAGGGAAAATAACGCCACACCAGCTCGGGATGGCGACAAAAGTGCCAAGTTATTTGTAGGGGGACTGAACTTCAAAACAGAGGAAGAAGTTCTGACCTCTGTCTTCAACAGATATGGGCCGCTGGTGGAAGTGCGGTTGGTAAGAGACTGGGAAACGCAACAGTCAAGAGGGTTCGGCTTTGTCACGTTTGCCAGCACAAAAGACGCCAGAGCGGCAGAGAAGAATTGGAATGGCAAGGATTTGGAGGGTCGGACCATAACAGTAGGGAAGGCATTTCGTAGGCGTTGAGAGGTCTACAGGAGAGGACAACTGGGCGGTAGTTTTGGTGGTGGCCGCAATCAATATTATTATGGAGGCTCCCTGAGTTACGGCCGCTCCCGAAGGAAGGATTGGCAAAGTAGTGGCCGAGAAGGAGACCGCTATTCATGGGACTACAGGGACAAGTGGTCCCACCCTAAGTATTAGGGAAGTTCTGAGAAGCTGAAGCACTGAATGCGGCGGAGCCGCCGAGCCAAGATTCCTACACGGATTAACCGTGAACGCCGTTCCTAAAGGCGTCCATGTAGTGAACTTTCATGCACGGACTAACCGTGAACTCCACGTTCCTCAAGGCGCCCATGTAGAGAACTTTCCTGCACGGACTAACCGTGAACTCCACGTTCCTAAAGGCATCCATGTAGTGAATACTCGGCTTGGCCTCCCGGAAAAAGTGCTATAGAGTGGCTTAACTTTGGATCTTTGATCAACCCCTTAACCTTCATTCACAAGAAACTGACGGTCAAAGTCAGAGGGTCATGAGATGGAGTTTGATTTGGCAGGGACAATGTCGTTGCTGGTGCTTAGTCCAGAGTGAGTAATCTGGAGGGGTTGTGGTGAAATTTTGGTTGCTTTATTTTTAAGTGATAACTGTGCCCGGGGGGAACTGATAATGTGGGGGGGTTGAGTTATCTGGTTTGTTTCTCCAAATTGGCCGGCAAAGAAAGTTTTCGCTGGGTTCAAACTTTCTTTCTTGAAGGGGGGGAGTGTTACATATTTATGTGAATGTATGTGAATTACCATTCAGGTCTTTGCTTATCCATGTTTAGTAGATTAAGGGTTGTTGTGGTTGGAGGGTCAGGAGCCCTTCTGAAAAGTGTCCGGAAACGGAGGTGACCGGAAACGGAAGAAAAAAAAGACACGAGGAAGAAAAACGACGAGTATTCTTCTTCCTCGCCCCGCTCCGACGAGAGGTGGGATCGACCTTGCGCTGCGTGGAAAAGCGGCGTTCCGAAGCCCGTCTGGCGAGAGGAGTTACCGGGACGTGTACCTACCCGGTGGAGATGTCAAGTTGACGTGGGGCCGTGCATCGACCCCGCGTCTGGCACCGTTCGCGGCACCGTCTAAACAGACGCGTACGGGTCGCCCGTTGGGGCCTAACACGCCTTGCAAGCGGCGTGGGGCTTTTGGCTTGATTTACCGTACCCGCTTCGCGTGGCCACGAGGGGCTGCAGCCGCGGTGCCTGGTACGATACCTGCCCGGTGGAAACACGTCCACCCGGGGTTCGTTCAACCGACCGAGAGCGGCGACGCCGACCAGCATCTCGGTCAGGAGGGGCCCAGAGACATTGTGAGGGGCAGAGACCAAAAGGGGGTCGTGAGTACAGAAGTGGACACACCTATATAAGATGGCCATCTTAAGCATATAGGGAATTGATTGTGGATTGGGGAATTGTTGATGGTTGTTTGTTGTTGATTGCGGGGAATATCCGTGATTGTATCATTGAAATCGTATGCTATCCTTACCCTGGAAATATATCATTGCACATCAGTTTCTCTTGGGTGGAATTCATAGGGATTGCGTTGCGAAAGCGCATATATATACTATTACTTGCTGGCGAAGGTCCTCTCACGGTCCGGGGGTCACCGAGACCAGGTAGTCACCGAGGGGACCACGTAACAGTAGAAGGAAGAAGTGTTTGGACATTTTGAGGAAAGGAAGAGATAAAGAACGAAGTACAGGAAATACAGGCAGAAGGAATTACAAACAAATTGAAATTAGTGTTTTGGAGTGAAAAAATGTAAGTGCAGAGTGGGGGAAGGATAAAGTTGATGCAGAAAGGAGAATAATTTGGAAAAAAAACATCGGGGCAATACCCCTGGTGCTCACCTGGTGCTCACCTGGTAGAACAAGCATTCTGAGTATTGCGCTGCAATACATGTCCCCTACCAAAGTTCAAAGTGCCATAACTTTGTCAAAAATGATCGAATATGCAAATTTATGCACGGTTGATGCTGGTTTTCAAACTTGATCTGAGGTACGCTGAGACACGTGTGTCACGCCTCGCCTCGTTGATAGGCCCACACGGTAGCTCCGTGGAGCGGCCTGCACGTATTGCACTGTGTGAATTATATAAATTATTACCAACTCACGGTCTGAGGTACTAGCGATTCAAGAGATACATTTTTTTTTTCGTTTAATTAACGATATCTGCCAAACCACGTGCCCTATCGCAAATTCCAAAAGGACATTTTAGTAGACTGACATGCTGAACAGATTTGTGAAGTTTCTCCTCGATTGGATCAAAAATGAGGGAGGAGCACTGTTTTAAAGGTTCATGCTTAAAAACGTCATAACTCTGAAACCATGTGACGCATGACGTCATGCTCGCTGACTTTTTTGTTCGTCATGGGTATGCGATTCTGCATGCAAAGTTTGGCCTCGATCTATTCAGCCGTTGCAGAGAAAAAGGGGGGTTTGTGTTTTCACGAAAAACAATATGGCGGCCGAACCACGTGACCTGTGACGTCATAATTACCATTAAAATATTCTACAGACCGAGTCCCTCCTATGGTGAAAATTTGATCTCAATCGGTCCAATTATTGCAGAGAAAATCTTTTTTAAAGGAAATTAAAACTTAAAATGGCACTGAGTGAAGGATCATCAGAATTATCAGAATTCCCAAAGTTCAAAGTGCCATAACTTTGCCAAAAATGATCGAAACGTCGTGAAGTTCGAACTTGATCTGTAACTTATCATGAGGAAACCATGTGCCAAGTTTGAAATCATTGGCATTAAGCGTTTAGAAAAAACGTTCGGAAAACTGTTCTTTACGTGACGGACTGACGGAGGGAGGGACAAACCTATACTATAGTCCCCTCCGGTGTACACCGGTAGGGGACTAATCATAAACAGTATACGGCACCGACTAAGGGTATTTTAAACCAATTTCAATGGTTTAT
The DNA here is from genome assembly GCF_964187855.1 of Myxine glutinosa. Lineage (NCBI taxonomy): Eukaryota > Metazoa > Chordata > Myxini > Myxiniformes > Myxinidae > Myxine > Myxine glutinosa. Next base: position 50,865,146 of record NC_136264.1, on the reverse strand, counting down.
AGAAGACAGGGCAGCATGCAGAATCATACTAACATAATCATAAGACTTGGAACAAGCAAACAAAATAATACTTATTTTGGGGGGAAATACCCTACTCCCCCATTCCCCTCCCCCCCCCCCCCCCCCTCCTATCCTGTATACCTCCTCAGACCCCAATTTTTTCTAATGCCTTGAACAAACATTGGTACATCATGGGTGATGAAGGTTGTGGTGGTTTCATCGAAATATTGTGTGTGATTTCAGAGGACAAAGCAAATTCCTATTTTGGGGGTTAAACCTGGATGCACTTTGACCCCCTGTAGACCCTGATTTTTTTTTAATGCCGTGAACAAACTTTAGTCACAACACAACAAATATCATTTGTGCCGAATTTGGTCACAATCCCATCAGCGGTTTCGGAGAAGAAGTTTCAAGTATTGATGGACGAACGGACGGACGGACGGACGGACTGACGACGCGCCATCGCATAAGCTCCCCTGAACTTTGTTCCAGGTGAGATAAAAAATAAGAGGAATGAGGAACATGGTGTCAATACAGAGACAAAACATGCACGCCGGCTAAGCGAATAATAGGCCTTGAGCAACAGGAAAACAAATTCGACAATACAGCACAACAAGGTACGATTTAACACGGAAAATTGGATGAAAACACAAACAGCAACACAGGGACAAAATTATAACGAAGAAACGCGACGGATCCAATTCGGGAAATTTAGCTTTGATGAAATGGAAAGGGCAACTGCCGATCGAATAGACAAGTGCTAAGACCCCTGAACTGTAAAGTTCATTTTGCTCATCACAAAGTAAACTGCAACAGCATATCTTTAATCAATAAACATTTTTTTAAATTCCAGCTAATATATACCTGTGGGAAGTGAATCCATATCATTCCCCGACTCTTCCACAAGCACTTTGGATATCCTCAGTAAGGAAAAATTGCCCTTGAAATCTCCAGATCTCTTCGGGTATGACAGCTGAAGCGGAGCTTTATCAAAGGCACAACGAAGTCACGATGTTGGTTTATCAGTGTTGTTGTAGTTCGAAACGTTTTGCACAACTCTGATAAGTCCATCTTATCTTGAAGTATAAAAGCACGAAACGGGATTTAAAAAACCCATTAATTTCTGTAAAAGGACGCTGACAGTGAACGTTCGAGGAGGTGAGTTAAGGTACCCAGACCATTGGTCTCTTTCTCTCCTTTCGACTTACCCTTGAAGGATTTGTTGTTTTTTAGGGAGAGTCTTGTCTCTCCAGTCCTTATTTATCTTGGCCTTTTGTCTTTCACTTCACAAATGCTTCTTTTACTTCCCTTTGGCCAAAGGGACACGATGTATTCATTTTTAGTGATTTGTTTACTGCTTCTTTAATGCCTTAATTTTTTGTCTGAGGAAGTGTGATTGGTGACCTCATAGATCGCCAAAAATGAGAAATGAAGTAAATTAAGCTGAGACCGTTATGCTGTTTAGCATGTTTAAGTGGGTTTTGTGCAACAACCTTCAGAGCATTTAAGTTTTCTCATTCAAACACAACCTTTAAGTTTTCAGGTTCAAAAACAACCTTAAAGTTTTCACGTTCAAAAACAACCTTTAAGTTTTCAGGTTCAAAAACGACCTTTAAAGTTTTCACATTCAAAAGCAACCTTTAGGTTTTCAGGTTCAAAAGCAACCTTTAAGTTTTCACGTTCAAAAACAACCTTTAAGTTTTCACATTCAAAAGTAACCATTCAGTTTTCACGTTCAAAAACAACCTTTAAGTTTTCATGTTCAAAAGTAACCTTTATGGTTTCACGTTCAAAAGCAACCTTTAAGTTTTCTCATTCAAACACAACCTTTAAGTTTTCAGGTTCAAAAACAACCTTAAAGTTTTCAGGTTCAAAAACAACCTTTATGTTTTCAGGTTCAAAAACAACCTTTAAGTTTTCACATTCAAACACAACCTTTAAGTTTTCACGTTCAAAAACAACATTTAAGTTTTCACGTTCAAAAGTAACCTTTATGGTTTCACGTTCAAAAGCAACCTTTAAGTTTTCACATTCAAACACAACCTTTAAGTTTTCACATTCAAACACAACCTTTAAGTTTTCACGTTCAAAAACAACCTTTATGTTTTCAGGTTCAAAAACAACCTTTAAGTTTTCACATTCAAACACAACCTTTAAGTTTTCACGTTCAAAAACAACATTTAAGTTTTCACATTCAAAAGTAACCTTTACGTTTTCACGTTCAAAAGCAACCTTTAAGTTTTCAGGTTCAAAAGCAACCTTTACGTTTTCACGTTCAAAAGTAACCTTTAAGTTTTCAGGTTCAAAAACAACCTAAGTTTTCAGGTTCAAAAACAACATTTACGTTTTCAGGTTCAAAAACAACCTTTAAGTTTTCAGGTTCAAAAACAACATTTAAGTTTTCACGTTCAAAAGTAACCTTTAAGTTTTCACGTTCAAAAACAACCTTTACGTTTTTAGGTTCAAAAACAACATTTACGTTTTCAGGTTCAAAAGCAACCTTTAAGTTTTCACGTTCAAAAGTAACCTTTAAGTTTTCACATTCAAAAGCAACCTTTAAGTTTTCAGGTTCAAAAACAACCTTTAAGTTTTCACGTTCAAAAGCAATCTTTAAGTTTTCAGGTTCGAAAACAACCTTTATGTTTTCAGGTTCAAAAACAACCTTTAAGTTTCCACATTCAAACACAACCTTTAAGTTTTCAGGTTCGAAAACAACCTTTATGTTTTCAGGTTCAAAAACAACCTTTAAGTTTTCACATTCAAAAACAACCTTTATGTTTTCAGGTTCAAAAACAACCTTTAAGTTTCCACATTCAAACACAACCTTTAAGTTTTCAGGTTCGAAAACAACCTTTATGTTTTCAGGTTCAAAAACAACCTTTAAGTTTCCACATTCAAACACAACCTTTAAGTTTTCACATTCAAAAGTAACCTTTAAGTTTTCAGGTTCAAAAACAACATTTAAGTTTTCACATTCAAAAGTAACCTTTACGTTTTCACGTTCAAAAGTAACCTTTACGTTTTCACGTTCAAAAGCAATCTTTAAGTTTTCAGGTTCAAAAACAACCTTTAAGTTTTCACGTTCAAAATCAACCTTAAAGTTTTCAGGTTCAAAAACAACCTTTAAGTTTTCAGGTTCAAAAACAATCTTTAAGTTGTTCGGTTCAAAAGTTTTCTCGTTAGCAATTCATGTATAATGTCTGACAGGATAGTTTAGACTTTAGAGATATGCACAATGGCCTTAAGCTGTCCATCCTGGGTTTGAATCCCGACCCAGCTATAAACTACCATCCTGAGGGCACCGAGGACAAAATTCCAAATTCTTTCCAAAATCATCATCGGTCAAACGTCAGGCTTAGTCAACCAAATCCAGGAAGACCTGCACCAGAACATTTCCTTCGGCTAATCCCACTTGCCCACAAGGTGTAAGTACACAAGCTAAAAATTGTTTACTTTGTGATAAAAGCACCAAATTTGTTGGAGTTGGAGTTCAGGTCATAACTTTTCATTTTAGCTACAGAGCCCCAATGAAAAATGATTTTGAAGCCTGGAACCCTTAACCTCCCAAAAACGTATTGATTTTACCTAAAGAACACTGGTTTATGGTAAAATAACCAATTTTACAAACTTTATTATTTTTAGGGACATTCTATACTGCATGCAGCCATATTGCATCACTCTGGATTGTACATTTACCTCCGCCACCAAAGGTGGATGGAGGTTATGTTTTCACCCCTGTCTGTCTGTCTGTCTGTTGATTTTGGTGAAGATCTGAATAATTATGGATTCGGATATGAGATTTCTTTAATTTTTTAAGTGATTCTTCACCATTGGGAGATAGGGCCAAAACAACAAGATTGTGACGTTTCAGTGAATGAATGTGTGAATGTATTTGCTTGTGAATCAAGTATGAAGGCCTCTGCCATGCATGGAATTATTTGTTTTTATGTTTTAGGAATATGGTGTTAAATTTGGGGTCAGAAGTGGCCTTTAATACTAAAGTAGAAACATATACTATGTTAGCATTATTAACTTATTCATTACTAAACTGATTTGGAATTTATTTTCAGATATGCATGTAACTACTAAGCAAGGAAAGGAAGCACAGGACGAAGGACATTAGTGCTTGGTGGTGGTGGTATTAGTGGTGGAGGTCATTATTACAGTCTCCATCATATCAAATTTGTGCCAACTTGTAAAATCCAAGGAACATAACCAGTGAACTACTTCTGTGCAACACACATAATGGGCACTTTGTTTTCTGTGTTAGGAAGACAACAAAGACAAACCCCTGTTATGTTCGGAGAAAGCTCGGACTCATCTGGCTACATGTCAATTGCAAACAACCTGAAAGAATTTGAGAAGTGTGGCCCACTCCTTATAGGAATCAGCCTCAGCAGGCTCGATGATGACGATGGCATTGCTAATATCCCCAAAGCTCACAAAGATGTTTACCATAAAACTTGTTACCTAAAATTTTCTCGAGACGAGCTTCAAAAGGGAAAAAATAGTCTCTCGAAACACATTACAGGGTGTTTCAAAAAAAAAAAGTGGCCTATTTGAACGTTTTATTGTCGAACAATTACAAAAGTTAGCAAGTTCAGTGATACATTGATGGAAAGCATGCACGATGCCATTTTCAAATCACTCATTATATTCCTTGAAATGGACATTTTCAATGTGTGCTCCACCTCTGTTCAAACAGGCTTTGTTCCTGAATCAGAAATTATCCACATCTCGTCTGCAAGTGGCTGGAGTGGGATCCTCCACCTCCTGCTTCAGGACAACCAGGGTTCGTCCGTGCACCGTCTTGCATGGACCATGCAAGTCTGAGTTGGTTTGGAGACAGTAGTTGAGCGAGATCAGCGTGGAATCGGCGCAAGACCTTGTGGCGGTACTGCTCGCCATTGACTGTCACCGTCTTACCATTGGTGTCCTCGAAGCAAAACGGTCCCAGCATATCCCATCTGGCATTCAATGCATGGAAAGCAAGTGGACGGGGCCCTTGAGAGACATCTCAGACACCTCCTCAGGAGGCTAAGCACCCCAGAAGATGTTGTTGTGATTGTTGATAGCCCCGTTCAAATGGACGTGTGCTCCATCACCGAACCACAAGGAGTTGATCCAATTTAGGTACCTTCCCATTTGGTCACTGAACCAATCACACATTGTTACTCGTCTTGCCATGTCATCCAGAGTTAGTTTATCCCTTTCATATATGATGTCGGGATAGAGCTTGAGTTCAGAATTGAGAATGCGCCCACACAGGTGAGGCTGAGATCGGCAGTTCTCGGGAATGCCGATGGTGGGATTTCTTCCAATATTATGCTTGTCTGAGTCCACGTGAGATTGTTAATCAACAACACCTTTATTTGCCACAGAGACTGCACATACCAGCTCTACATACCAAGCACTCGACTTCCCATTCTTCTCGATCATTTCAAGAACACAGAAGCTTTGTCTCTCGTTCTGCAGTGAATTTACTTTCGTTTTAGCATTGTAAAGAGTTTTTGAAGAAAATCAAACAAGTGTGTTTGGTACGGACTCAGAAAAGACACTGAATCACAAACTGAGCATGCCACTGGACACTCACTGTGAAGTTGGATAGGAAGTCCTGGGCATTTTTAGACATTTAAAAAACCCAGTTGGATGGAGATTTAAGGACGTAGGGAGAAGGATGAAGGAGGGAGGGGAATGAGGGAGGTAAGTTAATTGAGGCAGCACGAGAGAAGGAGAAGTAAAGGAAGCGCCATGTAATGTCAAATAGGGGTTCGCAAACTTAACAGGTGCAAAAAAACAAAATAATTGACAAAGAATACAATTAATTATATGAAAGCCCGCTTGGCGTTTGCAAAAAAGCACCTAAAGGACTCTCAGACTGTGAGAAACAAGATTCTGTGGGCTTTCATGTGTCCTTCACTGAGGAGAGGCTTCCGTCTGGCCACTCTGCCATAAAGCCCAGATCGGTGGAGTGTTGCAATGATGGTTGTCCTTCTGGAAGTTTCTCCCATCTCCACACAGGATCTCTGGACCTCAGCCAGAGTGACCATCGGGTTCTTGGTCACCTCTATTACAAGGCCCTTCTCCCCCGATTGCTCAGTTTGGCCGGGCGGCCAGCTCTAGGAAGAGTCCTGGTTGTTCCAAACTTCTTCCATTTAAGAATTATGGAGGCCACTGTGCTCTTGGGAATCTTCAATGCAGCAGAGATTTTTTTGTAGGTCTCCCCAGATCTGTGCCTCGACACAATCCTGTCTCTGAGCTCTGCAGGCAGTTCCTTCGACCTCATGGCCTGGTTTTTGCTCCGATATGCATTGTCAGCTGCGAGACCTTATATAGACAGGTGTGTGCCTTTCCAAATCATGTCCAATCAATTGAATTTACCACAGGTGGACTCCAATCAAGGTGTAGAAACATCTCAAAGATGATCGAGACAAATGGGAGGCACCTGAGCTAAATTTCAAGTGTCATAGCAAAGGGTCTGAATACTTATGTGAATGTGATATTTCAGTTTTTTCTTTTTAATAAATTTGCAAAACTTTCTAAAATCCTGTTTTCTCTTTCTCATTATGGGGTATTGAGTGTAGATTGATGAGGGAAAAAATGAATTTAAACGATTTCAGCATAAGGATGCAACATAACAAAATATGAAAAAAGTGAAGGGGTCTGAATACTTTCTGAATGCACTGTATATATTGTTGCGAATATGGAATTTGGCCTCCATATCCGCTTGTAAATATTCCCCTATTTTCTCCAATACTCCCCAACTTTCCCCAGTCCCCCATTCCCTAGTCCCATTGCATGTAAATAACAATCAGTAGAGCCGACCTTCCCCTTATTCCCCCATTAAATGTCGTGCCCAGGTCCACCGCACCACACGTAGACAACTTTCGGACATCTTCCTAGTTATTCTTAATCTATGTCAGTTAAGGCCTCGTTTCCATTAATTATGACTCGTCGTTGCACCAGAATGTGATTATATGGCACCAGTAGTGAGTTTAGGACCTTTCCCATACCTCCTCCCATCTTCTTCCCCAAACAACAACAATAACAACAACTACAACAACAATTACAACAACAACAGAGGAGATGGCGGCGGAGCGGGGGAGGATGCGTCCTCACACCGGCTCGATTAGCTCCAGACCATGCGCTCCACGGGGTTACCCCGAAGGGGCTGGCTGTCAGCTCCTCGTCAGGGGCGGAGCCAGTAACCCCCCCCCGCACGCACCCAATGAGAAGCAACGTGCCGATTCCACGAGGCGGAGCTAACGAGCCGAGGGCGTGTCACTCCCCGCCGGATATACGCAGCCGCTTGCCGGACGTGACGTCAGATTCGCCCCCAGCTGGAGAAAGACGGACCTGCGAGCGCTGAAACAGATGCGCCTGAGTTTGGAGAGGCCTGAGAAAGAACGTCACCTCTGAGCGCTGAGACGAGACCTCCCCGCATCTCTGGACCGAACCGTGTACCCTGCTTTGAGCCAAGAGTGCACCTTGAGCCATCGCTATCTGCCTTTCCTAGCCATCAATCCCCGTGTGAGCCAGTTTTTGTCCTGTTTCTCTGTGGTCTGTCGGGAATAATATAAGGTTGTGTCTAAGTGCCTGTCTTCCTATGATGTACCTCTTGTAGTTGTAATCTAACCTTCCGCCTTAATATAACCTCCTCCGGAGGTCTTGAGAACTGAACCCCTGGTGTCGTATTGTGTCATTATAACCCAGCCGGGTGTCTTCTCTTTCCTATTGAGCCAGCGTAGCGCGGCTTCGTCGACGTTCGAGTACAACCGGGTAATTTGTGCGGACACGACGGCCATTCCGCTCGGCCCACCTTAACATCAAAGTCGTGTCTGTAACAATTGGTGTCAGGAGTGGGATTCGAGGCCCGACCAAATTTTGAAAAAAAAAAAAAACGAATAGAGGAAAAAAAAAAAATTTGGTCAAAATTTGGAGCGGCCGAAATTTGTATTTGTTTTACGAAACTCGAATTTTGCAAGTCGCGCTATGGCGGATCAAGACGGCTGGGGTCCGGTAGGGGAGAGTGAAGCAGGGTCGGTCCAGGACCAAATTGAGGGACGCGAGGAGAGCGAAGCAGTGAGGGCGGCAGGGTCGCAAAATAGCGTGGTCGCGCACGTGGGTGTAGCGGCACCAAATTTAGCCGCGGCCGTGGTCGCGGTAGCCGAACCCGAGATGCCAATGAATTGGAACCTGTTTATGAAACAGATGATGGCCTTTATGGTAAAAACAGACGATAATTTCAAAGGGATGGGAAACCAAATGGGGGTAATGAGGGACGAAGCAAGGGGTACCGTTGAGGGGTTAGACAATAATTTTAAGGGGTTAGACAATAATTTTAAGGAGTTAGACAAGAAATTTGAGGGGTTAGACAACGGGATAAAAGAAGTAAAGAATGGGTTAACGGGGGTAGAAAACAGAATGGCCGCTCAAGAGAATCAAATAGAGGGAGTGAAAAATGGGTTAGAGGGGTTAGAAAACAGTATGGAAGGCAAATTGAGGGACATGAGGGACCAAGCGGAAAGGGAAGTTAAACAAATGGAGCAGCAGATAGAGGGGGTCAGAATGGGGGTAGAAACCAAACTGGATGCTCACAGGGAGGAAATGGAGCAGATGAGGGTGGCATCTGGGCAGGAGATGCAAGTGATGGGAGAGGAGATCAGAAGAGGAGTGAGTGAGGAGGTCGGAGGAGTGCGCGAGGAGGTGAGGCACTGTAAGGAGCGCATGGAGAAAGAGGTGAGAAAGGGGACTGTAAAATTGCAAGGTGGTATAGAGGAGTTGACGCTGGGAGTAGAACAACTGACAGTGGGACAAAAGGAGTTGGGGGACCAGGTAAAGAAGAACACAGCGGTAATAGAGGGTTTAAAATCGACACAGAAGGAGATGAAAAAGGACGTAGGGGTAATTAAAAAGGAGTGTCAGACGGTACATGAGGACCTGACGAGGAAAATGGACAAGGTGGTAGAGGTAATGGAGGTTAAAGAGCGGGAGGTGCGGGAGCACATAGAAAAAAATAAAGTGGAGTTAGAGGAAGAACTTAAAGGGGCGCACGAAGAGATGAAGGAGATGAAGCAAAAATTAGAAGAAGTGGAAGAAGGGGTGAGCGAAATTAAAAAGCGACGGAGAGAGGATAAGAAAGAGATAAAGGAGGAGGTAAAAGAATTGGTCCAGAGTCTGTGTTCGGATCGTGATGATGTGCTCATTAACCGGATGAGGGATTCGCAGGTGATGGAGGAGAAGCGAAGAGAAAGAGGACCCGGTGTAAGTGGTGACCAATATGGTCGTGCGTATGATGCGCCAGGGGATTTAAGAAGCTTGGGGGTCGAGATGGACCCGGGTGTTCGTGAGAGGCCGTGGGTGAAGTGTGCGACAGGTCTGGTGTGCGAAAGAGGAGGTGTGCAAGAAAGTCCGACTCTGGGGTGTGTGAGGAAAAAGTGTGTACCAAGGAGTGAGTGTGCAGGCGAGAGTGAGTCGGTCGTAGCGCGTGTGCGAGGGAGCACATGGAAGCGTGGTGTGGTGAGTGTTACAGAGGGTGTGACCGGAGAGTGTGCGCAAGAGTGTGCGCGAGAAAGGTGTGTGACGGCCAGGTGCATGAGGAAAGAGTGCGCTGTCAGAAGTAAGGAAGAGTGTCCACCTGTGGTGAGTGTTACAGAGGGTGTAACGGGAGAGTGTGCGCGAGAAAGGTGTGTGACGGACAGGTGCATGAGGAAAGAGTGCGCTGTCAAAGGCAAGGAAGAATGCACACCTGTGGTAAGTGTTGCAGAGGGTGTGACGGGAGAGTGTGCGCGAGAAAGGTGTGTGACGGACAGGTGCATGGGGAAAGAGTGTGCTGTCAAGAGTAAGGGTGAGTGCGTTGTCAAGGATGGAGGTGAAAGTAGTGAGAGTGACATGGAGCGTGAGTTAGTTGTGACAGGTGAGCGAGGATGGACACCTGGGATGGAAGGATGCACACCTGGAATGGTAGAGCGTGAGTGGGAATGCACGCTGGAGTTGGTGGTGAGGCACATGGTTGGGTGTGCGAATGAGGGCACACCTGTGATTATCACAGAGGAGGTGACCGAGGAGGGGGCGCGAAGAGGTGTATTGGTGAGGTGTGCGAGCAACGAATGTGTGCCAAAGTGTTCGGTGGTCAGGTGTGTGACCAAGGCTGTGAGTGGAATGGGTGTGCCTGGGTGTGTAAGGAACGGTACGAGGAGCATGGGCACAGCTGGATGTGTGAGCAAGGAACGGGCTGCGGGGTGTAAGCGTCCAGGTGAAGCATCGACGTTACACGGGTTAGAGGTTAGAGCGACTTTTAGCCGAAGCAGGCCCTCGGTGCGTGCCGGGCCTCGCTTTGAACGGCCGCGTCCAGGCTCCACTAGGCGGAGCTGGCAGCCCGATAGAAAGGGTCGTCATGGCGACCACCTTTTGTTGAGGCATTCCGGCAGGTCGAGATCGGGACATTGGATGGCTCCACGCCGAGGTGATGCGTGGGATCTCGGCCCGGGTAAGCCCCCGTCCCTGCACCGAGTGCCGGACGCATCCAGCCGCTGGCACAAAACAACCAGCATCCATTGCTTGGCTTTACGAAGCCGGGCTTTGGACAGGGATTGGCGCACCGAGAGGTATTAGTGAGTAGACTGGGTGATGAGGTTAGTGTTTTGGACCCAAAATTAGAGAAAAACAAAATTTGATGATTGGCAAGGGATTGGCAGTAGTGATTGGCAAATTTTTAATTTGTTGAAATTTGATGTGCAAAATTGGTAGTGAGAGACCCCCGATGTGGTGGGATGGCATCCCTGCCACCCTTCCCATGAGTGGGGCAAATGCGCAATAGCTTATGGGGTGTATGGCAGTGAAAACTAGCCCGGGTGGGTTAGTATATATTGTAGGGATCTAGCGAAGATGACATTAGGTGACGTCAAGGTTAGTTAGTGACTGATACCTGTAGTGGGGACGCAGGTAGATTAGTATGGATGATAATGACGAGGGAGCGCAATAGTTTAAAGGGACGACTGGGAAGCGCAAGTTTCAGAGGGGAGTAGTCAGATGAGATGATGCCGTGTGTGTGAGGATTGTACAGGTGTGATTGCACAGGTGTGCAACTGGACAGGTGTGTGGAGCAGTGTGTGAGTAATGAGTGTTGTGGATCAGCGCGAATGCGCCTGGGGAGAGAAGGGTGCAGGTGGCACCAGGTGTGAGAGCACAGGTGTGCAGGTACAGGTGTGTGGAGAGAGTTGGAGTGAGTGGTACGGAGTGGTGTGCATGGTGCGAAGGTGTGGATGGGGGAAGAGTGGACCCCTTTCACGAGCACCCGGGGCGGGTAGTGTAAGTGTTAGGTAGAGGGTGCAGGTAAATTGTGGTTGGATATTGGCATTTGTGGTGCGGTTGCAGAATGGTGTTGTGAATGGGTGCATTAGTGTTGTGGAAATGGCTGGGCGTGTAGCCTGTTAGTGTGTGTAGTTGGTTGGGCACTCCACCACTGTGAGGATGTCGGCCAGGTGAGGCCGCAGGTGGGCTCTGGGAGCCGGTAGTTGTGAGTGGGTGCCTGAGGATCCCGGGTGTGGATCGGGCAGCCCAGTGCCAGAGAGGGCACGGAGTGGGGAGAGTGCCAGAGGGCCTTCCCCAGGTAGTTAGGTTAGGGCAAGGAGCAGGTAAGCTCGGAGGCAACTGCAGTGGTGGAGGTGTGCAGGTGGGTAGACCCACTGGGAGAGGTACACGCCATAGCCCAGAAATTGTGCGAGGGCACCGGGAGATGAATCGGGGGAGTGAGACCCCAAATTGAAGAGCACCACAGTTTGGCCAATGGGAATTGGTTTTTAGAACCCATAGTGTAAGAGGGCCAATGGTTTGGCCGGAGGAAGACCCCGGGTAGTGTAAAGTTGTTAAAGTCATTTAGGAAATAGTTAGGATTGATGAACCTGTCGCACCATACGCAGCCACTTACCTGTGGTGATGATGATGACTCCACACCTGTGTTTTCTTTGTTTGTTGCAGGAGATGAATTGCTGTGTGGGTTGGTGAGACGCATCACGACGTGGATGAGACATTGGGGTGATTCCATCTCTCCCTCCTTAGGAGGGACTGATGATGAGTTGGAGATGGCAAATTATGATGTTGAGTTGGAGATGGCAAATTTTGATGAGAGTTGAAAATGGCAAATTTGATTGGTTAGGAGGGAGAGAAGACGAATTTGGTATATGGGAGGAACGGGGAAGACAGTAGGGATGTTTGTTGATTTGTAAAGTAGATGTTTATGGGTAGTGTTGTGTTTTGTGGATACAGTAAGGGGTAAGGGAGGGGCCATGTAGGTTACCTGGTGGGGGGGGGGGCGTACGATAGGAACGTACCTGTCTCACCTGGTTCCCATGTGCCCCCAGTGTGCATCACCTTACATTGCGTGCACTTTTGCGCCCTTACCACCTTACTCACTTGTTTCTTCTTTTGTCTCCCACCTCCGAGGATCTGGCTTTGGGGTAGAGAGAGAGGAGAGAGAGGTGCTGGCTGCGCAGTTGTGGGCCTGCACTTTCGCTGTTTGCTGCCGGGATCGATACACCATATGGACCGCAATGTTTGTGGCCACCCACAATGGACCGCAGTTCGTTTGCGGCCAAGCACCACCCGGGGATGGACCTATGGGTCAACGTGGCACCTATGCCATACAGGTGAACCACTTTTAGTTACCACCAAGTGCACCACAAGAAGAGCAAGAGACACCTGCAGGGTTAGGGGTTGTCGAATTTATTTTTATTCCAATGAACAATGGTGACTGCACCGATTGGTGGTGGGGTGGTGCTGTTGATGCTCGGGAAGGGTGCTCTGCACGTTATTAAAGGCCGTCGGCCACAGAGCACTCGTGGGTTGGTGTATCGATGTTGGCAAGCGCGCTCTCTCTATGCATAACATCTGCATGTGTTCCTCCAAAAACAGGTCCTGGATCGTAGTGTAGATATCAGCGTAATCTTGTAAATAATGCTCCCTACCGGCTGTATGTTTAGTTTGAGAATTCTTTCCGGATTCGGTTATCCTGTGGGTGTGTTTCTGTGAGGAGAAGGGTGCAACGTCGCAGGGGGACATATTTACTCATTTGTGAATATCTGTAAAACTGTCGCACTCAGGGTAGAGTTAATAGTAGAGGGAACTACATTGCGTGCCACACTAAAGTAGGTAAAAATTTATCGGGTCGGGACGCCCCGAGGGTAGAGAAGGGTGCAATGTTGCGAATATGGAATTTGGCCTCCATATCCGCTTGTAAATATTCCCCTATTTTCTCCAATACTCCCCAACTTTCCCCAGTCCCCCATTCCCTAGTCCCATTGCATGTAAATAACAATCAGTAGAGCCGACCTTCCCCTTATTCCCCCATTAAATGTCGTGCCCAGGTCCACCGCACCACACGTAGACAACTTTCGGACATCTTCCTAGTTATTCTTAATCTATGTCAGTTAAGGCCTCGTTTCCATTAATTATGACTCGTCGTTGCACCAGAATGTGATTATATGGCACCAGTAGTGAGTTTAGGACCTTTCCCATACCTCCTCCCATCTTCTTCCCCAAACAACAACAATAACAACAACTACAACAACAATTACAACAACAACAGAGGAGATGGCGGCGGAGCGGGGGAGGATGCGTCCTCACACCGGCTCGATTAGCTCCAGACCATGCGCTCCACGGGGTTACCCCGAAGGGGCTGGCTGTCAGCTCCTCGTCAGGGGCGGAGCCAGTAACCTCCCCCGCACGCACCCAATGAGAAGCAACGTGCCGATTCCACGAGGCGGAGCTAACGAGCCGAGGGCGTGTCACTCCCCGCCGGATATACGCAGCCGCTTGCCGGACGTGACGTCAGATTCGCCCCCAGCTGGAGAAAGACGGACCTGCGAGCGCTGAAACAGATGCGCCTGAGTTTGGAGAGGCCTGAGAAAGAACGTCACCTCTGAGCGCTGAGACGAGACCTCCCCGCATCTCTGGACCGAACCGTGTACCCTGCTTTGAGCCAAGAGTGCACCTTGAGCCATCGCTATCTGCCTTTCCTAGCCATCAATCCCCGTGTGAGCCAGTTTTTGTCCTGTTTCTCTGTGGTCTGTCGGGAATAATATAAGGTTGTGTCTAAGTGCCTGTCTTCCTATGATGTACCTCTTGTAGTTGTAATCTAACCTTCCGCCTTAATATAACCTCCTCCGGAGGTCTTGAGAACTGAACCCCTGGTGTCGTATTGTGTCATTATAACCCAGCCGGGTGTCTTCTCTTTCCTATTGAGCCAGCGTAGCGCGGCTTCGTCGACGTTCGAGTACAACCGGGTAATTTGTGCGGACACGACGGCCATTCCGCTCGGCCCACCTTAACATCAAAGTCGTGTCTGTAACAATATATATATGACTGATTAATTATTATTGTAAGTTACTGCACAATAAAGCCTGTATATTAAAAGTTCAAGAACGAATGCTTCACTGGAGAGGGATAAAGCAACTTCCAGGCCACCCTGTAGTTTGATTTTTACCTCCGCCACCAAAGGTGGATGGAGGTTATGTTTTCACCCCTGTCTGTCTGTCTGTCTGTTTGTCCGTTTGTGAACAAGATATCTCAAAAAGTTGTGGACAGATTCGGACGAAATTTGGCAGGGATGTAGCGAATGTGACAAGGATAAATTGATTCAATTTTGGTGAAGATCCGGATCCAGCTACTAGAATCGTTTAAGTGATTCTTCACCATTGTGAGATAGGGTCAAAAACGATACATAGCAGGATATCTCGAAAAGTTGTGGACGGATGATTTTTATTAAATGTGATTCTGTATTGTGATTTTCGGGTCTACTGTGGATACAAAACGTAAACTGTCCACCCGGCGGAGGTGTGCTCTCTACTGAGTGCCGTTCTAGTTGTTTTTTTTAATACCCTTTATTTGTATGTGAAGTTCAAGACGTTCAGTGATCATTCAGGGACGAGGGTGAAATGGTTGGCAAATGAGTTTTGAATATTTTATGGATATTACTGCAGGAAGTTACGAGAGGAAGACTTTTGTCATTTGATGACATTTTTGCATTTATTTTAAACTGTCAATGTAACTTATTTTGTCTATAATTTTGAAAACTAGGGCATGCCCGTACTATATATATATCTAAAATTATATCCCCCCCCCCTCTATTTACATGAAATGGTTTGGTCCATTCGCAAAGCCAAAGCGAACGGCTTGCGAGTACGGTGACAATCCCCCCCCTCTATTTACATGAAATGGTTTGGTCCAAAGCGAACGGCTTGCGGAGTTTGGTAAATAAATCGCCATAGCTCGGTAACTACTTGTCCGATTAATATGAAACCTTGAAAAGGCACATCCTCGGGTCCCCAGCAATATACCTGGCAAGTTTCAAGTATATCGGACCCGTGGTTGTCGAGAAACAGCGGTCACAGACAAACGACACACACACATACACACACACATACACACACACATACACACACACACACAGAGATTACTGGAATTATAGATAGATATGAGGTGTACCTGCCCGTCACTTCGCTGATGGGTTTAATCAAGATAGCATGTTGTTGTTGTATGTGTGCTCCTTCCATGTCTTTTTAAAAGGGTCCAGTTGTTGTGAAACAAGCATTGTGAGTATTGCGCTGCAATACATGTCCCCTACCGGCAGTCTGTCGTCCGGAAAACTGTTGGGAAAATTACCAAAGTTCAAAGTGCCATAACTTTGTCAAAAATGATCGAAACGTCGTGAAGTTCGAACTTGATGTGTAACTTATCATGAGGAAACCAAGTGCCAAGATTGAAATCATTAGCATAAAGAGTTCAGAAAAAAAAGTCCGGAAAACTGTTCTTTGCGTGATGGATGGACAGACTGGCAGACAGAGGGACGAAGTGCAACCTATAGTCCCCTCCGGTGTATACCGGTAGGGGACTAACAAGCACTGCTGTGATTAAACAGACACAAATATTTGTTAGAAGTAAATAGATTATTAGCTCTCCAAAAAAGTAAATTGATTATTAGCTCTCCGAAAAAGTAAATAGATTATTAGCTCTCCAAAAAAGTAAATAGATTATTAGCTTTCCAAAAAAGTAAATAGATTATTAGCTCTCCAAAAAAGTAAATAGATTATTCGCTTTCCAAAAAAGTAAATCGATTATTAGCTCTCCAAAAAAGTAAATAGATTATTAGCTCTCCAACAAAGTAAATCGATTATTAGCTCTCCAAAAAAGTAAATAGATTATTAGCTTTCCAAAAAAGTAAATAGATTATTAGCTTTCCAAAAAAGTAAATAGATTATTAGCTTTCCAAAAAAGTAAATCGATTATGAGCTCTCCAAAAAAGTAAATAGATTATTAGCTCTCCAAAAAAGTAAATAGATTATTAGCTTTCCAAAAAAGTAAATCGATTATTAGCTCTCCAAAAAAGTAAATAGATTATTAGCTCTCCAAAAAAGTAAATAGATTATTAGCTTTCCAAAAAAGTAAATAGACTATTAGCTCTCCAAAAAAGTAAATAGATTATTAGCTTTCCAAAAAAGTAAATCGATTATTAGCTCTCCAACAAAGTAAATAGATTATTAGCTCTCCAAAAAAGTAAATAGATTATTAGCTCTCCAACAAAGTAAATCGATTATTAGCTCTCCAAAAAAGTAAATAGATTATTAGCTTTCCAAAAAAGTAAATAGATTATTAGCTTTCCAAAAAAGTAAATCGATTATTAGCTCTCCAAAAAAGTAAAGATTATTAGCTCTCCAAAAAAGTAAATAGATTATTAGCTCTCCAAAAAAGTAAATAGATTATTAGCTCTCCAAAAAAGTAAATAGATTATTAGCTCTCCAAAAAAGTAAATAGATTATTAGCTTTCCAAAAAAGTAAATCGATTATTAGCTCTCCAAAAAAGTAAATAGATTATTAGCTCTCCAAAAAAGTAAATAGATTATTAGCTCTCCAAAAAAGTAAATAGATTATTAGCTCTCCAAACAAAGTAAATAGATTACCAGCTCTCCAAAAAAGTAAATAGATTATTAGCTCTCCAAAAAAGTAAATAGATTATTAGCTCTCCAAACAAAGTAAATAGATTACCAGCTTTCCAACAAAGTAAATCGATTATTAGCTCTCCAAAAAAGTAAATAGATTATTAGCTTTCCAAAAAAGTAAATATATTATTAGCTCTCCAAAAAAGTAAATATATTATTATCTCTCCAACAAAGTAAATCGATTATTAGCTCTCCAACAAAGTAAATCGATTATTAGCTCTCCAACAAAGTAAATCGATTATTAGCTCTCCAACAAAGTAAATCGATTATTAGCTCTCCAACAAAGTAAATCGATTATTAGCTCTCCAAAAAAGTAAATCGATTATTAGCTCTCCAAAAAAGTAAATCGATTATTAGCTCTCCAACAAAGTAAATCGATTATTCGCTCTCCAACAAAGTAAATATATTATTAGCTCTCCAACAAAGTAAATCGATTATTAGCTCTCCAACAAAGTAAATCGATTATTAGCTCTCCAACAAAGTAAATCGATTATTAGCTCTCCAACAAAGTAAATCGATTATTAGCTTTCCAAAAAAGTAAATAGATTATTAGCTTTCCAAAAAAGTAAATCGATTATTAGCTCTCCAAAAAAGTAAATAGATGATTAGCTTTCCAAAAAACTAAATAGATTCTTAGCTTTCCAAAAAAGTAAATAGATGATTAGCTTTCCAAAAAAGTAAATAGATTATTAGCTTTCCAAAAAAGTAATTCGATTATTAGCTTTCCAAAAAAGTAAATCGATTATTAGCTCTCCAAAAAAGTAAATAGATGATTCGCTTTCCAAAAAAGTAAATAGATGATTAGCTCTCCAACAAAGTAAATCGATTATTAGCTCTCCAACAAAGTAAATAGATTATTACCTTTCCAACAAAGTAAATAGATTATTAGCTTTCCAAAAAAGTAAATAGATTATTAGCTTTCCAAAAAAGTAAATAGATTATTAGCTTTCCAAAAAAGTAAATCGATTATTAGCTCTCCAAAAAAGTAAATCGATTATTAGCTTTCCAAAAAAGTAAATAGATTATTAGCTCTCCAAAAAAGTAAATAGTTTATTAGCTCTCCAACAAAGTAAATAGTTTATTAGCTCTCCAAAAAAGTAAATAGATTATTAGCTCTCCAACAAAGTAAATCGATTATTAGCTCTCCAAAAAAGTAAATAGATTATTAGCTCTCCAACAAAGTAAATCGATTATTAGCTCTCCAAAAAAGTAAATAGATTATTAGCTCTCCAAAAAAGTAAATCATTAGCTCTCCAAAAAAGTAAATCGATTATTAGCTCTCCAAACAAAGTAAATAGATTATTAGCTTTCCAACAAAGTAAATAGATTATTAGCTCTCCAAAAAAGTAAATAGATTATTAGCTTTCCAACAAAGTAAATAGATTATTAGCTCTCCAAAAAAGTAAATAGAGTATTAGCTCTCCAAAAAAGTAAATCATTAGCTCTCCAAAAAAGTAAATAGATTATTAGCTCTCCAAACAATGTAAATAGATTATTAGCTCTCCAAACAAAGTAAATCGATTATTAGCTCTCCAACAAAGTAAATCGATTATTAGCTCTCCAACAAAGTAAATCGATTATTAGCTCTCCAACAAAGTAAATCGATTAATAGGTCTCCAACAAAGTAAATCGATTATTAGCTTTCCAAAAAAGTAAATCGATTATTAGCTCTCCAAAAAAGTAAATATATTATTAGCTTTCCAAAAAAGTAAATAGATTATTAGCTTTCCAAAAAAGTAAATAGATGATTAGCTTTCCAAAAAAGTAAAGAGATTATTAGCTTTCCAAAAAAGTAAATCGATTATTAGCTCTCCAAAATAGTAAATAGATTATTAGCTCTCCAACAAAGTAAATAGATTTATTAGCTCTCCAACAAAGTAAATAGATTTATTAGCTTTCCAACAAAGTAAATAGATTATTAGCTTTCCAACAAAGTAAATAGATTATTAGCTTTCCAACAAAGTAAATAGATTATTAGCTCTCCAACAAAGTAAATAGATTATTAGCTTTCCAACAAAGTAAATAGATTATTAGCTTTCCAACAAAGTAAATAGATTTATTAGCTCTCCAACAAAGTAAACAGTTATTAGCTCTCCAACAAAGTAAATAGATTATTAGCTCTCCAACAAAGTAAATAGATTATTAGCTCTCCAACAAAGTAAATATATTATTAGCTCTCCAACAAAGTAAATATATTATTAGCTCTCCAACAAAGTAAATAGATTATTAGCTCTCCAACAAAGTAAATATATTATTAGCTCTCCAACAAAGTAAATAGATTATTAGCTCTCCAACAAAGTAAATATATTATTAGCTCTCCAACAAAGTAAATATATTATTAGCTCTCCAAAAAAGTAAATCGATTATTAGCTCTCCAAAAAAGTAAATCGATTATTAGCTCTCCAACAAAGTAAATCGATTATTCGCTCTCCAACAAAGTAAATATATTATTAGCTCTCCAACAAAGTAAATCGATTATTAGCTCTCCAACAAAGTAAATCGATTATTAGCTCTCCAACAAAGTAAATCGATTATTAGCTCTCCAACAAAGTAAATCGATTATTAGCTTTCCAAAAAAGTAAATAGATTATTAGCTTTCCAAAAAAGTAAATCGATTATTAGCTCTCCAAAAAAGTAAATAGATGATTAGCTTTCCAAAAAACTAAATAGATTCTTAGCTTTCCAAAAAAGTAAATAGATGATTAGCTTTCCAAAAAACTAAATAGATTCTTAGCTTTCCAAAAAAGTAAATAGATTATTAGCTCTCCAACAAAGTAAATAGATTATTAGCTTTCCAACAAAGTAAATAGATTATTAGCTTTCCAACAAAGTAAATAGATTTATTAGCTCTCCAACAAAGTAAACAGTTATTAGCTCTCCAACAAAGTAAATAGATTATTAGCTCTCCAACAAAGTAAATAGATTATTAGCTCTCCAACAAAGTAAATATATTATTAGCTCTCCAACAAAGTAAATATATTATTAGCTCTCCAACAAAGTAAATAGATTATTAGCTCTCCAACAAAGTAAATATATTATTAGCTCTCCAACAAAGTAAATAGATTATTAGCTCTCCAACAAAGTAAATATATTATTAGCTCTCCAACAAAGTAAATATATTATTAGCTCTCCAAAAAAGTAAATCGATTATTAGCTCTCCAAAAAAGTAAATCGATTATTAGCTCTCCAACAAAGTAAATCGATTATTCGCTCTCCAACAAAGTAAATATATTATTAGCTCTCCAACAAAGTAAATCGATTATTAGCTCTCCAACAAAGTAAATCGATTATTAGCTCTCCAACAAAGTAAATCGATTATTAGCTCTCCAACAAAGTAAATCGATTATTAGCTTTCCAAAAAAGTAAATAGATTATTAGCTTTCCAAAAAAGTAAATCGATTATTAGCTCTCCAAAAAAGTAAATAGATGATTAGCTTTCCAAAAAACTAAATAGATTCTTAGCTTTCCAAAAAAGTAAATAGATGATTAGCTTTCCAAAAAAGTAAATAGATTATTAGCTTTCCAAAAAAGTAATTCGATTATTAGCTTTCCAAAAAAGTAAATCGATTATTAGCTCTCCAAAAAAGTAAATAGATGATTCGCTTTCCAAAAAAGTAAATAGATGATTAGCTCTCCAACAAAGTAAATCGATTATTAGCTCTCCAACAAAGTAAATAGATTATTAGCTTTCCAACAAAGTAAATAGATTATTAGCTTTCCAAAAAAGTAAATAGATTATTAGCTTTCCAAAAAAGTAAATAGATTATTAGCTTTCCAAAAAAGTAAATCGATTATTAGCTCTCCAAAAAAGTAAATCGATTATTAGCTTTCCAAAAAAGTAAATAGATTATTAGCTCTCCAAAAAAGTAAATAGTTTATTAGCTCTCCAACAAAGTAAATAGTTTATTAGCTCTCCAAAAAAGTAAATAGATTATTAGCTCTCCAACAAAGTAAATCGATTATTAGCTCTCCAAAAAAGTAAATAGATTATTAGCTCTCCAACAAAGTAAATCGATTATTAGCTCTCCAAAAAAGTAAATAGATTATTAGCTCTCCAAAAAAGTAAATCATTAGCTCTCCAAAAAAGTAAATCGATTATTAGCTCTCCAAACAAAGTAAATAGATTATTAGCTTTCCAACAAAGTAAATAGATTATTAGCTCTCCAAAAAAGTAAATAGATTATTAGCTTTCCAACAAAGTAAATAGATTATTAGCTCTCCAAAAAAGTAAATAGAGTATTAGCTCTCCAAAAAAGTAAATCATTAGCTCTCCAAAAAAGTAAATAGATTATTAGCTCTCCAAACAATGTAAATAGATTATTAGCTCTCCAAACAAAGTAAATCGATTATTAGCTCTCCAACAAAGTAAATCGATTATTAGCTCTCCAACAAAGTAAATCGATTATTAGCTCTCCAACAAAGTAAATCGATTAATAGGTCTCCAACAAAGTAAATCGATTATTAGCTTTCCAAAAAAGTAAATCGATTATTAGCTCTCCAAAAAAGTAAATATATTATTAGCTTTCCAAAAAAGTAAATAGATTATTAGCTTTCCAAAAAAGTAAATAGATGATTAGCTTTCCAAAAAAGTAAAGAGATTATTAGCTTTCCAAAAAAGTAAATCGATTATTAGCTCTCCAAAATAGTAAATAGATTATTAGCTCTCCAACAAAGTAAATAGATTTATTAGCTCTCCAACAAAGTAAATAGATTTATTAGCTTTCCAACAAAGTAAATAGATTATTAGCTTTCCAACAAAGTAAATAGATTATTAGCTTTCCAACAAAGTAAATAGATTATTAGCTCTCCAACAAAGTAAATAGATTATTAGCTTTCCAACAAAGTAAATAGATTATTAGCTTTCCAACAAAGTAAATAGATTTATTAGCTCTCCAACAAAGTAAACAGTTATTAGCTCTCCAACAAAGTAAATAGATTATTAGCTCTCCAACAAAGTAATTAGATTATTAGCTCTCCAACAAAGTAAATATATTATTAGCTCTCCAACAAAGTAAATATATTATTAGCTCTCCAACAAAGTAAATAGATTATTAGCTCTCCAACAAAGTAAATATATTATTAGCTCTCCAACAAAGTAAATAGATTATTAGCTCTCCAACAAAGTAAATATATTATTAGCTCTCCAACAAAGTAAATATATTATTAGCTCTCCAACAAAGTAAATAGATTATTAGCTCTCCAACAAAGTAAATAGATTATTAGCTCTCCAACAAAGTAAATAGATTATTAGCTCTCCAACAAAGTAAATATATTATTAGCTCTCCAACAAAGTAAATAGATTATTAGCTCTCCAACAAAGTAAATAGATTATTAGCTCTCCAACAAAGTAAATCGATTATTAGCTTTCCAACAAAGTAAATAGATTATTAGCTCTCCAAAAAGGAAATAGGTTATTAGCTCTCCAACAAAGTAAATAGATTATTAGCTCTCCAACAAAGTAAATAGATTATTAGCTCTCCAACAAAGTAAATAGATTATTAGCTCTCCAACAAAGTAAATAGATTATTAGCTCTCCAACAAAGTAAATAGATTATTAGCTCTCCAACAAAGTAAATAGATTATTAGCTTTCCAACAAAGTAAATCGATTATTAGCTCTCCAACAAAGTAAATCGATTATTAGCTTTCCAAAAAAGTAAATAGATTATTAGCTTTCCAAAAAAGTAAATCGATTATTAGCTTTCCAAAAAAGTAAATAGATTATTAGCTTTCCAAAAAAGTAAATAGATTATTAGCTTTCCAAAAAAGTAAATCGATTATTAGCTCTCAAAAAAAGGAAATAGATGATTAGCTTTCCAACAAAGTAAATAGATTATTAGCTCTCCAACAAAGTAAATAGATGATTAGCTTTCCAACAAAGTAAATAGATTATTAGCTTTCCAACAAAGTAAATAGATTATTAGCTTTCCAACAAAGTAAATAGATTATTAGCTCTCCAACAAAGTAAATAGATTATTAGCTTTCCAACAAAGTAAATAGATTTATTAGCTTTCCAACAAAGTAAATATATTATTAGCTCTCCAACAAAGTAAATCGATTATTAGCTCTCCAAAAAAGTAAATAGATTATTAGCTTTCCAAAAAAGTAAATCGATTATTAGCTCTCCAAAAAAGTAAATAGATGATTAGCTTTCCAAAAAAGTAAATAGATGATTAGCTCTCCAACAAAGTAAATAGATTATGAGCTTTCCAAAAAAGTAAATCGATTATTAGCTTTCCAACAAAGTAAATAGATTATTAGCTTTCCAACAAAGTAAATAGATTATTAGCTTTCCAACAAAGTAAATAGATGATTCGCTTTCCAACAAAGTAAATAGATTATTAGCTTTCCAACAAAGTAAATAGATTATTAGCTCTCCAACAAAGTAAATAGATTATTAGCTCTCCAACAAAGCAAATAGATTATTAGCTCTCCAACAAAGTAAATAGATTATTAGCTTTCCAACAAAGTAAATAGATTATTAGCTCTCCAACAAAGTAAATAGATTATTAGCTCTCCAACAAAGTAAATAGTTTATTAGCTCTCCAACAAAGTAAATAGATTATTAGCTCTCCAACAAAGTAAATAGATTATTAGCTCTCCAACAAAGTAAATAGTTTATTAGCTCTCCAACAAAGTAAATAGATTATTAGCTCTCCAACAAAGTAAATAGATTATTAGCTTTCCAACAAAGTAAATAGATTATTAGCTCTCCAACAAAGTAAATAGATTATTAGCTTTCCAACAAAGTAAATAGATTATTAGCTTTCCAACAAAGTAAATAGATTATTAGCTTTCCAACAAAGTAAATAGATTATTAGCTCTCCAACAAAGTAAATAGATTATTAGCTCTCCAACAAAGTAAATAGATTATTAGCTTTCCAACAAAGTAAATAGATTATTAGCTTTCCAACAAAGTAAATAGATTATTAGCTCTCCAACAAAGTAAATCGATTATTAGCTTTCCAACAAAGTAAATAGATTATTAGCTTTCCAACAAAGTAAATAGATTATTAGCTTTCCAACAAAGTAAATAGATTATTAGCTTTCCAACAAAGTAAATAGATTATTAGCTCTCCAACAAAGTAAATAGATTATTAGCTTTCCAACAAAGTAAATAGATTATTAGCTTTCCAACAAAGTAAATCGATTATTAGCTTTCCAACAAAGTAAATAGATTATTAGCTTTCCAACAAAGTAAATAGATTATTAGCTTTCCAACAGAGTAAATAGATTATTAGCTTTCCAACAAAGTAAATAGATTATTAGCTCTCCAACAAAGTAAATAGATTATTAGCTCTCCAACAAAGTAAATCGATTATTAGCTCTCCAAAAAAGTAAATAGATTATTAGCTCTCCAACAAAGTAAATAGATGATTAGCTCTCCAACAAAGTAAATCTATTATTAGCTTTCCAACAAAGTAAATAGATTTATTAGCTCTCCAACAAAGTAAATAGATTTATTAGCTCTCCAACAAAGTAAATAGATTATTAGCTTTCCAACAAAGTAAATAGATTATTAGCTCTCCAACAAAGTAAATAGATTATTAGCTCTCCAACAAAGTAAATAGATTATTAGCTTTCCAACAAAGTAAATAGATTATTAGCTTTCCAACAAAGTAAATAGCTTATTAGCTCTCCAACAAAGTAAATAGATTATTAGCTCTCCAACAAAGTAAATAGATTATTAGCTTTCCAACAAAGTAAATAGATTTATTAGCTCTCCAACAAAGTAAATAGATTTATTAGCTCTCCAACAAAGTAAATAGATTATTAGCTTTCCAACAAAGTAAATAGATTATTAGCTCTCCAACAAAGTAAATAGATTATTAGCTCTCCAACAAAGTAAATAGATTATTAGCTTTCCAACAAAGTAAATAGATTATTAGCTTTCCAACAAAGTAAATAGCTTCTTAGCTCTCCAACAAAGTAAATAGATTATTAGCTTTCCAACAAAGTAAATAGATTATTAGCTTTCCAACAAAGTAAATAGATTATTAGCTCTCCAACAAAGTAAATAGATTATTAGCTTTCCAACAAAGTAAATAGATTATTAGCTCTCCAACAAAGTAAATAGATTATTAGCTCTCCAACAAAGTAAATAGATTATTAGCTCTCCAAAAAAGTAAATAGATTATTAGCTTTCCAACAAAGTAAATAGATTTATTAGCTCTCCAACAAAGTAAATAGATTTATTAGCTCTCCAACAAAGTAAATAGACTATTAGCTCTCCAACAAAGTAAATAGATTTATTAGCTCTCCAACAAAGTAAATAGATTTATTAGCTCTCCAACAAAGTAAATCGATTTATTAGCTCTCCAACAAAGTAAATAGATTTATTAGCTCTCCAACAAAGTAAATATATTATTAGCTCTCCAACAAAGTAAATATATTATTAGCTCTCCAACAAAGTAAATAGATTTATTAGCTCTCCAACAAAGTAAATATATTATTAGCTCTCCAACAAAGTAAATAGATTATTAGCTCTCCAACAAAGTAAATCGATTAATTAGCTCTCCAACAAAGTAAATATATTATTAGCTCTCCAACAAAGTAAATCGATTAATTAGCTCTCCAACAAAGTAAATATATTATTAGCTCTCCAACAAAGTAAATCGATTAATTAGCTCTCCAACAAAGTAAATATATTATTAGCTCTCCAACAAAGTAAATATATTATTAGCTTTCCAACAAAGTAAATCGATTAATTAGCTCTCCAACAAAGTAAATATATTATTAGCTCTCCAACAAAGTAAATCGATTAATTAGCTCTCCAACAAAGTAAATATATTATTAGCTCTCCAACAAAGTAAATATATTATTAGCTTTCCAACAAAGTAAATCGATTAATTAGCTCTCCAACAAAGTAAATAGATTATTAGCTCTCCAACAAAGTAAATCGATTAATTAGCTCTCCAACAAAGTAAATATATTATTAGCTCTCCAACAAAGTAAATCGATTATTAGCTCTCCAACAAAGTAAATAGATTATTAGCTTTCCAACAAAGTAAATAGATTATTAGCTTTCCAAAAAAGTAAATCGATTTATTAGCTCTCCAACAAAGTAAATCGATTAATTAGCTCTCCAACAAAGTAAATATATTATAAGCTCTCCAACAAAGTAAATCGATTATTAGCTCTCCAACAAAGTAAATAGATTATTAGCTTTCCAACAAAGTAAATAGATTATTAGCTCTCCAAAAAAGTAAATCGATTTATTAGCTCTCCAACAAAGTAAATAGATTTATTAGCTCTCCAACAAAGTAAATAGATTATTAGCTCTCCAAAAAAGTAAATAGATTATTAGCTTTCCAACAAAGTAAATAGATTTATTTGCTCTCCAACAAAGTAAATAGAGTATTAGCTCTCCAACAAAGTAAATAGATTTATTAGCTCTCCAACAAAGTAAATAGATTTATTAGCTCTCCAACAAAGTAAATATATTATTAGCTCTCCAACAAAGTAAATAGATTATTAGCTCTCCAACAAAGTAAATCGATTAATTAGCTCTCCAACAAAGTAAATCGATTATTAGCTCTCCAACAAAGTAAATCGATTATTAGCTCTCCAACAAAGTAAATCGATTATTAGCTCTCCAACAAAGTAAATCGATTATTAGCTTTCTGACGGTACCATTTTTAGCTTATCTGGAACTGAAACTCCAGATAAGGTATTGTCATCGTGCACTGTCCGTCCGTCCATCGCCTATTTCGGCTTTTCTGGCCAAACCGCTGGGAAGATTGGGCTGAAATTTGGCAGCAAGGTTCTGCTCCTGACTAGAAACAGGGGTTGCAAAGCTCATTCCAGTCACTTGACCGGAAGCGTGTCAAAATGGTGGACTTAGTAAATTCCTTCAAAAATCTTCTTCTCCAGAGCCACCAGTCAAAGTGCTTCCAAATTGGATTGCAACATTAGGCCAGGGTAGGGATGTTGAATTGAGGAGGTCATGCCTATCATGTGACCAGAAGTGTCAAAATGGCCGAGTGAGTCAATTTTTGGGAAAATTGCATAATTCCTTGAAAAATCTGCAGGGTGCACATGGTCCACCATCAATCCCGTTTGGTGAAACTCCCAAAATCCAGGATAACTGCTCACCTCCACTAATTTGTCCTCTTTTTCCCCATTTGTGGAACCAACTTCCACATCCACTTCAATCTCATTCTTCCCTCCTGGTCTTTAAGACAGTTGTTCAGCACCATCTCAGATCGTCCCCCATCCAAAACCATAATATTTAACACCCATAACCTCCCTTCCCCCTCCCCCTCACATTTCACCCCAAAATCCACCTCCTTCCAAATTTCGAATTCTTCCTTCTTCAAAGTTTTCTCCACCCTCTCCACCCCACATGTCCTCCCTTACCCCATAATTCTTCCCCACACCCATTATTTGTCCAAATCACCCTCTATTTTGTCCTTCAACCTTGCTGTTGGTGTTTCTCCCCTCTACTGTTCCTTTTGGCTTTGGAAGAACTTTCGTTTCTTTTTTATTTCTTTGTTGATCTATTTCCTTGGTCATCCATTGGAAGAGGTTCAGGTCTTTTTTGTGACACCCTGTGGACAGCAGTGAGGTTTGCCCACTTCCATGCAGAGGAGATCTGCCCAAAAGAGGACAAACTGAATGGGGCAGATCGAGGGGAAGTAAGACCGACGACAGAGCAGGACCTGAGAACATTGTCATTGATACCATCTGGGCCGTCACTGAGCACAATCAATAATGGTCAGAACTTTATCTTCATGCCTGAGAAGAACACAGACAGAGTCCAGTAGACAGTGGGTATGTTTGGGGTAACATCGGGACAGAACGGGATGGGTTGGGTACTCACGATTTTGAGGCAAAGACTGTTTGGACATTCTACCTTATCTTGGGCAGAGTCTGCAGTACAGGCATTTGAGGTGAGGAACGGGATGGATGGGGAGCATACACCAGAGATGGTCCATGACTTGGAAGATGGAGGGTTGTTGGAAAGTTCGGATATGAGATTTGCAAGATGGTGTTCCATGACTTACATCAGGATGGACACACACCTGTTGCAAGCCTTACACAACACCTGGCCCATAATACAGGGAACCCAAGTTCAAATCACATCAACAATATGCTTGTCCATCATCTACTGTCTTTTTTAATTTATTTAGGTATACAATAACATATGTGCAAAAAAGAATAAGCACAACCAACCACAAGTACACAACACCAGATCACCCAAAATGCAGATCTTGACTGAGAAGACGATTTTGCATCTTTTTAAAACATCTTTTCAATGACACAAGGAAAACTAGAAAGCATCTGAAAATGCAAAGCCCGTCCGTGTCCACTCTGTATTCAGACTTGTTCTTCCATATGCTAAATATTCCGTAAAAATACAAAAAATAATAATCGCACCCATGCCTGAAGGAAGCGGTTCAGTTTGGCATTTTAAATATGAAATGGGCAAATCCTAGAAACGAATAAAACCCTTTAGAATTACCCTTTAGAACATGCTATAATTACCCTTTAACCCCCTCTACAATTACCCCTTGGCACCCATTAGAATTACCCTTTAGAACCCCTTTAAATTACCATTTTTAACCATCTAGAATTACCATTTAAAAATCATTAGAATTACCCTTTAGAACCCCCGATAATTACCCTTTGGAACCCCCGATAATTACCCTTTAGAACCCCCTATAATTACCCCTTTGGAACCCACCACAATTCCCATTTAGAACCCTTTAGAACCATCTAGAATGACACATGGTGGGTTGGAAAGGTAGTTCTTCATTTTGACTGACGGATGGAATGGAGGACATAGTAAAATATTGAAGTGGCCTCACTGCTTAAAAATTGACTATTTCAGGGGATCTTGACCTTTTGACATCAAAAGCAATACGCTTCGGTTACACAATATGCAAATCCTGCTCAAATTTCAAGTCAATCGGATGAAAATTGATGATTTTATGCAACCTTGACCTTTGACCTAATAAAAACAAAAAACAATTGCCTTCTACCTTTTCGTTGGTGAAACAATTCAGTGATCCAATATGCAAATTCTTATAATTTCAGGTCAATTGGATAAAAATTGATGATTTTAGGTGATGCTGACCTCTTGACAAAATTATTAATTTGACTTCTCCATATTCTCATCATAAAGCTCTCTTGAAAATTTGATGACAATTGCTCCAATGATTAAAAAAAGTTACGGCCCGGACGCACGGACGCACGAACACACACACACACACACACACACACACACACACACACACACACACACACACACACACACACACACACACACACACACACACACACACACAGAAGTGCTTGCAAAACCCTATCTCCCATGCCAATATTTTTAACATCCAATTTTCTATGAAATAATGGATAAATTTGTCCATTTTTTTTCCAGAACAGTCATTCTTTAAAAAAAGATATTTCAACCTATGAGCAAAGTTTGTTTCACTTGGTTTTACGTACAAACAAGCAAAGAACGTGCTTTTTACGGTGTAGCCCATCAGGCAGAGCCGTCTAGAACAGTGTTTGTCCGTCTGTATGTATGTATGTCCCTCAAACGTATACCAATCAGAGCTGAGTATCTGGTCACATGACAGGGTGATGTGATTACATCTGATGTCATTACGGTGGTGCAGCGGCTGACCCTCCACACACCGCCATTTTGACTTATATTCCGTTCATGCCAAACATATCGTCAAACCTGTCATATATCACAATCGCCATGCTCTACCTTGACGTTTTTCATTCAGTGTGAAACGCAAACAAACCGATTGTTAAAATGATCATCAAATATCGAAAGCATCGGTATTACGTCTCTTCCAACAATATGGTACGTATAGACTACAGGCCTTCAGCGTTATGTCACCGTCCTCTTCGGACAAATTAAACTTAAACCCAGGTTTCTTAATACAGTGGAATCGTTTCAGTAGTATCGTTTTCGTAATAATATTAATATTATAGTAAATATAACCATGACACTTTAATCCCAATGTCGTGAGTGGAAAGTTCATGGATTGAAGCGGTGTAAAAGCGGAAGTAAGGAATTCACCTCGGTTTCTTAAAAATAACAGAATTTTCGTAATAATAACGTAACGTTATTATTATAGTAAATCTAATCGTAACACTAATCCCTTTGTAGTGACTGCAACGTTACTGGAGGTTAATTATATATCTTATATATATTAAAGTACCCTGGTGTACCCTGGTGTTGGGCTAGCGGCTAGGGTGCCAGCTTAGGATCCTAGGATCCTGGGTTCGAATCCCGGTCGATCGCTGAATTAACGCCAGGGGGGTTGACTCAGCCTGTCATCCTTCCGAGGTCGGCTAATTGAGTACCAGTTCACTGGTAATTCCCTGTTTGTCGTAAAAGGCGACAAAAAGGGTTGGCGGCAGGAAGGGCATCCGGCCGTAAAACATTGCTTCAAAAAGGGGACCGAAAAACAACAACAACCACGGTGCCTGAAAAAGGCCAACCCCCGCTTTGCGGGGAAAAATGGCCTCTAAAGGTGGTTTTTATTTTTTTTATATATATTAAAGTAGCGGAAGTTTTGTGTCCGGCCATCATGCTACGTCATTACATATATGATGTCATTACGGCGTAAACACCCACTCACTTCGAGAGCGGAAGGAAAGGTCATTCCTCTTTGGGGTATATAGATTACAGTCTCTCTATGGTCGGGTCTCAAGAACATTAGGTGTGTGTTCATTTACCAAGTTTCTTGTGGAGAGATCACCAAGTGGTTAAAGCATTCGAGCAAGCACTCCATTCGAAACCGTTAAGGAACGGCTGGCTTGGCAAGCGCTAGCTAGCTGCTTGGTAAATGAGCACACCTCCAAACCTTGTGGGGTATATAGATTACAGTAGATCTTCCCTCAGTTCTGGAAGTAAAACTTACCTCATGGATGTTTGGATTCCTCCAAATTTCTTAGTTTAATGTTATAAACAGCATTAGCGACTGTTTGAAAAGCTAATCATGTGTGTTTGTGGTTTATAATATTCTACAAGACCGGCTATGCCGCTGTTAGACTTTTGGTCTTGTTTATTTTTGAGTAGATGACACCATCAGAATATGAACAAGCCATACATGGAGAACGTGATAAGACTGACTTCTCAGGGTAAAAATGAAACAAACGGTGCAGCACACATGTCATAAAGCACACATGTAATAACGTAATCGACATAATCCCCACCAATCGGTATCACTGTGAGATTAAAGGCAAATTTGCAGCTCGTGCCATCATTACAATACTGCAATGGCTCATCTTAGAAGCAGGATTTTGCAAATTCCAGAAAAAAAAGAGTCAAATCAACTTTGGTCCAGCGAGATCCCGTTGGTTCACAGAGTGATGAAAGACCACATTTTGAAAGTTCATCGCACCATAGTAGTAATGGCTGAAGAACGCGCTACACCAAACTGCCACTGCAGATTTATCATCAGGGTTATGCTCGGCATCCAAACGAAGTACTTTGAGGTACAACTAGCTTGGCTTTTAAAGATATTAACTGACCATGAACTTCGGGTAGGAGTCAATTTCGTACCCGAGTAGCATGTGACAAAATCCACAATAAAGCGTTTCCCGCAGCAGTAAAATGCTCCATCTTTTCTTGTGTCCCGTTCTGGAGGGCCGGGCTTCATAATCTGAACTCACTTGCTGGACTTTGAAAGGAATTCGCCGATGTGTATGGACAGTCCTTCGCTTGTTTCACTCGACAAATAAGCATACTCTATCGATGACCCTAGAAAAGACAAACACCCACGATAATGTACATTAAATGTGCGAAGAATCAACCTTTTCTGTCCCACCTTACGTGATTAGCACGTGGCATGAGTCTGCCAGTAACACTTCTTGTTACACTCCCAAAATCCAAGCTGATTGCTCACCTCTACCCATTTGTTCCTTGTTTATCTCACCTGTGGAACCAACTTCCACATTTCCCCAGTAAGTTTAGTCCCATTCTTTCCTCCAGTTCTTCAGAACAGCTGTTCACAACTATCAGCCCCCATCCATACCCATGATATATTTTAAGCCCAAATGACCCCATTCCCAAGCACTCCAAAATTCGCTTGTCCCCCCACCCCCCCCCCACCCCCCTTCCCCCATTCCCACCCCTCTTTTTCATTTGTTAACTGTGAGTTGTTTTGTACCTCGTTTCTGTTTCATCCCCGCTTTCCCCCTTCCTCTTACTGTTCCATTTAGCTTGTGTGCACCTTCTTCATCCCCATGTGTCATTCTCCCCCTCCCATTGATCTCACTTCTACTCCGCTGTCGGTGTTTCCCTCTTTCCCTTGTGTGCCCTTCCATTCTGCCCTATCTCTTCCACGAGCCTCAATCATGCATACAAAAAAAGAAAAGAAGAAGATGCTGAACTCACCATGTTTCAATGCCTTCACTTTTAAAATGTCACCCATGAACGTCTTCATGTTTGCAAACAGATGCTCATCAGACATGTCCAACTGTTGAAACAAGAGACCGGGTTTTGCTGCAACATTCACGTGTTTTTACACCGTGCCATATTTTTCTGACTACGCGTTCGCTCGTGCATACGTGCGTGTTTGTGCACATTTGCACGATCGATCTTCAGTCCCCGTCGTGGTTAATCTCACAAACACAGCAAGATAAGCTGGTGATTATCATCACTATTTATTAGTGCATCTGAATCTGCAGCTGCAGAACATTCATTATCTCAAACATTTTGTGGCATGATCATTAACTTCGCTTCTGAACCAAGACAGCTGCACCTGCCCTCCACAAATTTGGAACAGGCCATGCAGTGATTAGATCGCTGTGAGCAACTCAATGTTTTTCCAATGATCTAGTTTCCTGCTTCAGAACCTAAAGCGCTATCGAACATCAATGCAGAAAAATCAAATTCTCTCGGGAATGAAAATCAAAATCAAAAGCAGGTATTTTGGCACCTTAGTTGTATATTTTGGCTGTATTGGGCATATCAATGCAATTTATTCCCCTTTCCACTCAGGATCGTCCGCACACCACATATGCGAGAAAGGGTTCGAGTGGTGTGCTGTGGGTAAATGGAGGAAAGAAAAATTGGCAAATGGAAGAGGGAGGCAGGGGTCAAAGTGCCACCATTTTGTACATGCAATTTGTAGATGCGCCGTATACATCGTGCCGTACACCACGATGCCGTTGGCTTTAAAAGGTTGTGACAGTGAGCTTTGCACAAAAGACCATTGTCGATCTTTAACCGAATCGTTGACTCCGTTCCGAGAAATGTGCTGCATGTGTGCATTTCATTCGGGAGGGGGGCATAGTGACCCTTGGTGAGCAGATGGAAGACCGTCAATTGTTTTCTGTTTGTTCAGCTTGAAAGGGGAAAAGACTAGGCGAAGAGGCCAGTGGCACTGCGCCCACACCCAGGCCATCAATCCAATCTTTACACAGTCATGACCCTGATGACACATTATTCCTTGTTTTATCATTCCATGGCATTACAGCTGGCCAGATCGTTTGCATGCATTCCATCTCTCTTCCAGCTGATAAACACCTTTTTTCTATCCTTATGCCACAACATGTAATAATATCCCGACAGAAAAAATATAGACTTTTTAAAACCAAAGCAAGAAAGCACTATTTTATTTTTAACATAAACACCATGCAACTATAACACACGTTTCTCAGTTTCGACTTCAGTTTGATCACGTGGCAAGGAGAGGACAATTAAACGGTTCTTGCAATTTATTTTTTCCGAGCTTTTGAAAAAGGATCTCTTCCATGCTCTCACCAGGATAAAAATAAATTTTGCGTACAAGACTAAGAGGGTGGGTTAACATATTTGGTATGGATGGTTCAGATCCGAGTACCCAACAACACGTGAATTTGCATGCATGGTGACGTGGGTGTGGTCACAATCGAGAACAACAACAAACAACAGGCGTTTTAAGGCAATTTTCCCTGCAAGAGCGGGGGTTAGCCTTGCGGTCCCCATGACGATCTTTTCCATTTTGCCCTATTTTCTGCATCTCCCCTTGTTAACCCCCTTGCCCGCATTTCTTCTTCCACCACCTTTAGCCAAGTCTTTCTCAGTCTTCCCCGTCCTCGACTTCCTTCTGCATTCATTTCCATCACTCTTCTCAAACAGTCACTTTCATCCTTCCTCAACACATGACCAAACCATCTCATCCTGTTTCTCTTCACAGCATCCATCACAGGCTCTATTCCCATCATCCTTCACAATTCATCACTTGTCTTCCTCTCTCTCAATGATACTCCACACATCCACCAAACCATTCGCATTTCCACCCTTTCCAGCCTTCGTTGCTGCTCTACATTCATTACCCATGTCTCGCTCCCATAAATCATAACGCTTCTCACACATGTTGCAGCACACACCTTTCCCTTCAGCTTCAACGACACTCCCCTCCTCATCAGCACGCCACTCAGTTCCCGAAACTTCTTCCATGCACATCTCACTCTAGCAAGCGTTGCCGAGTCTGATCCACCTTCTCCATTCAGCATGTCTCCTAGGTAGCAAAATGTTTTCACACCTTCCAGCTTCATGCTGTCTCCAAGATCCAACTCAACATTTCCTCCATCGGCAGATTCCTCTGTGCACACCTTACACTTGAATGTAGCTGCCAAACTGGTTAATTAATGACCCTCTCAGACCACTACATTTTTGATGAACCCACTCAACGCACATTGTACATTGAATGGAATTCACTCCGACACCCTTCCTGCACACAGCACACGGCCACTTCCCAGTTCTTTCCACCTCACCACATGCTTTACCACTTGCCATCACCTTCGTCTTTCTGATATTCACCTTCAGACCTTTTGCCTCCATACATTCCTTCCACTTGTTCATCTCATTCAGTCCATCCATACTCTCCCCAATCAACACCAGATCATCTGCATACAACAACTCCCACGGTAAACCCTCCTTTACGTTCCGAGCCAGCATCTCCATCATGTGATGTTCTCACAATCGAGAACATCGTCTACATTTTTCTATTAAAACACTCAAGTATTCTCAGATATGAGCAATCAACGCACCAAGACGAATGCAATTTGTAGCTTGCCATTTGTAGCTCCATAAAACGCAGCACATGTAAAACTGACCAAATGTATGCAAATATAACGGAAATCCAAGTGCACAGGTCTATTAGAATATCAAACCGGGGAAAATAAACACCAACATAAATGAAGCAACGTCTACGATTAAAACCTGTGTCGGAGTGGCAAACGTCCAGGTTTGTAACCCCAAGCGAACAAACTCGTGCTTCAGCAGAACCAATGCTCTGTAACGCATATAACATGATGAAGATGGTGATTATGATGAACGCTTAAAACGGTTAACTACCATAATAATTACTGTTATAAACTAGGGAGTTCAGAGAACACCTTACCCCGTGCATTCTTGAGAAACAAGGATATCGACGGGGTCTGCGAGTAGCAAATTTGATTTGTCATGATTGAATGGAGAAGGTGGATCAGACTCGGCAACGGTTGCTCGAGTGAGATGTGCATGGAAGAAGTTTCGGGAATTGAGTGGCGTGCTGATGATGAGGGGAGTGTCGTTGAAGCTGAAGGGAAAGGTGTATGCTGCATGTGTGAGAAGTGTTATGATTTATGGGAGCGAGACATGGGTAATGAACGTAGAGCAGCAACGAAGGTTGGAAAGGGTGGAAATGCGAATGGTTCGACGGATGTGCGGAGTATCGTTGAAAGAGAGGAAGACAAATGATGAATTGCGAAAGATGATGGGAATAGAGCCTGTGATTGATGCTGTGAAGAGGAACAGGTTGAGATGGTTTGGTCATGTGTTGAGGAAGGATGAAAGTGACTGGTTGAGAAGAGTGATGGAAATGAATGTAGAAGGAAGTAGAAGACGGGGAAGACCGAGAAAGACTTGGCTAAAGATGGTGGAAGAAGAAATGCGGGCACGGGGGTTAACAAGGAGAGATGCAGAAAATAGGGCAAAATGGAGAAGATTGTCATGGGGACCGCAAGGCTAACACCCGCTCTAGCAGGGAAAATGGCCTTTAAAATGCATGTTGTTGTTGTTATGATGACGTAAAATGCTGTAATATTTTGTCCAAATACTGCTAAACGGAAAGGAAGTGGCAAAAAGGCAATTTGTGTTCAAATCAAATAAAATAAAAGATTTTCAAGGTTGGAGAGAAAAAAAATTCGGAAGTTTACCGCCCTTGATACAGCGTCTTTTACACCACCATATTTAACATGATTAGTTATTCGTGCCTGTTGTTTGTGTCCTTTATGACATCCTTAAAAACAGTAAAGTTTCCTGTTTGGAATGATTTTCAATTTTGTTTGACAGACAGACAGACGCTCTAGAGTCTAGACAAAGAATTATCCCACTACTCTCTGCACATGTGTGGTCGAGGTGAATTCAGCGCCATATTACTGCAAAACTACAGGTTCGTTTTCTGATTCATGCTTTGATTAGTGTTCAAAATATAACATTCAATTGAAATTTAGTTGTTCCTCAATCATAAACTCACATTTGTAGACAAAATGACAGACAGACAGACAGACAGTGAACAAATTGCTTAACCCCACTTTTCACTTCACGTGTGTGGGGTAAGAATATCTGAAATAAAGCACAGCAGCACAAAAACAACCGGCAATAAGTACATGTACACAACGGCTCTGATGACTTGTTGAGGGCACTAATGATTCTGGATAGATGATCCCTCGGGAGGATAAATTCACCGATCTAAACAGTTCTTATCGCAACCCGTCCCAACGCTCAGAGGTTAGACTCACACCCTCTTAGACTCGCACCTTCTTACCCTTTCGATTTTTGGACAATACTTTCTTTTCTGGAGACTGATTGGGGTTTGTAGTTTTTTAAAAAACCAAACTTTCTTGCACACTTTTCAGGAATATTTCGTGCAGCCAAGGTATTGAACATTTCACGAGTTCTATTTACAAGTCACGGGGCCCATGTTGTTGTCGGACGATTTTGCTTTCTGAGTTGATTTTCCCTTTAAATCCAACATGTGATCAGGAATAATTATGTTAGTTCACTTGAGCTGATTAGTTAGTTCACTAGTTATAATAATTAGAACTGAGTTAGTTCACTAGCCTGGTGTTGGCTTAGCGGTTAGGGTGCCGGCTTGGGATCCTGGGTTCGAATCCCGGTCGATCGCTGAATTAACGCCAGGGGGGTTGACTCAGCCTGTCATCCTTCCGAGTTCGGCAAATTGAGTACCAGCTTGCTGGGATGAATGATCACGGTGTGTACCCTGATTTAGAATAGGTACACCGTATCCCTGCGCATCGTCAGAGGCGACCAAGGGTTGGCGTCAGGAACAGCATCCGGCCATAAAAACATTGCCTCAAACAGGGAACCATGATTGTCATGGGACCCGCAAGGCTAACCCCCGCTCTAGCGGGGGAAATGGCCTTAAAACGATCATTCATTCATTCATTCACTTGAGCAGTGTTCATTGTGAAATACCGTAATCATGTAATAAGCATTTAGTGGAGTGTAAATAACACACACAACATGCATTTTAAAGGCTATTTTCCCTGCTAGAGCGGGGGTTAGCCAATGCAAGCATAAAATGCACAAGCAGTGATCGTACAAAAACAATTCACCTATGCAGTTGTCAATGTGATCAAGGTATAATTACCCTCGCAAATGAAGTAGAAACTGAGTCCTCATATAGCGTAAAATCAGAACAGTAGTTGTAATACTCCACCATGCTCTCAATGGCATTTCCCACCATGCCTTTGGGTGTGAAAGCAGCAGTTAGGTACAATAAGGTTTACACTGATGATGTGAGTGGATATGTGAAGTAATGATGAGATACCCTGATAGCCAGAGGTGTGGCACACATTTTGTTCTGGATTCGTATTTTAATTCCCAAGAGGAAATGTAAAGTGGAAGGCATCATGGAAGGGTTACCCCGCTTAGTTGAAGGAAACTTTTTCTGCAGTTTCTCCTTGAGCGGCAGCAACTTTTCAAGGATGTCAGGAGAAGCCATGTAGTAATCACTTTGAACCTCATCATTGAGGATCTGTAATTAAATAAATCAAATTGCATTAATATCTCATTTATTTCATTATCATCAAACGACATCATAACGCAATGGATTTTGATTTGGGTTTTAACCTTTGTGTGGAACTAGCTCAACTGTAGACGTTCTCTGACCAATTTCACATTTTGCTATCTGTAAGTTTCTTTATGAAGATGGGTTGGTTTGTGAGTGTTTCCATCTGAAACCCTGGTAGATGATGCAGGGAATCAAAGTTCAAATCGCACGCACACGCACATGCACACACACATCTGGTGCAAAAGTACATGTCCACTTAAATCAATGCCAAGATTTCTCAAATCACGATTTCAAACACAAATTTGTCATAATATTGAAGATACATATCTATATTCTTTAATTACCTCCGTCACCAAAGGTGGATGAAGGTTATGTTTTCACCCTGTCTGTTTGTTTGTTTGTGAAACAGGATATCTCAAAAAGTTGTGGATGGATTCAAATAAAATTTGGTGGAGAATTTGGGTGAGAATGTGACACAGACGAAGTGATTCGATTTTGGTGACGATCCAGACCCGGGTCCGACAGTTTTAAAAGTGATTTTTCACCATTGAGATATAGGGCCAAAAATGATATATAGCACGACATCTCAAAAAGTTATGGACGGATTCGGACGAAACTTGGTGGATAGATTGGGTGTGTGACAAGGAAGAACAGATCTCAATTTTGGTGGAGGTCCGAATCTGGATCCCAATACAAGAGATTTTTTAAAATGTTAAGTGATTCTTCAACATTGAGTGATAGGGCCAAAAACTATATATAGCTTTATATCTCAAAAGTTTGTGGACGAATTATGACAAAAGTAGGTGGATGAGTTGGGTAAGTGACAAGAACAAGCAGATTAGATTTTGGTTCCAGTCCAGATCCAGATCTGACCTATCCGTGGATACAAAACGCAAACTGTTCAGCCTGGCGGAGGTATGCGCTCTACCGAGTGCCCTTCTCGTTTATTGCAGTTATTTTTGACTGACACTTTGTCTTCACAGAATAAATGAAGGGTATGATCCATGAACCATCTATAAACTCATATCATCCATGCACCCTATTATGTCACATACATTGCCATTTCCGTAGCTTTATTAATTGATTATTAGGATATTTAACACCACTTGTGTGTGCATTAAGGCTAAATTGCATCAATGAAGATAAATAGGAAAAAAAATTCAAACTATATTCCCCATGGCTAGTCGATCATATGTATGAAGTTTTGCATCCATATATTAAGCAGTTCTGGAAAATAAGATTTTTTAAAAACGTTTTTATTTTCAATCCGTTATGGCCACCAAACCACGTGACCGATGATGTCATAAATTTAATTATTCACTCACATCGGGTCGTAGATCATATAAATGAAGTTTCAGATTTTTCAGATAAGGATTATGGCTGGAATATTCTCCATGGGAGTCCCTCCTATGTTTAAAGTTTCATATCGATCGGACAAGCAGTTGCAGAGAATTTTTTTTAAGTGAAAATGTATAGTCGAGGACACACACACAGATACACAGACAGACAGGGGCATTACAATTGTCTCGCAACCCCTTCGGAGCGATCCAAATAACCAGCTTTTTTAAAGTAAGCAAAATATGTTTTTTCTTTTTAAACAAACATCTTGGTTCAAACCTTTTCAATTAGTTCCAATCCACCAGTCACGAGTCCAAGCTTCTTTGCCTTTTCCTTCTCATTTGCATCCTGTTCGCACAGACAGAGCCATCACATCCTGCCAGGATTTAGAAAGTCTCTGACAGGTAATGTCAACTACAAATCTTGCAATTGCACATTGGGTTCCATCTGGCTCTCAGCTCAGGTAAAGTTGGTGTCCTCAATGTGAGGCTGAGTAAATGAAAAACAAAACATGTGAAATGAGAAAATGAAGAGAGAAAAAGTAACATCTACCTCTGTGAAGAAGATAATTGAATTTGACTCATTTTTAAAAGGGTATGGGTAGTCAATGGTAGTTCTCTTGGCATCCAACTTTTTCTGCGCACAAACAAAGGAGAGCCTCAACCATATGGATATCAGCATCAATAAATAATTCGCTAAATAAACAGAACAAGTCGAAGTTATACACAAAGAAATTGTCACCTTTACATCCTCTTCCAGGTTTAGCTTCAGCCGCATATACAACAGCTGGTCGGGCTCCGTGGAATCGAGTTGCTGATATTGTCTCAGCATGTTTAGTGCCGTGAGCGGCTGATAGGTGGGACGAGGATAATAGCGATAGATGTAAACATCATCCTTGGGTTCCCAAGCAGAAAGACCAAATGGCTTCGGCCTCCGACAACCAGTTTTCCTCTCTTCTTCTGCTGCTTTGTGCTTCGCCTCCAGCCATTGGGCATAGTATCCCTTTTTTGGCTCTTTTAAGGTTTTCTTTCTTCTTGCACTGCAAGGAGAGCAGTCTTTTTTTATAGCCATTAATAATTTCCTAACTCACAAGTAGACATGCAATTTCAGCTTGACATTAAATAGTGTATTAAGAACTTGCACGGGAGTGAAGCACCACAGGAAAGCTGGTTTTCTTAAACTTGTCCTCTATGGACATTTATCTCATGCAAATTCCAATGGATTCAGCATAAATACCCTGATCATACCAATCTATTTCTTCCCTAACAAAATCTCAGGCAAACCATTCATAATACTTACTGATCAAAGGAAATTCGGAAGTATTTTCAATTATGAATGAATGATCCTCCTCACACCATCAGGCATGTAAGGATGCCAAGGCAGTTTCATTGGCTAGGGGTTACGATCCCGGATGGGTCACCACTCCAACACACGGTACTCGACTGGTTCACTCCCAGCAAGCCAGTACTCAATTTGCCGACCTCACAAGGATGACAGGCTGAGTCGACCCGCCTGATGTTATTGTGTTATTTTGGCACAGCTGTGGCTTGAACTCAGGACCTTAAGATCCCAAGACAACCACCTTAACTGTCAGGCCAACCACAAAGCTCAATTATTCGGTGCTGTGAAAACGACGATGACCATCCAAAATTTTTATGAACCTTGCCCCCACCCCTGCCTTGCCCCATCTCCACTCCTCCTCTCTTAATTTACAAATCATAACTTAGCAGTGTTGTAAACGCAAAAAATATATGTGCATCATATTAATCCATGTAGTTTCTGTTCTTAGTGCACTGACTTCACAGGTCCATCAGCTTGCTCACAGGGCTTCCATTTTGTTCTTATTGTACAATAAAAGGAGTCCTGCGTGGGTCCGAGTTCCACCCATTAGTGGTTGGAAACAAAGATGACACAGAATTGGTGACGGGGAGCTTGATGTTTTTTGGGAGGGGGGGGGGGGGAGGAGGATTAAGGACTTCCAGGAACATGTCTTGGTTGAGAAGGGGGGTGGGGGGGGGGGGGGTGGAAAGAGTTTGAGGTTTGGGGGAGGGGATGCTCAACATTAAATCTTAAGCAATGTCACTCATCGTGTTCTGATGCTTGATGGTGTGTGTTCTGGGTATATTCTCCTTATTCCTAGAATTTTTCTTTCTCCATTTGACACAGATATTCCTTTACAACTTTAACGACGACAGTTTCCGGTCAACCCGGCCTTTGCGATGACTATCAACAAAAGCTAGGGCCAGAGCTTGCGGTGATGTGGAGTCCTGCTTTCCATTAGTGGTTTTACACATGGACAACTGTACGTTGCACCAAGTAGAGTAGGAGACCCACTAGATCTGCATATCCTTGCCAAACAGAGTGAATTCCGGAGGAGAGGGACTGAATATGCTGTAGGCCGACATTGTTTATATTGTTTACAACATTGTTTATAGTGAGAATGAATAAACTCAGGGGCAGATCCAGAGAGAAATTCGGAGGGGTAATAGCTCCCAAGAAAATGTTGCTCTTTTTAAAAACTTTAAATTGACTAATTTGGCTCAGTGAACAAAACCTTTTATTGTTCATTACAACAAACGTTGGTTATCATACTAAAATACACAATTTGGTGTCTGTCTCACGATTTTTGACCACGATACATTCGATAGTTACTTATTCAATCTCAAATAAACTAGACAGGAGGACTAAGGGTCACAAAATGAAGGTTGTAGCGCATTACTTCATGTATATTGTTGTAGCGCATCATGTATATTGTGATCCTTTCAATGACCTGATCCAACATGTTATAATATCTTGCATGTTCTGATCCTTTCAATGAAATGATCTAACATGTTATGATATCATGTGTATTGTGATCCTTTCAGTGACCTGATCTAACATGTTATGATATCATGTGTATAGTGATCCTTTCATTGACCTGATCTAACATGTTATGATATCATGTGTATAGTGATCCTTTCATTGACCTGATCTAACATGTTATGATATCATGTGTATTGTGATCCTTTCAATGACCTGATCTGACATGTTATAATATCTTGCATGTTCTAATCCTTTCAATGTGGTACCTTTCAATCTAATCCCGGTGTGTACCCTGGATTAGGATAGGTACACCATATCCCTGCGTGTCGTAAGAGACGAGTAAGAGGGTTGGCGTCAGGAAGGGCATCCGGCCATAAAAACATTGCCTCAAAAAGAGAACCATGACAATTACAACAACATATGGGCAGGGTACAGCCCGAAGTGGAGATCGGTTTCTGAGGTTTGGGACATGGAATGTAGGGACAATGACAGGGAGATCAGGAGAAGTGGTGGAAGTATTGATCAGAAGAAGAGTGGACATATGTTGTGTGCAAGAGACGAGATGGAAGGGAAGTGGTGTGAGAATGGTGAAGGGTAGGCAGGGACAGAAATACAAGTTTGTGTGGCAAGGGTGCCCGGAGGGCGTGAATGGTGTTGGTGTCCTGTTTTCTGAGGAGTTTGTAGACAGTGTGGTGAGTGTGACTAGAGTGAGTGATAGGTTGATGATGGTGAAAATGATGATTGGAAAGCTCTTGGTGAACATCATCTCGGGATATGCTCCGCAGGTTGGTCGGAGCGATGAAGAGAAGGACAAGTTCTGGTGTGCGATAGAGAAGCTGATGGAAAACGTGAAAGATGAGGAAGTTGTTGTGGTAGGATGAGACCTAAATGGACATGTGGGAAGGAGTATGGATGGTTTTGAGGGAGTTCATGGGGGTTACGGATATGGTGTGAGAAATGGAGAAGGTGAAAGGACTTTGGAGTTTGCTGATGGAGCTGATTTGTTGATTTGTAATACTCAGTTCCAGAAAGACGATAATAAGCTTGTTACATACACGTCAGGTGGGTCGGCGACAACTGTTGACTACCTGATGGTGCATAGGCGAGATAGGGGGCACCTCCGGGACACAAAGGTGATCCCGGGGGAGGAGGCTGTTTCACAGCACCACTTGGTTGTCTGTGACATAAGGGTGAAAGGTGCGAGGAGAGCTCGGCGGGTGAAGTACCAACCGAGAATGAAGGTGTGGAGGTTGAAAGAGGTGACAGTAAGGGAGGCATTAAAAGAGAGGCTGAGTAGGGTAGAGGATGATGTGGTTGAGCTTGAACATGGTTGGATGTCAATGAAAGATAGTCTGTTGGGAGCCGTTGGTGAGGTATGTGGATGGACAAAAGGACCACCGAGGCACTCGGAAACATGGTGGTGGGATGATGAAGTTGGAAAGAGGATTGACGAGAAGACGAAGAAGTTCAAGGAGTGGCAGAAGGCGAAGGGTACGGGAGCAGAAAAAGCAGAGCATGAAAGTTATAAGGCAGCCAAGAAGGCTGCAAAGAAAGAGGTAGCAAAGGCGCAGGAGGCATGTAGGAAAATGTTCAGAGAAAGCTTGGATTCGGAAGAGGGTCAGAGAGCGGTATTCAGGATTGCAAAGCAGATATCGAAAGAGAGGTGTGATGTGATGGGGATGAGTTGCTTGAAGGATGATGTGGGACAAATCGTTGTGGACCCAGATGGAATTAAAGGAAGATGGAAAAGAGATATGGAAATGCTGTTGAATACAGAGAATGAATGGGATGGCAACATAGAGAGTAACCCAGTTTTAGGACCGGCAGAGAAGATAACTAAGAAGGAAGTTGAGGAAGCGATAAAAGCAATGAAGAGTAGAAAAGTGGGAGGGCCGACGGGAGTTGTGGGAGATATGTTGAAGGCAGCAGGAAGTTGGGGTGTGAAGAGAATGACAGAGATCTGTAATCTGGTGGTGAAAGAAGGCCGCATTCCAGTGGATTGGGAACTGAGTACCCTCGTCCCTCTATACAAGGGGAAAGGTGACCCTCTGGAGTGTGGCTCTGACCGAGCGATAAAGTTATTGGAGCATGGAATGAAGGTATTGGAAAGGGTGTTGGAGAGGAGGATAAGGAAGAAGGTGAAGATCGACGAAATGCAGTTTGGATTTATGCCAGGAAGAGGAACGACAGACGCGCTCTTTATTGTGAGGCAGTTGCAGGAGAAGTACATGGAGAAGAGGAAGAAGTTGTTTCTTGGGTTTGTTGA
The DNA here is from genome assembly GCF_964187855.1 of Myxine glutinosa. Classification (NCBI taxonomy): domain Eukaryota; kingdom Metazoa; phylum Chordata; class Myxini; order Myxiniformes; family Myxinidae; genus Myxine; species Myxine glutinosa. The sequence goes on along the minus strand of NC_136264.1, from coordinate 50,820,716 downwards.
TCTGGAGAAAGCATTCGATAGGGTTCCACGCGAAGTATTGACATGGGCATTGAGGAAGTTAGGAGTGGAGGAATGGTTGATCAGAGTAGTGATGGCAATGTACAAAAGAGCACGCACAGCTGTAAGGACGAAGGACGGGAACAGTGGTGAGTTTGAGGTGAAGGTGGGAGTGCATCAGGGGTCGGTACTAAGTCCACTACTATTTGTAGCTGTGATGGAGGTGCTGGCTCAGAACGTAAAGGAGGGTTTACCGTGGGAGTTGTTGTATGCAGATGATCTGGTGTTGATTGCGGAAATTATGGATGGACTGAAGGAAAAGATGAACAAGTGGAAGGAATGTCTGGAGACAAAAGGTCTGAAGGTGAATATAGGAAAGACGAAGGTGATGGCAAGTGGTAAAGCATGTGGTGAGGTGGAAAGAACTGGGAAGTGGCCATGTGCTGTGTGCAGGAAGGGTGTCGGAGTGAACTCCATTCAATGTACAATGTGCGCTGAGTGGGTTCATCAAAAATGTAGTGGTCTGAGAGGGGCATTAACCAGTGTGGCAGCTACATTCAAATGTAAGGTGTGCACAGAGGGAGCTGCAGATGGAGGAAATGTTGAGTTGGATCTTGGAGACGGCGTGAAGCTGGATGGTGTGAAAGCATTTTGCTACCTCGGAGACATGCTGAATGGAGAAGGTGGATCAGACTCGGCAACGATTGCAAGAGTGAGATGTGCATGGAAGAAGTTTCTGGAACTGAGTGGCATACTGATGAGGAGGGGAGTGTCGTTGAAGCTGAAGGGAAAGGTGTATGCTGCATGTGTGAGAAGTGTTATGATTTATGGGAGCGAGACATGGGTAATGAACATAGAGCAGCAACGAAGGCTGGAAAGGGTGGAAATGCGAATGGTTCGGTGGATGTGCGGAGTATCGTTGAGAGAGAGGAAGACAAATGATGAATTGTGAAAGATGATGGGAATAGAGCCTGTGATTGATGCTGTGAAGAGGAACAGGTTGAGATGGTTTGGTCATGTGTTGAGGAAGGATGAAAGTCACTGGTTGAGAAGAGTGATGGAAATGAATGTAGAAGGAAGTAGAGGACGGGGAAGACCGAGAAAGACTTGGCTAAAGATGGTGGAAGAAGAAATGCGGGCAAGGGGGTTAACAAGGAGAGATGCAGAAAATAGGGCAAAATGGAGAAGATTGTCATGGGGACCGCAAGGCTAACCCCCGCTCTAGCAGGGAAAATGGCCTTAAAATGCATGTTGTTGTTTTGTTGTTCTAATCCTTTCAATGACCTGATCTAACATGTTATAATATCTTGCATGTTCTGATCCTTTCAAGGAAATGATCTAACATGTTTTGACATCATGTATATTGTGATTCTTTGAATGACCTGATCTAACATGGTATATCATGTGTATTGTGATCCTTTCAATGACCTGATCTAACATGTTTTATATCATGCATGTTTTGATCATTTAAATGACCTGATCTAACATTTTATGATATATTGCGTGTTTTGATCCTTTCAATGACCTCATCTAACATAAGTAGTAGTATTAATAAGGATAACAAGCATTCTGAGTATTGCGCTGCAATACATGTCCCCTACAGGCAGTCTGTCGTCCGGAAAACTGTTGGGGAAATTACCAAAGTTCAAAGTGCCATAACTTTGTCAAAAATGATTGAAACGTCGTGAAGTTCGAACTTGATCTGTAACTTATCATGAGGAAACCATGTACCAAGTTTGAAATCATTAGCATTAAGAGTTTAGAAAAGAAGTCTGGAAAACTGTTCTTTGCGTGACGGACTGACAGACTGATGGACGGACAGACGGACAGACAGACAGACAGACTGACAGACAGACGGAGTGCAAACCTATAGTCCCCTCCGGTGTACACCGGTAGGGGACTAATAACATGACTCCCCCTGCTGCTCCTGTAGTGAGCCGGTGTACGAGTACGTAAAAATCGAATTACCGGGGACCCATATACCCCTTTCGCTCCCATGCGATCTGCCACTGACATCAAACGTTTTTGTTTTTCTACCGATTATCACTATTGTTCACCATAAAGCATAAATGAAACCAATGGAAACACAGGCGATTCCTGAAAACGCTTGTTCGCAACGTGTGTTTTAGTGAGATATATAAAACAATATGCTTTTTCCTGATTGACACTTTCATTTGCAATTTATCATTTATTTTCACCTCAACATCTGATCTTTGGGAACATAAAACAAGTTAATAACATTATTTTTGGCAATAAGTGTGCGGATCACAAAAGTTAATGCTGAGTTGTTAGCAGTAAACAAACTTCTGTAAGCATGCGAGGCAGTGCTTCATTGCCTATACACCGTCAAAATAAAGGGAGAATTCCACAGATCCTTGCTAGTTACTTCCTGTAAAATACATTTAATCCTTTAAGCATTAAAGCAAGAATATGGTACAGGGTCTCAAAATGCCGGCTGGTTTTGAGTGGAGACCAATTTAACAAAACCGATAGTCTAACAACGGCGTAGCCGGGCTTGTTTGAGACTTTAGTTGAAGAGGATAGTATGACCTGGATGAGGATACCAGTTAGGAGTTAGCCAATAACGTACGTATTAAATTTCTTGACTTCAGGTATGGACAGCCAGTTGGTGAATGACTTGGTTAAAAAAACGGCGAATGGCAAACGACGAACCAATTAATTCCACATCCCTATGCCACCTCCAGTCGAACGTCAGGAATTGACAGCAGGTTCCCTATATTTTCATTCCAAACAGCATCATTCATCATTTCAATCACAAATTAATATTATATTATTAATAACGAACCCTGGTGTTGGGCTAGCGGCTAGGGTGCCGGCTTAGGATCCCAGGATCCTGGGTTCGAATCCCGGTCGATCGCTGAATTAACGCCAGGGGGGTTGACTCAGCCTGTCATCCTTCCGAGGTCGGCTAATTGAGTACCAGTTCACTGGTAATTCCCTGTTTGTCGCTAAAGGCGGCAAAAAGGGTTGGCGTCAGGAAGGGCATCCGGCCGTAAAACATTGCTTCAAAAAGGGGACCGAAAAACAACAACAACCAGGTTCCCGAAAAAGGCCAACCCCCGCTTGCGGGGAAAAATGGCCTCTAAAGGTGGTTATTTTTTTTATTTATAATATATCAAAATTTTATGTTAAATCACGATGGTAATGAGATATCAAACCAGCAAACCGTCATCATCTGTTCACTTCCAGATTCGGGAGCATTGAAATTAATTTGGTCCTCGATCATAAATTGATGTTTGTAGACAGACGGATTGACAGACAAAGTGACTTTTTGCTATGCGCACGGAGCAATAATCATCATACAAAAACAGTATCCCAACAACAGGAATTTTCATTGCAAGCATTGATCCAGTAAAGTAAAGCTACATGATAAACAATCTTCTTCCCCCTGCTTTACCTTTGCACTATGCGTTTTCTCCAGCATGCAGCACTCAATGCCAGTTCACGATGTCCAGATAGGAAGGCACTCCAGCTATACAGCAGGGGCACAGCTGAGGATGGGCAAACAAAGCAACACAATGAGTGCATTATAACGCATTATAAAGTGAGTGAATGAGTGCATTATAAAGCAACGCATTATAACAAAGTGATACAGCTGAAAAATTGAGTTTCTTAAATAATTAATATCAATATCTCTCACCTCTAGGCTGTCTAACTTGGGTTTGAACCTCAGCCTGGCTATAAACTGTCATCCCGGTGTTTCACAGACACAGCAATGTGTATGCCGTCCATAGGATGGACGTTAATAGGCGTCCTGTCTGCCAGCATTCGTTGGTGGATGTTAAAGACCCCACGATGTCCTTCATGAAGAGTAGGTGAGTTATTGCTGCCACTCTGAATAAATTACAACAAGCAGAGAGCATTTCATCAGCGGTACAGCCACGCCGTCAGCCAATGATGCTACCAATACCATACTTCAATTTTTGATTAACTGACAAAAATAAGCCTTGTGCTGCATACGAATGAAGAAGAATATAAGCATCTGAAGTTAGTTTTTTTTCTTTTTCAGAAATGCCAAGTCAGCTTGAGAACCTATTCTTTCCTTAAAACACTAACTTATAAAGAAAATGTTTAAACTTGGATACCAAACACCTATTGCTGTACTTACGAGTCAGCCATTAAATGTGTGGTGGAAGCATAATTTCTATAAAAGCGTAATTTCCCACAATGTATTTTTGAAAGGTACGCTATTATCTGCTGAAGCGTAAGCAAATATCAGTGGAGGTAAGCCAGATTTGCCACAGGTGACATGGAAATTGCTCTTCAAGGTTACCTGATATAACCTCATCAAGGTTACCTGATATAACCTCTTCAAGGTTATCTGGCTACCTTCCAGGTCATTGTGCAGTATTTACGACAATTAATCAGTCATTCCCCTTGCATCACTGAACTTGCCGCCAAGTCCTCCAGACATCTTGTGTAACATTTGAATTTAGCAGGGGTAAAGGGACTTTCAGGCCACCCTGTAAAATTAGCACGACTTCCAATCGGAAGGAGTGGAGGAGTGTGGAAGGTTCTACCAAACCCTCAAACAAATCAACACGTTCATTGTAACGTTTTTATACCTGTTGATTGGACACGTCTGCCTATTTGATGACCAATAATTGTTGACTAGGAAAATGCTTTGCAAGACATTTTGATAGTGCACCTGTCACCTTGCACGAATTACGACTTTCATCGACTCCTTTGCACACACTAATCAATTGCCTTTGGCCGTAGATCGTAGCACGAATAAAAATTCTTACCTCTGCTATCGAAGGTGGACAGAGGTTATGTTTTCACCCCTGTCTATCTGTTTGTCTGTCTGTCTGTTTATCAATCTGTCTGTTTATCACCCTGTCTGTCTGTGAACCGGATATTTCAAAACGTTATGGACGGATTCGGACGAAATTTGGTAGACAGGTTGGGCGTGTGACAAGAACAAAATGATTATATGTTGGTAAAGATGCAGATCCAGATGCAGATCCGGATCCAGATCGGAACTTGAGAAATAGGGACAACAACTACTACAGTATAGCACGATATCTGAAAAAGTTGTGGATGGGTTATGACAAAACTAGGTGGATGAGTCGGTTTGATGACAAAAACAAAGCTGATGAGATTTTGGTTCAGGTCCGGATCTAGATCTAACCCATCAATGGGATACAAAACGTAAACTGTTCAGCCTGACGAATGTATGCTCTCTACCGAGTGCCGTTCTACATAGTGAGTCATAAGTCCCAGAACATGGTCTTAGCTGCTTATACAATATCACCATTTGTGACAATGCTCGGTGTGGGAACGTCAAAGCTAAGGTTGCATAACATCACATGGCATCTGTTGATGAACTAAAATTCAGGAAATATTTAGCACCATAACACATCGTATTTTGCGTCGGTTTCACACCGCACGTGGAGAACAATTATCCAGTGTCATGACAACGGCGGGTGTCATACTGATGTGCTCGTTGTCCGAGGAGGTATTATAATTGTTTTATCACTGTAATATATTATCATCACCTCTTCCTCTGCCTGGATGGGGGTTATGGTTTCACCCGTGTCTGTCTGTTTGTGAACAAAATATCTGAAAAAGTTGTGGACGGATTTGGACGAAATTTGGTGGAGACGTTGGGTGTGTGACGAGGATGAAATGATTTGATATTGGTGAAGATCCGGATCTGCATATAAGAATTTTTAAGTGATTCTTCAACATTGGAAGATGGGCAAAAATATTGTTACAGACGTGGCTTGGATGTTATTTACCGAGCGGTTTTATGGTATGACCACGTCTGCACAAGTTACCCGATTGTGCCCGAACGTTGACTAATCGCGCTATGCTAGACCAATGAAGGAAAAAGAAGACACCCGGCTGGATCACAATAACACAATACGACACCAGGGATACGGTTCTCAAAGGTTGTTATTACAATAATGCGGAAGGTTTAGATTACAGGGACAAGAGGGAAACATAGGAAGGTGGGCACTTAAACACACTTATATTAACCCCAACAGACGACAGATAAACGGGACAAGGCTCACTCACACGGGGTTTGATGGCAAGGAAAGTGGGTAGCGATCGCTCCAGGTGCACCTGGGCTCAGGGCAGGATCACGTACGGTCCAGTTTAAGAGATGCGGTGGAGGTATTGCAGCGCTCGAGGGGTGGCGACTTCTCTCTCCAGGCTGGGGGCGCATCTGACGTCACATCCGGCGCGGGGCCGCGTATATCCGGCGGGGAGTGACACGCCCTCGGCTCGTTAGCTCCGCCTCGTGGAATCGGCACGTTGCTTCTCATTGGGTGCGTGCGGGGGGGTTTACCAGGCTCCGCCCTTGACGAGGAGCTGACAAGGAGCCCCTTCGTGGTAACCCCGTGGAGCGCATGGTCTGGAGCTAATCGAGCCGGTGTGAGGACGCATCCTCCCCCGCTCCGCCGCCATCTCCCCTGTTGTTGTTGTTGTAATTGTTGGGGAAGAAGATGGAAGGAGGTATGGGAAAGGTCCTAAACTCACTACTGATGCCATATAATCACATTCTGGTGCAACGAAGAGTCATAATTAATGGAGACGAGGCCTTAACTGACATAGAATAAGAATAACTAGGAAGATGTCCGAAAGTTGTCTACCTGTGGTGCGGTGGACCTGGGCACGACATTTAATGGGGGAATAAGGGGAAGGTCGGCTCTACTGATTGTTATTTACATGCAATGGGACTAGGGAATGGGGGATCGGGGAAAGTTGGGGAGTATTGGAGAAAATAGGGGAATATTTACAAGCGGATATGGAGGCCAAATTCCATATTCGCAACAATATATATACAGCAGGACATCTCAAAGTTTGGGACGGATTCGGACAAAATTTGGTGGACAGGTTGGGTGTGTGACAAGGAAGAATTGATTCGACTTCGGTGAAGATTTGAATGCGGATCCGGATCAGAGAATTTTGAAAAGTAATTCCTCACTATTAAGTGATAGGGCTAAAACCGATATACTGTATAGCGTATTTCAATAAGTTGTGGACGGATTTACGACAAAACTTGGTGGATGAGTTGGATGGGTGACAAGAACAAGCTCATTAGATTTTGCTTCAGGTTCGAATCCAGATCCGATCTATCATAGGGATACTACAGCCTGGTGGCGTATGTATGCTCTTTACCGAGTGCCGTTCTTGTTACTCCTATTATGTATTTTTATTTTTATTTGTATACAAGATCGAGGCTTGTGAAAGAGCTAACATTAATCACACAAAAAGTCAAACCGACACAGAAAACACAAAATAAGGGGAGCGGTGAACAAGTTGGGGAGAGAGGGGGAAGGACACAAACACAACATTTGAGAGCAGGGACATCGAGAGATCTATGGGAGGGAGAGGGCTTGGGTGTAGGTGGGAGAGGTATAAAACATATGGACAATGCAAGGACTTCCAGGAAAGAAGTTGGAATTTCAAAAAAGTGGATCTAGGGTGAATTAGCAGGGGTAGAAAAGATCAAGGTTTTGGATGGGGAAAGATAAGAGATGGTGGTGAACAGCTGTTTTAAAGATCTGGAGGGAGGAGTGGGATTGAAGGGAGTGGGGGTTTGTTCGAGAGGCGGGTGAAAAGGGGAATGAAAGAGTGAAGGTGAGCAGAGAGCCTAGATTTTGGCAGTTTCACCATAAGAGGGTTGCTGGCAGATCTTGTGCGACCTGTAGGAATATTTGGGGGACAGAGCACAGAGAGAGCTGGGGGAGCAAGGCCTGGGAGGAGTCGGTAGAAGACAGAAAGACCACCAACCTGCCTGCGGTGAGTGAGTGAAAGGCCCTCGGAGTTAGCGTCATCGCGGGAGATTACAATGATTCTGAAAGCTTTGGTTTCAACAGCGTGAAGACGAGCTAGGTGTGACGTAGGAGCACGGGCCCAGAGGGGGGAACAGTATTCCATTGAGCTGGGGATGAAAGCCTTGTATGTGGTGAGGAGCTCAGGTGTGCCAAGGAAGGACTTCGCACGACGGAGGATGCCCAGTCGGCGACTGGCTTTGGAGGCCAGATTTGAAATGTGGTTTTCCCAGGAAAGATCATGGCAGATAGTGAGACCCAAAAGCTTGAGTGAAAACTTCTTGGAGAGGATTATTCAGAAAGTAGATGGGAGGGTTGTCCAGTCGGTATTTTCGGAGAGACATCATAAGAGTGTGAGATTTGTCAGGATTGAAAGACATGTTCCACTTGTTTGCCCAGTCTGTGATTTTGTCCAGGTCTGCAGAGAGTGAGGAGGCTGCAGACTGCCGATCTGAGGGATGAGGTATGGAGCGGCAGAGAGTGGAGTCATCAGCAAAGAGATAGAGAGGATTTTCCAGAGTCGGAGAGATCATTGATGAAGACCAGAAAAAGCATTTACTGTTATTACTGTTATTACGGTATTACTGTAATATGTTTTTACTCCTGGGGCTTATGGGTCACCATTTACCAAAATACCAATGCTCACCAAAATCGCATAAATCCCATTTATTCAAAACCCTTCACACACAACTAACCTCGGCCAGTAAATCGCACGGGCGCCGCCATCTTACCAAATGACGTCATTGTTTTCGTTTGATCTGGTACATTACCAATAGATTCAGGAATTGTAAATTATTAGTAAAATTTCGCAGTATTACTACACACAGATGTTTCACAATGCTTTCTAATTGAGAAAGCGAAATAAATTAAATAATCTAACCATTCACGAAACTGCATCCTTTACACCGCAATTTCTGTTCCCTACGTGCGAAAAACATCGCAAGATCATAAAATGCGATAGAATGTTCTAAAATCCTCAATCATATATATAAACGATATTTTTTCGTTTTTGCTTGGAAATATAAAGATTATTTGATAATGCTAACTTTGGACTGAAGGTGTTATTAAATTACTTGGCCCTGCATTTGGCAAACAAAACCCTTCAAAAAACTTTGGTGTTGAAAAAGATGATTAGCATCGTCATTCAGTCGTGAAAATCAAAGATCGAGTTCGAGGAAAGCATCATGAATGCAAAAATGCAAAAATTACCGGGTTATAAAATTTTAAAAAATCACAGTTAAAGGCCACAAAAAAGGTGGAATGTGCCAAAGTGCCTAATCGTACCTTCAACACACCTCAATGAACATGCAGAGCATGTTTTGCTCGACCGATGTCTATTTTAATTTCCTGTGGCTGTGACTCTGGCTGTAACTTCCCTCCGCTCCCACTTCTTGTTCATCTGTGTGGTACCGTCCTCCAAACAGTGAGGACTATCTACATCTCTCTCTCTCTCTGTCAGACAACGTGGACAACTCTGAACCATTCATCCCACCTCTCACTTCCACACATGTGGTGATTTAATTGTCACCATGTAACGTGATTGGGTGTTGCCGTGTTGGTACCTCTCTTACCAGTCATGGAACTTCAGGAAAGGATTTCGTTGACTCTGTGGGTCTGACTCAATCTGTAAACCTCCCTGGATTTCTCCCATGGCAAATCCTCCCTATTGCACTTGATAATGACAACCCCAGTCGATTTGCAGCAACCGAAAATATATATATTTGGCTATTTTAATTCTATTTTTAGTATTTCAGTGCTATTAAAAATATATTTTCTCCTATTTTTTCCTATATTTTTGTTCCAAAACTGGCTATTTAAATATATATATTTTCTCCTATTTTTCATTCCAAAACTAGCGATTTAAATATATTTTTCTCCTATTTTTGTACCAAAACTGGCTATTTAAATATATTTGTCTCCAATTTTTTTACTATTTTTGTACCAAAACTGGCTATTTAAATATATTTTTCTCCTATTTTTTGGTCCAAAACTGGCTATTTAAATATATTTTTCTCCTATTTTTTGGTCCAAAACTGGCTATTTAAATATATTTTTCTCCTAAGTTTTGTTCCACAACTGGCTATTTAAATATATTTTTCTCCTAAGTTTTGTTCCACAACTGGCTATTTAAATATATTTTTCTCCTATTTTTTTGTTCCAAAACTGGCTATTTAAATATATTTTTCTCCTAAGTTTTGTTCCACAACTGGCTATTTAAATATATTTTTCTCCTAAGTTTTGTTCCACAACTGGCTATTTAAATATATTTTTCTCCTATTTTTTTGTTCCAAAACTGGCTATTTAAATATATTTTTCTCCTAAGTTTTGTTCCACAACTGGCTATTTAAATATATTTTTCTCCTATTTTTTTGTTCCAAAACTGGCTATTTAAATATATTTTTCTCCTATTTTTTTTGTTCCAAAACTGGCTATTTAAATATATTTTTCTCCTATTTTTTTTCCTATTTTTTTTGTTCCAAAACTGGCTATTTAAATATATTTTTCTCCTATTTCTTTCCTATTTTCTGTGCCAAAACTGGCTATTTTAATATATTTTTCTCCTATTTTTTTCCTATTTTTTTGTTCCAAAACTGGCTATTTAAATATATTTTTCTCCTATGTTTTGTTCCACAACTGGCTATTTAAATATATTTTTCTCCTATTTTTTTTTTGCAAAACTGGCTATTTAAATATATTTTTCTCCTATTTATTTCCTATTTTTTGTGCCAAAACTGGCTATTTTAATATATTTTTCTCCTATTTTTTTCCTATTTTTTTGTTTCAAAACTGGCTATTTAACATATATTTTTCTCCTATTTTTTGTTCCAAAAACTGGCTATTTAAATATATTTTTCTACTATTTTATTTCCTATTTTTTTGTTCAAAAACTGGCTAGTTAAAATATATATTTCCTATTTTTTTCCAATTTTTTTAAATTCAAAACTCACTACTTAAAATATTTTTTCCTATTTTCTGTTCCAAAACTGGCTATTTAAATATATATTTCTCCTATTTTTTTCCTATTTTTTTGTTCCAAAACTGGCTATTTAAATATATTTTTCTCCTATTTTTTCCCCTATTTTTTTTGTTCCAAAACTGGCTATTTAAATATATTTTTGTCCTATGTTTTGTCCCGCAACTGGCTATTTAAATATATTTTTCTCCTATTTTTTTGTTCCAAAACTGGCTATTTAAATATATTTTTCTCCTATGTTTTGTTCCACAACTGGCTATTTAAATATATTTTTCTCCCCTTTTTTTGTTCCAAAACTGGCTATTTAAATATATTTTTCTCCTATTTTTTTCCTATTTTTTTTGTTCCAAAACTGGCTATTTAAATATATTTTTCTCCGATGTTTTGTTCCACAACTGGCTATTTAAATATATTTTTCTCCTATTTTTTGTTCCAAAACTGGCTATTTAAATATATTTTTCTCCTATTTATTTCCTATTTTTTGTGCCAAAACTGGCTATTTTAATATATTTTTCTCCTATTTTTTTCCTATTTTTTTGTTCCAAAACTGGCTATTTAACATATATTTTTCTCCTATTTTTTGTTGCAAAACTGGCTATTTAAATATATTTTTCTACTATTTTATTTCCTATTTTTTTGTTCCAAGACTGGCTAGTTAAAATATATTTTCCTACTTTTTTCCAATTTTTTTAAATTCAAAACTCACTAATTAAAATATTTTTTCACCTGCAGAAAAATACGGGAAAAAATTTTTCTCCTATTTTCCCCTATGTTTTTTTTTTCATATAAAGGGAAGCCGACAAGTCTGACATTTCACTCCAGAAGATTGGGAAGAATATTACGAAGCCCTGCAAATGGCTCCTGCTTTTTCCCTACTCCAATTGGTTCATCTGATCATGTACTTGTAAAAGTCAACATCTCTCTAGCTATTCTCAGAGAGCTGCCTCAATGCCGGCAAGTCTGACATTTCACTCAAGCAGATTGGAAGGGACGACAAGCAGCCATCTCTCTTCAGGACTGGTTTCCCATATCTACTGCCTCTGATATTAACTCAGCCTGGGAATTCCTCCACAGAAATCTGCTCTCTCTCTCATGCACAGATTCATCCCATCTGGTCTTCAGTTATCCTATCCTTCTTAGTTCTTCCTGCCCATGGTTCACTGAATCCTGTGATGAGGCAGTTGCTATGAAACAACTTGCCTTCTCTTCCTGGAAGGCTGACCTAATAGTCCAGTCAAATTACTCAATTTAAAAGCCTAATCCACCACTAATTGGAAAAGATTGTTTCTCTGTTGAATTCTCCTCTGATATACCCCAGGAATACCATATCAAAAATAGAGATGAATGGGAGGGGTGGAAGGGGTCTAAATATGCTAATTTATGTCAATTAGGTCCGAACATCAAAGGAACAAGCTAAACCAGAAGAAATCTTGCATTTGTCTCAAAAATAATCAATTTAATGCGACCCAACTTCATCAATAGTGTTGTTAGAAATGATAGAAACTCAAATTAGGTGCCTGCTTGGATTATTACCTGATTATGTAATCATAATTATGCTAATTAAGTGTCACCATTAATGAAAAACCGTCTTTTTCTATTATAGTCAGTGCATGTTTTAGGTATGCCTATTTTGTCCTGCTTGGCATCCCATTGATTTCTCCTCCAAACAGCAGTGCCATCTATACTGAAATCCAGGTAATTAAAAGATTAAAACAAAGGGAGCTTCCTCCATACTCTTTTGATTGGAATCATGATTCTTGATTGTTTCTTCCTTGTCATTCTGATTTGATGAAGAAATTACTAGTAAAAATGAATGTTGGTACTTTGTGGCATGTACAGGTGACTTTTTAGGAACATTAAAAAAGTCACCTTGGTAAAGCCTAATGCATGCCTGCATGTGCTGACATTCCTTCCATTTGCACATGCCATTTCAGGTTGCGACACAACTTCTAGACTGTTTGGGGTTGGAAAAACCAGTTGCGTTCAAAAAGCTGCTGAACAATTCTAAGTTCAGGAAGCACGCAGAAATCTTTTTGGCTGGTCCAGATACCCCGCAAAATCAAATTATTGAAGCTGGTGAGAATGCACTTGTGTGCCTCTATAATGGAGGGGAAAATGACAGCCTGGACACACTTAGATGCCAGCGGTTTAAAGAAAAAGTTGTCAGGTGTTCAAAGGTGGTTCAGGCACAGGTTTTGCCTCCAACCTCAGCTGCGGCAAAGTACCACTCCCTACGTGTTTTCTACCAAATCAATGAATGGAAAGGAGAAAGTTCCAGACTAAATGCCACTGACTGGGGATGGAAGGTGAAGGATGGCAAATTCATTCCAGAACAAACAGACCTGCCTCCGGCTCCTGTCTACCTACTTGAAGTTATTCACTGTGACTAAAACTGGCTGCAACACTCTGAAATGCCCTTGTCGGAAGCACGGTCTTGAATGCACATTTGCTTGTGGTGAGTGCAAAGGTACAAGTTGCACTAATTCAATGGACCCACAAGTTATTGAGGCTGAAATTGTTGACTGAACGACCGCACAGCTAAACAAGTGTTTTAGAGACTTACATGTAGGTTTGTGTCCTCTATTTGTCTTACCCAGTATGAGCAATTACTTTTTATTGTAATATGTTTCTTGGTAAGGGCCTTATTTGCATAATTTGGATAACTTGTATAATAATAATAAGGGTTGGGTTGGTGGCAGGAAGGGCATCCGGCCATAAAACATTGCTTCAAAAAAGGGGACCACGGTGCCCGAAAAAGGCCAACCCCTGCTCTGCGGGGAAAAATGGCCTCTAAAGGTCATTTGTTTGTTTTTTTGCGCAATAATAATAACTTCATGAAGTTCTGGCCCGTACCATTGAACACGTTGACTATAAAAACCCAGGTTTTGACACCATTCTTATAATTTTTGGTTCACTATTTCAAAAGAAGGTTTTTCATTAATGGCGACACTTAATTAGCATAATTATGATTACATAATCAGGTAATAATCCAAGTCGGTACCTAATTTGAGTTTCTATCATTTCTAACAACACTATTGATGAAGTTGGGTAGCATTAAATTGATTATTCTTGAGACAAATGCAAGATTTCTTCTTGTTTAGCTTGTTCCTTTGATGTTCAGACCTAATTAACATAAATTAGCATATTTAGACACCTTCCACCCCTCCCATTCATCTCTATTTTTGATATGGCATTCCTGGGGTATATCAGAGGAGAATCCAACAGAGAAACAATCTTTTCCAATTAGTGGTGGGTCAAGGCACCATTTGACTGGACTATAACACAGGGTCACATTCAGAGTTTCCTTCTGTACCCATCTTGTCCACCCCATGCGTCATCTGTACCCATCTTGTCCACCCCATGCATGCGTGTTTTGCATCCTGTTTTTGAATATTACGTCCTGATCCGTTCAGTGTAATAATAATAATAATAATAATGCATTTATTTTATATAGCGCTTTTCAGGAAGCCCAAAGACGCTTTGACAGAGTGCAAAACATAATGCATAGCAAAACATAAAAACAATTGCAAAAAAAGAAGAATCAATAGGGAAAATAGTGTACTAGCTCTTCCATGAGCCTCGACTACGTATACAACAAAATAATGATGAATATGTTGTCAAGTGGTGATGCAAGTGAATGCAATAATTACAGGATATCTCTTCACCAGTGTTGTTGATTTTAATCATCTTCACAGCATGCAGAAAAAGAAGCCAATTTGTACTGTTTGACAGGACTACACTTTTGCCTTCATTACAACGAGGTTTTCACATTGTGGTATTTATAGGCTACAGTATTTAAGCAACCCATAGGAAAATTATTTCTTATTATCGAGCAATTCCTGCACATTGATAGATTATAAATGGAGATTTACCATCGCAGAAAGACCTCTGCCATGAAATTAAACAAAAATGCCTCATTATTTGTCATTAAAGCATCACACTTTGTGCTACTTTGGTTGATGTCATCACAAGAAAAATACAAACACATTGCTCATATATATAGATTATAAATATATATACATATACGTATCTATATATATAAAACAGTTTGTGTGTGTATGTGTGTGTGTGTGTGTGTGTGTGTGTGTGTGTGTGTGTGTGTGTGTAATGTTACCGATAGACTCCTAAACGGAGAGGCTCACGTACTTGATATTTGGCACAGACATGGCCATTGAGCCTGGGAAGAACATGGCTGACCTAAAAAAAAAAATTTCATAATATTTTTTTTGCCATATTTTTATCTCAGCGCATTTCAGCAAGGGATATTATGCACGGAATCTGACCGGTGGCAGAGCAGCGCGCTGATTCGCTCAGAGCGATCACGTGATGTTCCTATCCGCCATTAACTCAGTTACGCGTACGCACGTATTTCAGAGCGAAAAGCGATTGCGTTTTTTCACATTTCAGCGAGGAACATTGCCATTCACACCACATAGGTTTTTTTTTCTTTCATCTTTAGATCCATATTTTTTTCAGCGAGGAATATTATACACGGAATCTGAATCGGTGGCAGAGCAGCGCGCTGATTCGCTCATTCGCACTCATTGATGACGATCACGATCACGTGATGACGTGATCACGAATGATGTTCGTGACGCAATCACGTGATGTTCCTTGCCACCATAAACTCACAGCAAGTAGCATAGATTTTAGCATGATTAGCATTTAGCATGATTTAGCATGATTTAGCATAGATAGTAGCATGTTTCACAAAGATTTTTTTTCAGCGAGGAATATTATACACGGATTCTGACCAGTGGCAGAGCAGCGCGCTGATTCGCTCAGAGCGATCACATGATGTTCCATCCCCGCCACCAGTTGGCTTCACTTTTCACGGAGTATGAGCGTTCTATATATTTTCAATTCAGTGCGCCCGACTCGCTCACGTACTTGATTTGTGGCATAGACATGGCCATTGGGCCTTCACGGTGTAATTTGTGCGAGGCTTTTGTCCGAGTGAGCTTGAGTCGAGACGGCGAATGTACGGGTTGGGAATGTACGGGTCTCCCTTCCCCCACCCGGCAACGCCGGTACTGGAGGGCGTCACAGGATCGGTGAGTCTCCAAAATCCGCATCGTGCTGTTGCGAAGATTCAGGACGATGTCGCGATTGTTGTGCTGCTCTCCGACCATGAGAACTGCAACGTCATTGTTGACTGGCCCTCCCCTTCCCTCCCCCCTCCGTCCTCCCCTCCCCCTCCCTTCCCCCTACCCGCTCCCCCTCCCTTTTTCCCCTCCCCCTCCCTTTTCCCCCTCCCCCTCCCTTTTCCCCCTCCCCCTCCCTTTTCCCCCTCCCTTTTCCCCCTCCCCCTTCCCCTCCCCCCTACCCCTTCCCCCCTTCCCCCTCTTCTCCCTCACGTTTATACACGGAATGCCGGGTACTTCCCCCCCCCTCTCCTCCCCTCCCCCCCCTCTCCTCCCCTCCCCCCCATTCCCCTCCCCTCCTCTTCCCCCTCCCCTCCCCTCCCCCGCCCGGCAATGCCAGGTACTTCTGCTAGTATATATATATATATGTCGGGAGTGACTCCTTGATCGTAATAGAATTCCACCATCAATTTGAGAATGACAAACGTTTATTAAAAACCAAGTACACAGCTGGGAGGGAGCAAGACGTCTACAGCATGAATGGACAACATGCCAAGTCAACCTTCCTAAGGACACATCGATTCGCAGTTCGTTTATATAGAGGCACACTTTATCAGAGAATCTCCACTAGAGTCTGAGAGGACAAAGAAAACCGGGCTAATGGTCCTCCCACCGGCATCCCCAGTGGGCCATGTTCCCCACCGTCATCCGTCCTTTCGTCTTGGAGGAGTGAAGCACGCACCATTAGGATCTGGACCAGATGTGTTTTCAAGGCTCCGAGGTGACAAGAAATATAACTCACTGAAGGGGGATTGCATTCCTGGTCCTGATAAGGCCATAAAATGTATGAGGGCGTTCTGATGAGTTCCAGGTGTTGGATGTACTTTTCAGCTCACTTTCTTATTTAAACTAAAATCCAGAGTATATTTATCATAACTCAAGCGTCATTTGATTATACGAAATATAGTTAATGTTTTAACAGTCTATCAGCAAAGGTCTATGTCTACAAATTCAAGCATCCCACGTAAGGATCACATTTCACACACATATAATCCGCATTCCTGCCCGCGGCTCGAGACGCCGTTTGCGGGCCAAGGAGAGAGTTTTACGACAAGGCTATCTGGCCTGTAAAGAACGCACGTATACAACAAAGCCATCTGTTCTGCACAGATGAAGCATGTATTTCTCATTTTTTAACTATGGCAAAGCGAAAACCTTTTTATTAACTATGAAATAACAGTTTCAAACAACATTTATAACAGAGCTCGTACAGTAACAAATCAGCTACCTGACATTAACCTCCTCTTGTCTCGTCGAGACAAAGTATCTCAAGAGACAACGTGCCACATCGGGCTTTATTGAAAGACAATCGTGTAATGCGGGTATCTCCCAAGGGCGTACCGTGCGCCCATAGCGCCTCGCCCGTGCATTTGGGGAACGTGTCGTGTGGTGCGTGCTTGGAACCTGAGGGCTCAGAACATGAAAGTCCATTAACGTTTCGGATCCACAACGAAGGCGTCTGGTCCAGATGAGGTTCTGCCCCGCCAGGGGGCCCATCACCTCCCCTGCGGAACTTGCTCCCCCCACCCTTTGCAGACGCGGTCCTTGCAGATCTTCGAAGTTAATCAACGATCATGCCCATGAGATCTCTCACGTGCTGCTGTTCTGGGGAATACATAATGTTGTCAGTATCTTGTGTCTCATGTTCCTGGTCAGGGTACAGAGCGTTAAAATCCGAATCACTTGAAGCAAAGAGATCCGAAACATTTGAAGCAAAGAGAGGGACTTCCTTTATGTCAAAGTCTCCCATGGACGCCTGGTCGGCTTGCGGGTCTAGGATATCCATGTCGGGTCCCTCGACTGCCAGACCCAGCGTCGCAATCAGCTCCATAGTTGGGTCAGAAGGGGGTGTACAGCTGTGAGCTTGTAATACATAAGAGGCGTTAGCCAGTTCACGCAAGGGGCTTACAACACAAGTATCACAGTCATCACAAACATCAATACAGGCATCAGCCAGTTCCCACAAGGGATTTTCAACACAAGTATCACAGTCATCACAAAAATCAATACAATCTTCTGAAGCGCCGGTCACATCTGCCTTGTTGAAGGACCCATTCAGGTCGACGGCCTCTGTGGTCAGAACCATGGTCGTTGTCGGCGGCTTCTTCGTTTTCCATCCTGTAAAGTACTTTCTCATACAGAGGAGGACTAAAGATTTCATTAGTGCCCCCCAAATTACTACCCCGATTATCACGGCCAGTGCGGTCAATAACCACTTCACTATAGTGCCTGTCCATCCCCGGAACCAGTCAGTGAGCCAGTTAAATTTATAAGAGTTCTCGCGCGCGATCCGATCGATCGTCAGGGTGTGGCTAGTTTCCCTTAGTCTCACTATTGCGGCTGACACTCCTTCGGATGGATCAGGTATGTAAGTGCAACATTTTCCCTCTATTATTCCGCATACCCCTCCTTTCTCTGCCAGGAGCATGTCCAAAGCCACCCGATTCTGCATCACCATTGTACGCATGTGAACTACCGTGTCCAATAGTATGTCATGAGCCGTAGCGGTGTCGTTTGCCACCTTTTCTAGGGCCAAAGCCAATTTATCTATCCGGAAGCTGTTCATGGCTGTGCCCGCGCCTGGGAAGAAGAAACCTAACACCTTTTCCCATAGGCTCCCATGTAGTTTAGTGGTTCCATCTTCGTTCATGACTGACCTCTTATGTCGCCTGTCCAGGGACTTTGGATCTAGTTCGTCCAGTATCTCAACGTCAGGAAGGACTGAACCAAGATAACATGTGCCCCCCCAATTATTTGGTAAATAGGGGTAAGCCTTGTCGCCGCATATAAACATTGTCCCATGGGGTGGGACCAGGTGGGTAGATAAGCACTGGAGTCCCTTTGTCACCCCATTAAACCTACTAACCCCCCTAGAGAATGTTATAGCCGTTATGTTGGGGTTGTGTTTATCTTGCAGTACTATTCGTAGTGTAATCCCAGCGCTCCCTTTTCCCAGCTTCCCGGGGAGAGTGTAGGCGCATTCTGATTCTCCCATAAGCAAGTGGCCGGAACCCTGGAGGCAGACCATCCCTTTCTGTGGTTTGACCCAGACGGGGGCAGGCCTCTCGGCCACATGGGCAATCATTGAAGGGCGATAATTAAATTGTCGATTGCAACTCTTGCCGTTGCCAACCCCTTCTCTTTCCAGCGTGGTGACTAAACATGGGGAATCGATAGGTTGTGAGCAAAGGTCATTGAGGGACAGAGGTAGCACTATCATGTGTATTCCTGTGGTGCCTGCTTGGGGAAAGTGCATGCACGACCAGCAGTGTGTCCTATTTTGAATTGTCGCCACCTCTCTTGCCACTTTCCAATATGTGTTTTCACCCTTCTTTGGGGCCTTGTCCTGGGGGTGCGGCGTGAGTATGTATTCGATGCATGGTGTGTATTTAGTTTCGCCACTGGCCGCGCCAGGGGTCCAGACGCTGCACTGGATCTGCATAGTCATGCCTTTCTCTAGGCGTGTGCGTGTTTGTAGCTTAAAATCAGGGGTTCCCCATTTGTATCCTGGTTGGGCCAAGGTCTTAATGCTAGCTTGCCCGTTCTCCCGGAACTCTCGTCGTTTTCGTAGTACAATGCCAACGCGTCCAGGCCCTGCCGACAGTGCTAGCCATCTTACGCTTACCCAATTTGTGTGCAGGGCTTTCTGTTCGAAACATGGCAGTGATACTCTTTGTCCCCATGTTACGGTGAGGTGTCGTGTTTTGTTTTCGCATCTATTGTAATCGGAGCTTCCCCTAGCTGCTGTCGCTATCAATAGTATCATACCTATAATTAGGCCCATCATTACTGTGGTTGCTGTGGTGTAGTGTCTGGTGCTTGTATGGCCAACTTACAGTGCGTGGCGTGCATCCACGAGGTCTTGCCCTCGCAAAAGACAGCCGTTGGTGTAGTCAGCAACACCTGGACTGGTCCCTTCCACCTTGGTTCCAAGGCGTTCTTGCGGGTGAAGTGTTTTACGAGCACGTAATCGCCGGTCTGGAAGTCGTGGATGGCGTGGCTTGTTGGTTCAGGCAACGCCTCTCGTACTCGGGCGTGGATGCTGCGCGCCACATTGGACAATCCTCTGCAAAACTTTAAAAGCATGTCATCCATCACAGGCAAATCAAATTTGGACATGTCCATCGGGGCCGTAACAGGCAAGCTCATAGGTCGTCCCATTAATATCTCGTGGGGGGAAAGACCCGTGGTGCGGCCCGGGGTGGAACGAATACTCATTAACGCGAGCGGGAGTGCTTCCAGCCACTTCAAACCTGTATCTGCACAGATCTTGGCTACCTTGAGTTTCAGAGTCCCGTTGGTGCGTTCCACAAGTCCCGCTGATTGTGGGTGATAAGCGCAATGGAAGGATTGTTTCACGCCCAGTGCCTTTAGGATACCCTTAATCACCTCTCCCGTGAAGTGGCCCCCTTTGTCTGACGTCATTTTCTGAGGGATGCCGAATCTGCACATGAAATCCCGCACGAGGCGCTTGGCTACTGTCGGGGCGTCTGACTTAACGCATGGATAGGCTTCAACCCATTTTGTGAACGTGTCCACGATTACCAAGACGTAGCGGAACGACATACTCGGTTCCATGTTTATAAAATCGAACTGGACATGACAGAAAGGCCCGATTGGTCTGGGATGGCCCGCGTTATGCGGGTGCCTTGGTGGTGCCCCCCTATTGTATTGTTGGCAAACCACGCATGACCGGCACACCTCTGATGCGATTCGCGACAGTCCCGGTGACGCCCAAGTATAGTTTATCTGTTCCATCACCCCCCTCTGGCACACATGGCCATTTTGATGTCCCATACGTGCCAGCCAAGGCAGTAGTTCCTTGGGTGCTATTGGTTTTCCGTGAAGGGTCCACATCTCATTTGGTCCGGGGCACGTGGCCCCTCGTTTTACCCAGTCATCGTGTTCGGCGGCCGTTGCTGCGTTTTGAAGTTTTATAACGTCCTCATTAGTCGGTGAGGCGGTGACGATGGTGCACCCATTTTGTGAGGAGGGGGTTGGTCCTGAGGTTGGTACATTGGCAGTCTGCACGGGTGCCCCCTTTGCTCGCGTTACCATCGGCATGTTCCGTCCTACTTGTTGGTTGGCCGCTTTTCCTGCCGTTGCGTCCGCTCTGGCGTTGCCTCGAGTGACGTCAGAGTCTGTCTTTTGGTGGCCGCGACATTGAATTACCGCGACAGCGCGGGGAAGCAAGATGCTTCGGAGTAGCCCTTCAACCAGTTCGCCGTTCTTTATGACCGAACCCGCAGATGTGAGGAAGCCTCGCATCTTCCAGATTGCCCCTTTGTCGTGAACTACCCCGTGCGCGTAGGCTGAATCTGTATAAATGTTGACGGCAAGGTCTGCCGCCAAGCTGCATGCTCTAGTCAAGGCGCACAGCTCCGCCTGCTGGGCGGAAAATGTGGGTGGAAGGCGCCCGCTTTCTACCGTCTCATTATCTGAACACACCGCGTATCCGGATAGCAAAGAGCCATCCCATCCGCGTTTAGCTGATCCGTCGACGTAGTACACACTATCGGGGTTGTCGAGGGGAACGTCCTTCAAGTCCGGACGTACCGTGGAGACTTGCTGTACTACATCGACACATACGTGGGGTTCGCCCTCCTCTGGGGTGGGCATCAGTGAGGCCGGGTTGAGTGTAGTGCAACGTTTGATGGTGACGTTGGCGGCTGTAATCAGTGCTGTTTCGTATTGCATTCATCTAGTGGTAGACAAGTGTTGTGTTGTCCGCTGTAGTAACAGCGAAGTGACGCAGTGTGGCACCTGTAGCGTTACCGGGTGCCCCATCACAATGTCCGCTGTCCTTTCCACTGCGTACCTAGCCGCTGCCACGGCTTGAAGGCACACCGGAAACCCTTGCTCGACCGGTTCTAGCTTTTTGCTAAAGTAGGCTACCGGTCGCTCCTTACCTCCATGAGTCTGTGTCAAAACGGACTGAGCAAAACCCCTTACTGCATGAGTGTAAAGGGTGAATGGTTTCGCATAATCGGGGAGTCCTAAAGTCGGTGCCGTTACCAATGCCTTTTTCAGCCCCTCGAAACAGCGCATCAATTCGTCCGTCCAAACCAAGTAGTTCGGTTCTCCTATTCTGGTGGCTTCGTACAGCGGTTTAGCAAGTAGCGCGTAGTCAATTATCCAAGAGCGGCAGTAACCCGTCATACCTAGGAAGCGCAACATCTGTCGTTGCATGCTCGGCCGTGGCGATTCCATGATAGCGGTCACCCGTCCAGCATGCAGTTCCCGCTTCCCGTGTGAAATGGCATGACCCAAATAGGTTACTACCTTCCGTACAAATTGGAGCTTTCTCCGTCCCACCTTGTGGCCCTTGGCCGCCAAGGCTCTTAGCAGGGCCATGGAGTCCCCCTCACAGGCTTCCTTGGAAGGGGAACAAATCAACAAGTCGTCAATGTATTGCAACAACACCGATCCCCCCTCTAGTTCCACGTCTGCCAAATCGCGGTGCAACGCTCGGGAGAACAGGGTGGGGCTGTCGGAGAACCCTTGGGGTAACACCGTCCAGGTGAACTGGCACCCTCTAAAGGTGAAGGCGAACAAGTATTGTGACTCAGGTGCAATAGGTACGGAGAAAAAGGCAGAGCATAGGTCAATAACGGTAAAATGTGTTGCGTCCGGTGGGATAGATGTCATAAGGCCTTCCGCATTTGGTACCACTGGGTGTATGCCTTGTATGACTTTGTTCACTTCCCTCAGATCCTGCACGAACCTCCATTTATCCTGCATTGGTTTCTTCACGGGCAAAATTGGTGTGTTGCATTGGCTGTTAGTTTCCACAATTATTTTCTGTTTCACCAAAGATTGAATCACTGGCTCTATGCCCACATCGGCCTCGTGCCGCAATTTATATTGTCTCACGTTTGGGAGGGGCATTCCCGGTTGAACTGGTATTACCAGAGGTTTGGCATCGCGAATTCGCCCGACATCGTTGTCGTGTTGGGACCACAAATCGGCCGGAACCTCCTCCAAAAGATCATCGGACTCGCCCGGGCTCTTAGACACCACTCGCACAACGTGGGTGCTCTTTGGGGGCAAGTCTGCCTCTTCAAATTTTCCTTCTCTACTCTGCTCCTCAAGGGTGATCAAATACCCCTCGTCATTGTCGAGCATCGTCACTGTCCAGTGGTCCACTTCATAAATGGCGCTGCACAGAATTTCTCGCAAGCGCCCCACCATCCAGCCTACACTTTCCGCCGGCCACCCTTTGGCGGTGGTGAGGGTGACATGGGCGTCCACCCCTGTGGGATACTGAGACAACGCCCGCTGCTCCGCAGTTAGGGTTACCTCGACGCCTATTCCCTCCCGTCCAACCCATATATTTGACAATAGTAGGTCCGAACTCTTACTTATCGACCCCTTTGTCCTTTCTCGGTACTCGTCGTCATCGCCCCTGGCATCGTAGTAAGCCGTGCAGTGGGGAGGGTTGTCCTTTACGTCTGTTGTAATTTGATGTACGCGCAGCCAATCTCGCAACCCGTCGCTCCGGGAGCACACTGTGTCTAGGACGTGTGTCCAAGTGGCCAAAGCCCCTTCGTCCAGGCTCCACCAGTAAGCGGTGGGGCCGGGGCGTGACAATGCCATCATTAACAGATCGCGTTTGGATTCCGCGACGTCTACAAAAACTCCCTGCTCCGTGCATGAAATTGGGCAGCCTAAACGGCAAAGTAAATCCCGTCCCAACAAGTTAGTCGGGGCGGTGGTAGTCATCAAAAAAGCGTGTCTAGCCTCTAGTGGGCCGCACACCACTCTTACCTCTTCTGAAATAGGGAGCGCTTGGGGCAAGCCTGAGACCCCCACTATCTGAACGTTCCTATCTGTGGGGCGCAAGGATGGTAACTGCCCCTCGTTAATAGTACTGCGAGTCACGCCCGTATCGACGAGAAAGTCCACCTGTTGCCCATCCACGTCTAGTGTCAATGTCGGCTCCTCGGTTGGTGTCATAGTCAAAAGGGGGCATTCTATGGGCGGCCTGCCGGCGTCCCGTCAATAGGCTACTTGATTTCTCGGTGGCGGGTATCACTGGCGGGGCCTTCGGCAATCACGTTTCCAATGTCCCATCTGTCCGCAGCGAAAGCACGCCCCTTGTGGAGCGGTGGATGCGGGGTACCCGTTGTTATTGCGTGGACCCTGTTGCGTCGGACGCCTCGCAGGCTGTTGGTTCTGCTGTCCCCATTGTGGCGGCCCATTCCCGTTTGCTCCGTTTGGGGCCCAGTAACTTGGGGGAGGCCCATCGTTTTGGGGAGGGGGTCCCTGTGGATACCCGTTCTGGGGAGGGGGAGGGGGTCCCTGTGGATTCTGGGGAGGGGGCGTTTGTACTGCCCAGGTCTGTGGAGGGGGTGTTTGCACGGCCCAATTCTGCGGCTGTGGAGGGGGCCCCTGCATGTTCCAGTTTTGGGGAGGGGGCCCTTGTGGGTTCCAATTTTGGGGAGGGGGCCCTTGTGGGTTCCCTTGTGTCCGCATGTCGACTCGTCCACTGTCGTTGTCGTCGACGTCATTTTCGTTTTCGTTATCGTGGCCCCACTCTTCGTTGGGCTCTATCCTGGTGTTCCGATTCTGGGCCCGTACTTGGCCTCGATTTCCCTTCTTATTTTGGTTAAGTTGGGCCCGTTTTTCCTGGACAAGCATTTGCAATATGTCGTCCTTTACATCGGCCTTCTTATCGTCGCCGTCGCCACATTGCTCGGCCGCTTCAACTAGTTGGTCGGTTGGGGTGTTTCTCCACCCTATCATAGCCGTTTGAATGCGCTTCCTAACTGCCGGTCTCATCCCTTCTACCATAAAATTGTTCACTACAGCGCGAGGGAGATCTTGTGCCCGCACCTGGCCCAGTCCTCCCCACTTTAACACTGCTCTTTCTACCCTCTCTCTCCAATCGATTGCTGCTTTGGCATGTTTCTGTTTTAGGCCGTATATTTTATTCCAATCTGGCCCCGCGGCTGGCATCAGTGCGGTGTATACCCTGGTCAACAATAGGTCGACAAGGGTATTCCAATCGACGAGGGTCTGGGCCGGGGTTTGGGCCAGGGTTGGTGCTACATTTGGCCAGCGTGCGTGTATTTTGGCCTGGTCCCACACCCGCGCGGGCAATACAGCCTTCCCCATATGGCAGACGTCCTGCCAATCTGCGCCTGTATTGTGTATCCACAAACGCATAAATTCCGGTATCTGACCGGGCTCTTCGGCCAGCAAGGTTCTCACCCGCTCCTGCATAGACGCCAAATCTGATTCTCTCCAGGGTACCCTGATGTTAATGGGTCCCGCCGCTCTCAGTCCTATGGTTTTTAAGGGACACATCCCGATTGTAGGCTGTGGGTTCTCCGATTCCGTGAACCCTTCCAATGAGGGGTACAGTTCTCCTAGGCCTACTGGAGGCGCGAACCCGCTGTCCGCCCCACTAGCCTCTTGTCCTCTAAATGGATTACCCGGGCTAAGGTGAACCTGAGGGGCGGCTGGTCTAGTTCTCTGGGGGTCTAACCCCTGGGGAAACAGGGGCGGGGTGGGAAAGGTGGCGCCTGTGGCCCGGGGGCAGGGCTCAGGGCTTGGGGGGGTAGAGGCATGGTAACTACCTCCCCTACCGCGGGGTCTTGGTCCGGATTTTGGACGAGCGGCATTAGCCGCTGATTTGCTTGTTTGACCACCTCCCTAATTGTTTTGTCCTGAACTTTGTCTGCTTGTTTCTTTTGGCCCTGAAGCTTCAGTACTTCCCCTGCCAAGCTAGCCTGTCTTGAGGCCGCCAGTCGCTTCATCCCTTCCTTTTCCCACCACCCATACACCTTCCAATAATCGGGTGGGAAGTGTTTCCTCTCTTTCTCTAGCTTATCCAAAGCTCCGTACAGCACTTCCAATTTGTTGAGTGCAAACGATCCCTCCTCTGGCCAGGGATTACTCAAATCCTTAGTTAATACAGCCCAGTCCTTTCCTGGTCTTACCGCGGCATAATGATGCCTTTTAAACATGAAAGATGCCGGGGTACCCTTAAGGGGCTCCCCCTCTTTCGTTGGCTTGTTTCCCATCTTATTGCTCTGGGCTGATCCTTCCTGGAAAGTTCTTGGCCACCGGCGCAGCCTTATGGCTGTCCGACCTCACGTTTCCCCCTCCTCCTTGCTAACTGTAACATTATCCTTAATGTTATCCTGCGAAAATTCTATTCTTAACGTTATCCTTAATGTTATCCTGCGAAAATTCTATTCTTAACGTTATCCTGGTGAATTTAACAAAGGCTTGTCATTCTGAGGCTTAAAAATAGCCTTTACTTACAATTTTCGTTCGGAGAGCAGGCAGGGCAGATGGCAAGGGAGCGGACTGAGCCCGCTCAAGGGAGGGAGGTTCAAATTTGGAAAATCAGCCCTTTGATACAAGACAATGCTCACCTTAAAACAAATCAGCGTGCCGGCGCCGGCCTCAGGCAGCCTCCCTCCTGTTGTTCGGGGTCCGCTCCTCTCGTCCTCCTCTGCTGCAATCCGAGTCATGGCACCATAAAATGTCGGGAGTGACTCCTTGATCGTAATAGAATTCCACCATCAATTTGAGAATGACAAACGTTTATTAAAAACCAAGTACACAGCTGGGAGGGAGCAAGACATCTACAGCATGAATGGACAACATGCCAAGTCAACCTTCCTAAGGACACATCGATTCGCAGTTCGTTTATATAGAGGCACACTTTATCAGAGAATCTCCGCTAGAGTCTGAGAGGACAAAGAAAACCGGGCTAATGGTCCTCCCACCGGCATCCCCAGTGGGCCATGTTCCCCACCGTCATCCGTCCTTTCGTCTTGGAGGAGTGAAGCACGCACCGTTAGGATCCGGACCAGATGTGTTTTCAAGGCTCCGAGGTGACAAGAAATATAACTCACTGAAGGGGGATTGCATTCTTGGTCCTGATAAGGCCATAAAATGTATGAGGGCGTTCTGATGAGTTCCAGGTGTTGGATGTACCTTTCAGCTCACTTTCTTATTTAAACTTAAATCCAGAGTATATTTATCATAACTCAAGCATCATTTGATTATACGAAATATAGTTAATGTTTTAACAGTCTATCAGCAAAGGTCTATGTCTACAAATTCAAGCTTCCCACGTAAGGTTCACATTTCACACACATATAATCCGCATTCCTGCCCGCGGCTCGAGACGCCGTTTGCGGGCCAAGGAGAGAGTTTTACGACAAGGCTATCTGGCCTGTAAAGAACGCACGTATACAACAAAGCCATCTGTTCTGCACAGATGAAGCGTGTATTTCTCATTTTAAAACTATGGCAAAGCGAAAACCTTTTTATTAACTATGAAATAACAGTTTCAAACAACATTTATAACAGAGCTCGTACAGTAACAAATGAGCTACCTGACATATATATATATATATATATATATATATATATATATATATATATATATATATATATATATATATATATATATATATATATATATATATATATATTGTTACAGACGTGGCTTGGATGTTATTTACCGAGCGGTTTTATGGTATGACCACGTCTGCACAAGTTACCCGATTGTGCCCGAACGTTGACTAGTCGCGCGATGCTGGCTCAATAAGAAAAAGAAGACACCCGGCTGGATTACAATAACACAATACGACACCAAGGTTTCGATTCTCAAGACCTCCGGAGGAGATTATATTCGTACGGAAAGGTCAGATTACAGGGGCTAGAAGTATAATCACAGAAAGACAGGCACTTAGACACACTCTTATATTAACCCCGGACAGACGACAGACAAACGGGACAACGGCTGACTCACACGGGGGTTTGATGGCTAGGAAAGGCAGGATCGATGGCTCCAGGTCCTCCTGGGCTCGGGGCAGGGTACAGTACGGTCCGGTCCGGTCCAAAGATGCGGGGAGGTCTCGTCGCGCTGGGGGTGGCGGTGGCTTCTCTCTCCAAGCTGAGGCGCATCTGACGTCACATCCGGCGCGGGGCCGCGTATATCCGGCGGGGAGTGACACGCCCTCGGCTCGTTAGCTCCGCCCCAGATGGAATCGGCACGTTGCTTCTCATTGGGTGCGTGGGGGGGTTACTGGCTCCGCCCCTGACGAGGAGCTGACAGCCAGCCCCTTCGGGGTAACGCCGTGGAGCGCATGGTCATGGCAGGTAACCGAGCCGGTGTGAGGACGCACACTCCCCGCCCCTCTGTTGTTGTAGTCGTAGTTGTAGTTGTAATTGTTGTTGTAGTTGTTGTTATTGTTGTTGTTTGGGGAAGAAGATGGGAGGAGGTATGGGAAAGGTCCTAAACTCACTACTGATGCCATATAATCACATTCTGGTGCAACGAAGAGTCATAATTAATGGAAACGAGGCCTTAACTGACATAGATTAAGAATAACTAGGAAGATGTCCGAAAGTTGTCTACGTGTGGTGCGGTGGACCTGGGCACGACATTTAATGGGGGAATAAGGGGAAGGTCGGCTCTACTGATTGTTATTTACATGCAATGGGACTAGGGAATGGGGGATTGGGGAAAGTTGGGGAGTATTGGAGAAAATAGGGGAATATTTACAAGCGGATATGGAGGCCAAATTCCATATTCGCAACATTGCACCCTTCTCTACCCTCGGGGCGTCCCGACCCGATAAATTTTTACCTACTTTAGTGTGGCACGCAATGTAGTTCCCTCTACTATTAACTCTACCCTGAGTGCGACAGTTTTACAGATATTCACAAATGAGTAAATATGTCCCCCTGTGACGTTGCACCCTTCTCCTCACAGAAACACACCCACAGGATAACCGAATCCGGAAAGAATCCTCAAACTAAACATACAGCCGGTAGGGAGCATTATTTACAAGACTACGCTGCTATTTACACTACGATCCAGGACCTGTTTTTGGAGGAACACATGCAGATGTTATGCATAGAGAGAGAGCGCGCTTGCCAGCATCGATACACCAACCCACGAGTGCTCTGTGGCCGACGGCCTTTAATAACGTGCAGAGCACCCTTTCCCAGCATCAAAAGCACCACCCCACCACCAATCGGTGCAGTCACCATTGTTCATTGGAATAAAAATAAATTCGACAACCCCTAACCCTGCAGGTGTCTCTTGCTCTTCTTGTGGTGCACTTGGTGTTAATTAACAGTGGTTCACCTTTATGGCATAGGTGCCACGTTGACCCATAGGTCCATCCCCGGGTGGTGCTTGGCCGCAAACGAACTGCGGTCCATTGTGGGTGGCCACAAACATTGCGGTCCATATGGTGTATCGATCCCGGCAGCAAACAGCGAAAGTGCAGGCCCACAACTGCGCAGCCAGCACCTCTCTCTCCTCTCTCTCTACCCCAAAGCCAGATCCTCGGAGGTGGGAGACAAAAGAAGAAACAAGTGAGTAAGGTGGTAAGGGCGCAAAAGTGCACGCAATGTAAGGTGATGCACACTGGGGGCACATGGGAACCAGGTGAGACAGGTACGTTCCTATCGTACGCCCCCCCCCACCAGGTAACCTACATGGCCCCTCCCTTACCCCTTACTGCATCCACAAAACACAACACTACCCATAAACATCTACTTTACAAATCGACAAACATCCCTACTGTCTTCCCCGTTCCTCCCATAAACCAAATTCGTCTTCTCTCCCTCCTAACCAATCAAATTTGCCATTTTCAACTCTCATCAAAATTTGCCATCTCCAACTGCACATCAAAATTTGCCATCACCAATTCATCATCAGTCCCTCCTAAGGAGGGAGAGATGGAATCACCCCAATGTCTCATCCACGTCGTGATGCGTCTCACAAATCCACAGCAATCTCATTTCCTGCACACAGAACAAAGAAAACACAGGTGTGGAGTCATCATCATCACCACAGGTAAGTGGCTGCGTATGGTGCGACAGGTTCTTCAATCCTAACTATTTCCTAAATGACTTTAACAACTTTACACTACCCGGGGTCTTCCTCCGGCCAAACCATTGGCCCTCTTACACTATGGGTTCTAAAAACCAATTCCCATTGGCCAAACTGTGGTGCTCTTCAATTTGGGGTCTCACTCCCCCGATTCATCTCCCGGTGCCCTCGTACAATTTCTGGGCTGTGGCGTGTACCTCTCCCAGTGGGTCTACCCACCTGCACCCCTCCACCACTGCAGTTGCCTCCGAGCTTACCTGCTCCTTACCCTAACCTATCTACCTGGGGAAGGCCCTCTGGCGCTCTCCCCACTCCGTGCCCTCTCTGGCACTGGGCTGCCCGATCCACACCCGGGATCCTCAGGCACCCACTCACAACTACCGGCTCCCAGAGCCCACCTGCGGCCTCACCTGGCCGACATCCTCACAGTGGTGGAGTGCCCAACCAACTACACACACTAACAGGCTACACGCCCAGCCATTTCCACAACACTAATGCACCCATCCACAACACCATTCTGCAACCGCACCACAAATGCCAATATCCAACCACAATTTACCTGCACCCTCTACCTAACACTTACACTACCCGCCCCGGGTATCCGTGATGGGGGTCCACTCTTCCCCCATTCACACCTTCACACCATGCACACCACTCCGTACCACTTACTCCAACTCTCTCCACACACCTGTATTTGCACACCTGTGCTCTCACACCTGGTGCCACCTGCACCCTTCTCTCCCCAAGCGCATTCGCGCTGATCCACACACTCACTACTCATACACTGCTCCACACACCTGTCCAGTTGCACACCTGTGCAATCACACCTGTTCAATTCTCACACACACACACGGCATCATCTCAGCTAACTACTCCCTTCTGAAACTTGCGCTTCCCAGTCGTCCCTTTAAACTATTGCGCTCCCTTGTCATTATCATCCACACTAATCTACCTGCGTCCCCACTACAGGTATCAGTCACTAACTAAACTTAACGTCACCTAATGTCAATCTCTTCTAGATCCCTAACAATATAACCTAACCCACCCGGGCTAGTTTTCACTGCCATACACCCCATAAGCTATTGCTCCTTTGCCCCCCCATGGGAAGGGTGGCAGGGATGCCATCCCACCACATCGGGGGTCTCTCACTACCAATTTTGCACATCAAATTTCAACAAATCAAAAATTTGCCAATCATCTGCCAATCACTACTGCCAATCCTTTGCCAATCATCAAATTTTGTTTTTCTCTAATTTTGGGTCCAAAACACTAACCTCATCACCCAGTCGACTCACTAATACCTCTCGGTGCGCCAATCCCTGTCCAAAGCCCGGCTTCGTAAAGCCAAGCAATGGATGCTGGTTGTTTTGTGCCTGCGGCTGGATGCGTCCGGCATTCGGGGCAGGGACGGGGGCTTACCCGGGCCGAGATCCCACGCACCCCCTCGGCGTGGAGCCATCCAATGTCCCGATCTCGACCTGCCGGCACGTCTCCACAACACGTGGTCGCCATGACGACCCTTCCTATCCAGCTGCCCGCTCCACCTAGTGGAGCCTGGACGCGGCCGTTCAAAGCGAGGCCCGGCACGCACCGAGGGCCCGCTTCGGCTAAAAGTCGCTCTAACCTCTAAACCGTGTAACGTCGATGCTTCACCTGCATGCTTACACCCCGCAGCCCGTTCCTTGCTCACACATCCAGCCGTGCCCATGCTCCTCGTACCTTTCCTTACACACCCAGGTACACCCATTCCACTCACAGCCTTGGTCACACACCTGACCACCGAACACTTTGGCACACATTCGTTGGTAGCACACCTCACTAACACACCTCTTCGCGCCCCCTCCTCTGTCACCTCCTCTGTGACAATCACAGGGGTACTCTCATTCGCACACCCAACCACGTGCCTCACCACCAACTCCAGCGTGCATTCCCACTCACGCTCTACCATTCCAGGTGTACATCCTTCCATCCCAGGTGTACATCCTCGCTCACCTGTCACAACCAGCTCACTCTCCTTGTCACTCTCACTACTCTCACCTCCACTCGTGACAACGCACTCACCCTTACTCTTGACAGCGCACTCTTTCCCCATGCACCTGTCCGTTACACACCTTTCTCGCGCACACTCTCCTGTTACACCCTCTGTAACACTCACCACAGGTGGACACTCTTCCTTGCTTCTGACAGCGCACTCTTTCCTCATGCACCTGTCCGTCACACACCTTTCTCGCGCACACTCCTGCGCACACTCTCCCGTCACACCCTCTGTAACACTCACCACACCGCGCTTCCATGTGCTCCCTCGCACACGCGCTACGACCGACTCATTCTCGCCAGCACCCTCACTCCTTGGCACGCACTTTTTCCTCACACACCCCAGAGTCGGACTTTCTCGCACACCTCCTCTTTCGCACACCAGACCTGTCGCACACTTCACCAACGGCCTCTCACGAACACCCGGGTCTATCTCGACCCCCAAGCTTCTTAAATCCCCTGGCGCATCATACGCACGACCATATTGGTCACCACTTACACCGGGTCCTCTTCCTCTTCGCTTCTCCTCCATCACCTGCGAATCCCTCATCCGGTTAATGAGCACATCACGATCCAAACACAGACTTTGGACCAATTCTTTTATTTCCTCCTTTATCTCTTTCTTATCCTCTCTCCGTCGCTTCTTAATTTCGCTCACCCCTTCTTCCACTTCTTCTAATTTGTGCCTCACCTCTTTTATTCCCCGGTACGTCTCCTCAAGCTCGTCCTCCAAGGCTACCTTGACCGTTTCCATGTGCGTCCTCACCTGCCGGTCCTTCGTCTCCATAACCTCTATCACCTCGTCCAGCCTCGTTGTCAGTCCCTCACGTACCATCTGACATTCCCTCTTTGTCGCTATCAAGTCGTTTTTTATGTCGTTTTGTGTCGCTTTTAACCCTCCTAATACCGCAGTGTTCCTTTGAACCTGCTCCACTAACTCCGTTTGTCCCACCGTCAGCTGCTCCACCTCCTGCGTCAGGTCCTCTATGCCCCCTTGTAACTTTACAGTCCCCTTTCTCACCTCTTTCTCCATGCGCTCCTTACAGTGCCTCACCTCCTCGCGCACTCCTCCGACCTCCTCACTCACTCCTCTTCTGATCTCCTCTCCCATCACTTGCATCTCCTGCCCAGATGCCACCCTCATCTGCTCCATTTCCTCCCTGTGAGCATCCAGTTTGGTTTCTACCCCCATTCTGACCCCCTCTATCTGCTGCTCCATTTGTTTAACTTCCCTTTCCGCTTGGTCCCTCATGTCCCTCAATTTGCCTTCCATACTGTTTTCTAACCCCTCTAACCCATTTTTCACTCCCTCTATCTGATTCTCCTGGGCAGCCATTCTATTTTCTACCCCCGTTAACCCATGTTTCACCTCTTTTATCCCGTTGTCTAACCCCTCAAAATTATTGTCTAACTTCCCAATTTTCTTGTCTAACTCCTCAAAATTATTGTCTAACTTCTCACCGGTACCCCTCGCTTCGTCCCTCATTACCCCCAATTGCTCACTCCGAGCCCTCGCTTCGTCCCTCATTACCCCCATTTGGTTTTCCAATCGCTCACCCTGAGCATCCATCCGGTTTCCCAACCGCTCATTATCAGCCCTCGTTTCCTCCCTCATTTTCTCGCTATTCTGGGCCATAAGGGCCTTCATTTGTATGAAAAAAAGGCCCCAATCCATCGGGGGCGCTGCCACGGTCGCTGGCGCGGTGATCAGCGAGGCGCCATTTTGCGCGCCCGCTTCTTCGTGCGTGACGGCGCTATTTTGCGAACCTGCCGCCCTCACTGCTTCGCTCTCCTCCTGTCCCTCATTTTGGTCCTGGATCGACCCTACCTCACTCTCCTTTACCGGACCCCAGCTGTCTTGATCCGCCATAGCGCGACTTTCAAAATTCGGTTTTTTTTTTTTTTTTTTTTTCGTAAAACAAATTCAAATTTCGCCGTTATAATTTCGCGCGGGAAACGCGCTCCGAATCGTTTCGGTCGAGCGCCGTACGCGCTCCGGCTCGATTTTCCCTCCCAAAATTTGGGCCTAACTAATTTAGTCCCGGGTTCGAATTCCACTCCTCGACACCAATTGTTACAGACGTGGCTTGGATGTTATTTACCGAGCGGTTTTATGGTATGACCACGTCTGCACAAGTTACCCGATTGTGCCCGAACGTTGACTAGTCGCGCGATGCTGGCTCAATAAGAAAAAGAAGACACCCGGCTGGATTACAATAACACAATACGACACCAAGGTTTCGATTCTCAAGACCTCCGGAGGAGATTATATTCGTACGGAAAGGTCAGATTACAGGGGCTAGAAGTATAATCACAGAAAGACAGGCACTTAGACACACTCTTATATTAACCCCGGACAGACGACAGACAAACGGGACAACGGCTGACTCACACGGGGGTTTGATGGCTAGGAAAGGCAGGATCGATGGCTCCGGGTCCTCCTGGGCTCGGGGCAGGGTACAGTACGGTCCGGTCCGGTCCAAAGATGCGGGGAGGTCTCGTCGCGCTGGGGGTGGCGGTGGCTTCTCTCTCCAAGCTGAGGCGCATCTGACGTCACATCCGGCGCGGGGCCGCGTATATCCGGCGGGGAGTGACACGCCCTCGGCTCGTTAGCTCCGCCCCAGATGGAATCGGCACGTTGCTTCTCATTGGGTGCGTGGGGGGGTTACTGGCTCTGCCCCTGACGAGGAGCTGACAGCCAGCCCCTTCGGGGTAACGCCGTGGAGCGCATGGTCATGGCAGGTAACCGAGCCGGTGTGAGGACGCACACTCCCCGCCCCTCTGTTGTTGTAGTCGTAGTTGTAGTTGTAATTGTTGTTGTAGTTGTTGTTATTGTTGTTGTTTGGGGAAGAAGATGGGAGGAGGTATGGGAAAGGTCCTAAACTCACTACTGATGCCATATAATCACATTCTGGTGCAACGAAGAGTCATAATTAATGGAAACGAGGCCTTAACTGACATAGATTAAGAATAACTAGGAAGATGTCCGAAAGTTGTCTACGTGTGGTGCGGTGGACCTGGGCACGACATTTAATGGGGGAATAAGGGGAAGGTCGGCTCTACTGATTGTTATTTACATGCAATGGGACTAGGGAATGGGGGATTGGGGAAAGTTGGGGAGTATTGGAGAAAATAGGGGAATATTTACAAGCGGATATGGAGGCCAAATTCCATATTCGCAACAATATATATTGTTACGGTTTTCCGCCGCCCTTCCTACCCTTACCAAGGGGAGATTAAGCCCCTTGTTCTTTCTGGGCCGGCGTAACCGAGACTTGAAACGCCCCTCCCGGGCAAACGCAAGGTAGGGTTTCGGGACAAGTCTCGCACGTACCTAAATACCTGCGCCGCCGCGGAAGCGGGGAATCAAGCCTCGCACGAGCCACGTGTAATTTGGGTACACCGAGCGGATTGCGTACCACGTGGTCCGTGCAGTTACCGTTAGTATTGGAACCCGATTCGAGCGGTTCTATTCGTACCACGCTTAGTCAATGATGGAAAACACGAGACGGTCGAATAAAGGAAGAACACGATTTAATTATTATTTACACAAGTATGTACAAGTCGGTAGAAAGCAGAGAGACACAGAGCAGCCTTAAGCAGTCATATAAAGCCCAGACATGGGCCCGATCACACTCACAAAGGGGAATTGCAGGTAGAATGGTGTTCACGCGCTGCCTTGGCCGTCCAGGAACGGCCCCGCCCGGCATGGCTCTCCACGGTCACTGCACGTCTGTTGATGAAGGCAAGCAGGTGGTGGAAGGGATCCTTGTAGCGCGTCTCCCGAACAAAGGGCAGATGAGGCAGGAGGGAAATGTACGCGTCTCTCGCCGGCTTGGCGGTTTTCCACAGCACGTTTATTTGCCGGCGCGCTATCACTCGCGTAACCCAATAGAGGCTCGGCCTCAAGCTCAACCAAGCATCCAATTTGGTATGAGCGCTTATAACTTAGTTCATGCACGTCTTCTCTCTTGTACAACACTCAACACTCACAGAACTTAGTCAAGCGCCTCCCTTCGCAGAACTCCTCAACTCTCACAGGACTTTAATAACTTGCAAGCTTGCCCCTTCGCAGAACTGCTGTGGGGGCTTCGCGCAACGGGTTTTATTGCCACGCCCTGAGCCCTCTCGAATGTTCCAACCACACCCTGTGACGCAGTGCCGCAGCCACTCCCTTCGAGCCCTGATTGGCGGCTCGCGCTTACCGTCAGCTTCTCCGCCGCCCTCATTCGGTCTTGCCTTGATTTGCCAGGCCTGCCTCATGTTAATTCGTGCCAAAAAGCCAAAGGCAGCATGAGGAGGCATAAGGCAATGGAGGCGGCATAAGGCAATGGAGGCGGCATAAGGCAATGGAAGGACCTATTCTCATTATTCTACTCAACGCAAGACGAACACAGGAAAAGGACTATTCTCACACATACGAAGAAATAACTGAACTATCGCGAGGCTACATGTTGTTGTTTGACTAAACTATGAGGGGGAAATTTAGCGTTTATGGTACAAACTCAAAACCGCATCAATATATATATATACAGACTTGGCATTTAATATGGAATATTTTTTTGTGGGGGTGAACTTACTTTTCAAGATGTCTTAAAACTAAAAGTTCATTGGAATTATGTTGAAATTATTCGAGATTTTGTTAATGTGACCTTTAAAAGAAACAAAAACCACATTTGACATTTCGAAATAAATAAATTGATCCTTGAAAGTGATGGAAACTGATATCGAACTCAATTCATGGACAGTACTGTGTTAAACTTCTGTACGTTTTCCAGAAGTATCTCTTTATTTTGCACATTAGCCAAAAATTTTTTTAGCAAAAACAAAAGTTAAATTACGACTGGGATTACGGACAGTAAAATTCCAGTTCATTACCTCGTGTAACCCCCACGAGCATTCAGGAGAGCACGTACACATTGAGGCATGCTGTTCACGAGATTTGCCAAGGTTTGGACAGGAATCGCTTGCCATGCAGTGACAATAGCCTGCTGCAATTCACACACAGAGGTCGGCTGCTGGTCCAAGTGGTCGATTTGACGCGTTAATTCTGCCCACAAGTTCTCTATCGGATTCATATCCGGGGACATGGCAGGCCACTCCATATGCTCTACACCACGGTCAGCAAGAAAGTGTTGGATCATGCAAGCACGATGAGGCGGTGCATTGTCATCTTGGAAGACAAAGTTTCCTCGAAAGGCTGCACGAGCAAATGGAAGCAATGTTTCTTCCAGAATGGCCCTGTACTTGAACTGGTTCAGGTTTCCATTCAGAACAACCAGGTCAGTTTTGCCCCCTGCATGAAAAGCAGCCCAAACGGTCACCCCACCACCTCCAGCTTACAATCTATACAATCTTTGTTGAAGGCTTCATGCACCTGTCTGCGCACTCGGACGCGGCCATCTTGACGATAGGCCAGAAATCTAGACTCGTCACTGAAGATCACGTGATTCCAGTGTCCTGCCTGCCATTGACGGTGCTCTCTGGCCCACTGCAATCGGCGCTGGCGGTGTTGTCTGGTCAGGCGTGGCTTTCTCAGGGGACGCCTGGCACGATAGCCTGCTTGAACCAGTCGTTGGTTGACTTGCCTTCTGGATACAGGCACATTTGTCAGTTGCTGCCACTCAGCCCTAAGCCGATTAGCTGACTTGGTACGGCCATTGCGGACTAACCGGTGCAGCTGGCGATAATCCCTCCTTGTGGTTCTGCGGGGACGTCCTGGCCTCGGTATTGGAGTAGGGACACCCCTCTGAGCATTTCGTTTCAGGATCTTTGACACCTGACCTTGAGTGATGCCATACTGCCGAGCAATAGCACGCTGTTTCATGCCGTAATTTCATAAAGCCACCACTCCATGACAAACAGCATTGTCAAGTTGACGGACCATCTCCAGAGGAAGCGGCAATAACTTTTGTAGACGTGCAGCAGTTGTTTTCCACTAATACAGAATGCAACAACCCTTGTATACCCGACTGTGAAGCCAATCATCAAAAGCACCTGTCCGTACATTTTGCCACGCCACCTGTGATATAATCCTGTTGTTGACTTCTTGCTGCGACAGACAATCAGTGACATGGTTCTTTTAACAAATAAATCACCAAAGTGTCAAAGAAACTCACTAGATTGATATATTGAGTTAAGAAAGTAAACCTAAGTCAAGAAAAAAAATATATTCCATATTAAATGCCAAGTCTGTATATATATATATATACTAGCTGAGGTACCCGGCTTCGCCCGGGTTGAATAAGAATAATACAAATATATGATGAAAAGAACATGTATATTTTAGAGCAATATCACAGTACATTTTCTACATGACGTTTTGTCAATTTTCAATTTCTCAAAACCTCTTGGTATACAACATTTCTGGTTTTCTTACTTGGTGCCAAGACATAAAGATTGCTTGGTTTTCCAACCCTCGAGCAGCCCATGTACAGCTGGCCATGGGAAGTACCCGGCATTGGCGGGCGGGGGAAGGGAGGGGAGGAGGATGGGGAGGGGAGGGGAACGGGGGAGGAGGGGAGGAGAGGGTGGGGAGGGGAGAAGAGGGGGGCAGGGGAGAAGAGGGGGGAGGGGAGAAGAGGGGGGGAGGGGAGAAGAGGAGGGAGGGGGAGGAGAGGGGAGAAGAGGAGGGAGGGGGAGGGGGAGAGGGGAGGGGGGGAGGAGGAGAGGAGAGGGGGGAGGTGGGAGGGGAGGGGGGGAGGGGAGGGGGTAGGGGGGAGGGGGGAGGGGAGAGGGAGGGTGAGGGGAGGGGGAGGGGGGAGTGGAGGGGGAGGGTGGAGGGGGGAGGTGAGGGGGAGGGGGAGGGGGAGGGGGAGGTGAGGGGGAGGGGGAGGGGGAGGGGAGGTGAGGGGAGGGGGAGGGGAGGGGAGGTGAGGGGAGGGGGGGAGGGGAGGGGGAGGGGAGGGGAGGGGGGAGGGGTGGGGGAGGGTGAGGGGTAGGGGAGGGGGGAGGGGAGGGGAGGGGGAGGGGGAGGGGGAGGGTGAGGGGGAGGGGGAGGGGGAGGGGAGGTTTTAAATATATTTAAAAAATATATTTAAAATAAATAAAATAGTACGTAAGAATTAACAATAAAATAAGCTATAAAACAATAAAAATACAATAAAAACACATTAAAAATATTTTTTTAATGTACGTACAGTATACGTATGCGTAGCTGCTGGTTCTCATTCAAAACAAAGGCGACGCCATATGCATTTTGTCCTGTGCTCCGGTCGCGTGCTTGCTTTGCCTTTCGCTGTTATTTTTGTGATTATTCCTTTACTGTGTCTGTGTTAGCCATGGGTCCTAAGAAGGATAGTGCTAGTGTTTCCAAGCGTAATGTGGTTACGATGGAAGATAAGTTAAATCTGATTAAAAGGTATGAAAAAGGTGAAAAAGTGTCGGTGATAGTCATTATGTCTTTATGTCACCACCAAGTAATTCAAAACACCTCACCACCACATAATTCAAAACACCTCATCACCAACTAATTCTAAACACCTCACCACCACATAATTAAAAACACCTCACCACCACGGAATTATAAATACCTCACCACCAATTAATTCAAAACACCTCACCACCATGTGATTTAAAAACACCTCACCACCATGTGATTTAAAAACACCTCACCACCACGTCATTTAAAAACACCTCACCACCACATAATTCAAAATACCTCACCACCACGTGATTCAAAACCACCACAACGTTATTAAAAACACTTCACAACCACGGAAATAAAAGTTTGAGGGAGTCTTTAAGTGAGAACACAGACACTGCCCAGATGTGTAGATATATAGATAAATGACTGTACCCGAGTTGCCGTTTTGTCATGATTTAAACCAATCATAATTCAAACAATTATTTTGCGCAAATGTATTTGTAATATACGTGATATCACATTTTATAAACAATTGAAGTTGAAAAAAAAAAGATTTCCCAAAAAAATTAAAATAAAAAAAATTAGAAATTTTTTCAAAAGAAATACCCTTAGGACATACCGACGGGAGAAATATGATGCATTCCAGAAATTTGGTACGATTTCACAAAAGTTTGAGAAAGTAGTTCAGTGACAACACAGGACAACACAACACAACACAGGACAGACACTGTACAGATATATATATATATATATATATATATATATATATATATATATATATATATATATATATATATATATATATATATATATATATATATACAGCAATACCCCGGCCTAAGTCATTAATTGGTTCCATAAGCCGTGACGTAACTCGGTTTTGGACGTAAACCGGGCGTAATGTCTTTAAAATGCCTTAAAATGAAGACAAACACCGTAATTCGTAAAACTAGAGTAAATAACTGGAGGAGGCTGCAGCTTCGCCCTGAATCTTTGCCGCTCCCCGTCGGGAGTCCCTCCGTTGTTTTCTATCGGTCGGGTCTTCTCCTCGAACGGGGTGACCGGCACGGACGTGTCGACCGTGAGCTGGCTTGTGTGCCGAGTGGCTCCGTGGCCCGCTTCACCACGGCGTGCTTTACCCAACGTGTCCAAGCAGTTTCACCGGTGGTCATGTCGTGTCGTCTGTGACGAACGAACGAGCTCAGGGTTCTGTGAACCCGGCCGCCCTGGGGATCGACGCTCGCCTCCGAGTCGTAGGCGTGCCCTGTCTTTCCTCGAGCGGCCGAAGTTGCTTGCTTCTTTATTTTTGGACGATGTGATATACGCAGAAACGACGACGTACAGGCAGGCATTTGCAAATCCAAGCACATGTGCACATGCACACGTCGATCGGTTCTTTACAAGGATATGCATTAACAACAACTTGCTACTCCCTGCACCACAGATGTCAATTTCCAAACAATTTACCTACACCCTCTACCTAACTTTAAACTACCCTCCCCGGGTATTCGTGAAGGGGTCCATCCTCCCCCATCCACTCCTTCGCACCATGCACTCCACACCACTCAATCCACACTACTCACTCCACACACCATTTATTCCCACACACCAAGTATTCTCTCCATTTATCCACTAGCACCCCATGCAAGTCAATCACTCAACACCATTACACATGTCCTCAATACACCACTCATACACTTTCTCCGGTCATCCCAGTCCATTTCCCCCTTTCACCAAGTTCAACGATAACCAGATTCTCACACACACAACAATCCTCGACCAATGCCTCATTTCACCAAGTTCATTCCAAAGATCCTCATTCAATTCCTCATTTGCGCCTAAAGCTCATCCTCATACTCACACACATGATACACCAAGATACACCAAGAGCGGCTTCAGCTTGAAGTCACCGGTGCAATTACCCCCAAGCATTAGCGTTAGCCGCTCCTTCGCGACTTTGTAGCCTGGCGTAAAACGCATCATAATAAAGGAGATGATGATGTAGGAGTA
This sequence comes from Myxine glutinosa, assembly GCF_964187855.1. NCBI lineage: Eukaryota > Metazoa > Chordata > Myxini > Myxiniformes > Myxinidae > Myxine > Myxine glutinosa. Next base: position 50,779,513 of record NC_136264.1, on the reverse strand, counting down.
ACGTAAAGTCGCACATAATGACGTTCGCTGAACTGAAATTTACTCTAGAAGAGTGGCGTAATGTCGGATTTGACGTAGGTCGGAATGGCGTAAAACGGGGTATGACTGTATATATATATATATATATATATATATATATATATATATATATATATATATATATATATATATATATATATATATATATATATATATTGTTGCGGATATGGGATTTGCATCCATCCATATCCGCTTGTAAATATTCCCCTATTTCCTCAATACTTCCCAACTATCCCCAATCCCCCCATTCCCTAGTCCCATTTTCTGTAAACAACACTCTGTAGACCCGACCTCCCCCTATTTCCCCCATTAAATGTCGTGCCCAGGTTCACCGCATCTCATGTAAGACAACTATAGGACATCTTGCTAGTTATTCTTAGTCTATGTCAGTTAAGGACTCGTTTCCATTAATTCTGACCCTTCGTTGCACCAGAATGTGATTGTATGGCACCGTTAGGAAGTTTAGGACCTCCCAATACCTCCCCGCAGCTCTTCCTCACGGTTCAGCAACAACAACAACAACAACAACAACAGCAACGGCGGCGGCGTGCACAGGGAGTGCGCGTCCTCATTCCGGCTTGGTTGGTAGGGGGTGTTGGGAGGGCATGAGGCCTTCCCAGCGAGCCGCCATCGAACATGTGCTCGACGGGGTTACCAAATAGGGGCTCCCTGTCAGCTCCTCGTCAAGGGCGGAGCCCGGTAACCCCCGCACCCAATGGGAGCGGCGGACCGGTCCCATCTGGGGCGGAGCCAACCAGCCGAGGGCGTGTCACTCCCCGCTGAGCATGCGCAGGAAGAGGGAGGTGACGTCAGATGCGCGCTGAGCTTGGAGAAAGAAAGACGCCACCTCCGAGCGCTGTGAGGCCTCCCTGCATCTCTTGGACCGTGCTTGATCCTGTCCCCGAGCCAAGGTGCACCTTGTGCTATCGAACTACCTGTCCTTCCCTGCCATCAATCCCTGTGTAAGTCAGCCTTGTCCCGTTTGTCTGTGGTCTGTCTGGGATAAAATAAGATTGTATTTAAGTGCCTATCTCTTCTGTGCCTTTACCTCACTACCTTGTAATCTACCCCTTTTCTCCCCCACTGTAATTATATCCTCCTCCGGAGGTCTTGAGAACTGTACCCCTTGCGTCGTTTCATCTATCCCAGTCGTTGTGTCCTTTCCATCATTGATTTAGCATTGCGCGATTTGGTCAACGTTTGGGTGGAATCGGGGTCTAGTCGGGGAATAACTGTTAGGTCGCGGTAATACACCACCGCTCGGTCGAAATAACATCTAACCGCGATCCGTAACAATATATATATATACATATATATATATGCATATATTATCGCGTCCCTGGGGTTAAGACCCCTGGGTGACGGATGACTGAAACGAGCTTCACTCTGAGGTGTATTTCGAACTTGGAGGTAGTGACACGTGCGGGATGGATGGTAGCAAGGGCTTACCTGCATGGAGTTCACTGGGCTTCCTCGAACCCACCATTAATAAACGAGACAGAACACCAAGTGACATGCAACAGATAATGGCTTTATTAAAATAATGCAAGGGAACAACGAAAGGTAAACAACACACAGCAACATGCATTTTAAGTCCATTTTCCCTGCAAGAGCGGGGGTTAGCCTTGCGGTCCCCATGACAATCTTCTCCATTTTGTCCTATTTTCTGCATCTCTCCTTGTTAACCCCCTTGCCCGCATTTCTTCTTCCACCATCTTTAGCCAAGTCTTTCTCGGTCTTCCCCGTCCTCTACTTCCTTCTACATTAATTTCCATCACTCTTCTCAACCAGTCACTTTCAGCCTTCCTCAACACATGACCAAACCATCTCAACCTGTTCCTCTTCACAGCATCAATCACAGGCAATATTCCCATCATCTTTCGCAATTCATCATTTGTCTTCCTCTCTCTCAACGATACTCCGCACATCCATCGAACCATTCGCATTTCCACCATTTCCAGCCTTCGTTGCTGCTCTACGTTCATTACCCATGTCTCGCTCCCATAAATCATAACACTTCTCACACATGCAGCATACACCTTTCCCTTCAGCTTCAGCGACACTCCCCTCCTCATCAGCACGCCACTCAGTTCCCGAAACTTCTTCCATGCACATCTCACTCGAGCAACCGTTGCCGAGTCTGATCCACCTTCTCCATTCAGCATGTCTCCGAGGTAGCAAAATGTTTTCACACCTTCCAGCTTCACGCCGTCTCCAAGATCCAACTCAACATTTCCTCCATCTGCAGCTCCCTCTGTGCACACCTTACATTTGAGTGTAGCTGCCACACTGGTAAATGACCCTCTCAGACCACTACATTTTTGATGAACCCACTCAGCGCACATTGTACATTGAATGGAGTTCACTCCGACACCCTTCCTGCACACAGCACACGGCCACTTCCCAGTTCTTTCCACTTCACCACATGCTTTACCACTTGCCATCACCTTCGTCTTTCCGATATTCACCTTCAGACCTTTTGTCTCCATACATTCCTTCCACTTGTTCATCTTTTCCTTCAGTCCATCCATACTTTCCGCAATCAACACCAGATCATCTGCATACAACAACTCCCACGGTAAACCCTCCTTTACGTTCTGAGCCAGCACCTCCATTACAGCTACAAATAGTAGTGGGATTAGTACGGACCCCTGATGCACTCCCACCTTCACCTCAAACTCACCACTGTTCCCGTCCTTCGTCCTTACAGCTGTGCGCGCTCTTTTGTACATTGCCATCACTACTCTGATCAACCATTCCTCCACTCCTAACTTCCTCAATGCCCATGTCAATACTTTGCGTGGAACCCTATCGAATGCTTTCTCCAGATCAACAAACCCAAGAAACAACTTCTTCCTCTTCTCCATGTACTTCTCCTGCAACTGCCTCACAATGAAAAGCGCGTCTGTCGTTCCTCTTCCTGGCATAAATCCAAACTGCATTTTGTCGATCTTCACTTTCTTCCTTATCCTCCTCTCCAACACCCTTTCCAATACCTTCATTCCATGCTCCAATAACTTTATCGCTCGGTACGAGCCACACTCCAGAGGGTCACCTTTCCCCTTGTATAGAGGGACGAGGGTACTCAGTTCCCAATCCACTGGAATGCGGCCTTCTTTCACCACCAGATTACATATCTCTGTCATTCTCTTCACACCCCAACTTCCTGCTGCCTTCAACATATCTCCCACAACTCCCGTTGGCCCTCCGGCTTTTCCACTCTTCATTGCTTTTATCGCTTCCTCAACTTCCTTCTCAGTTATCTTCTCTGCCGGTCCTAAAACTGGGTTACTCCCTATGTTGCCATCCCATTCATTCTCTGTATTCAACAGCATTTCCATATATCTTTTCCATCTTCCTTTAATTCCATCTGGGTCGACAACAATTTGTCCCACTTCATCCTTCAAGCAACTCACCCCCATCACATCACACCTCTCTTTCGCTATCTGCTTTGCAATCCTGAATACTGCTTTCTGACCCTCTTCCGAATCCAAGCGTTCTCCGAACATTTTCCTACATGCCACCTGCGCCTTTGCTACCTCTTTCTTTGCAGCCTTCCTGGCTGCCTTATAACTTTCATGCTCTGCTGTTTCTGCTCCCGTACCCTTCGCCTTCTGCCACTCCTTGAACTTCTTCATCTTCTCCTCATTCCTCTTTCCAACTTCATCATCCCACCACCATGTTTCCGAGTGCCTCGGTGGTCCTTTTGTCCATCCACATACCTCACCAACGGCTCCCAACAGACTAGATTTCATTGACATCCATCCACTTTCAAGCTCAACCACATCATCCTCTTCCCTACTCAGCCTCTCTTTTAATGCCTCCCTTACTGTCACCTCTTTCAACCTCCACACCTTCATTCTCGGTTGGTACTTCACCCGCCGAGGTCTCCTCGCACCTTTCACCCTTATGTCGCAGACAACCAAGTGGTGCTGTGAAACAGCCTCCTCCCCCGGGATCACCTTTGTGTCCCGAGGTGCCCCCTATCTCGCCTACGCACCATCAGGTAGTCAACGGTTGTTGTCGACCCACCTGACGTGTATGTAACAAGCTTATTATCCTCTTTCTGGAACTGAGTATTTCAACAAATCAGCTCCATCCGCAAACTCCAAAATCCTTTCACCTTCTCCATTTCTCACACCATATCCGTAACCCCCCTGAACTCCCTCAAAACCGTCCATACTCCTTCCCACATGTCCATTCAGGTCTCCTCTCACCACAACAACTTCCTCATCTTTCACGTTTTCCATCAGCTTCTCTATCGCACACCAGAACTTGTCCTTCTCTTCATCGCTTCGACCAACCTGCGGAGCATATCCCGAGATGACGTTCACCAAGAGCTTTCCAATCATCATTTTCACCATCATCAACCTATCACTCACTCTAGTCACACTCACCACACTGTCTACAAACTCCTCAGAAAACAGGATACCAACACCATTCACGCCCTCCGGGCACCCTTGCCACACGAACAGGTATTTCTGTCCCTGCCTACCCTTCACCATTCTCACACCACTTCCCTTCCATCTCGTCTCCTGCACACAACATATGTCCACTCTTCTTCTGACCAATACTTCTACCACTTCTCCTGATCTCCCTGTCATTCTCCCTACATTCCATGTCCCAAACCTCAGAAACCGATCTCCACTTCGGGCTGCACCCTGCCCATATGTACTTGTAATTGTCATGGTTCTCTTCTTGAGGCAATGTTTTTATGGCCGGATGCCCTTCCTGACGCCAACCCTCTTAGTCGTCTCTTACGACACGCAGGGATGCGGTGTACCTATTCTGACCAGGGTAAACACTGGGAAACGTTTAAAACATGGAAATTCTGGGGGGGGGGGGGGGGGGGGGAGGGCGGCGTCAGCATCACGTCTGCGGTTTAAACATATTCCAACAATGTCCAAACAGAACCATGATAACTATGAAAAACAATCTGGGAAAAGTCTCCAAGCGAGAACGTGGATTTGAGAAAGAAGGAGCAGAGGCGGAAGAAAAACGAGATACAGGGGGCGGTGCACAAGTCGAGACGAGGAGGAGAGCGAACAAGCACGTGTCCGGGAGGAGAGAAAGAATCAATATAGAATTCTTTGTCTATCCGTTTGTCCTGTTTTTAAAAACGCCGGACAAAGGGTAAGATGCCCGCGAGAGGCAGGGGGGAGAAAAGAAAATCAAAGAAACAAGCAAATACTATGAAGGAAAGAACTTACACTCACAAAACACCGACGGGGGGAAGGGAGCCTGAAAAGACTAGGCCGCGCACAACGCGCGAATAAAAAACGACCAATCACACACAAATCCGCAACAACCACAAAACCAAAACTAAACAGAAACACACAACAACACACACACAACAAAACAACCAGCGGAAACCCGACAAAGACACGCATGGGAAAACACTCAAACTTCGATGCCGTGGAGAGATCGAAGCAAGCCTCGTCGCCCGAGGGACCGGAAGTGAAGAACAACGAAAGGTAAGGTAAACTAAAATTCCTAAATGACGGTCCCTCCACTCCTCAGATACGAACAAGGGGAAAATAAAAGTAAAATAACATAAATAATGTTTATTCGTGCAGCCATTTAGCTCCAGTCTCAACGAGGGCTTGGTGGTCGTCACAGGAATCGTCGGTCGGAGAAATGGCCACGCGCTGACCTGCTCAGGATGGTGGATAGCCACGCTTTCGCCACGCCACAAATGTGAGGTAATTCGGGCAAAGCCCCCTCCTCACAATCAACCGCTCCACCAGCACCCTCCTCACAAATTTGCCACACCGCTCCTTCTCTGTACCAGGTCCACACAGGCTCCGAACTCGTTCCACCAGCACACACAAGCCAAAATGCGACCGCCTTTCACGCGAGCCAGAACAAAGATAAAATGCGACCGCCTTCAACGAACGCCAGCACCATGTGAGACCAAGATGGCGAGACGGCTTCTTTTTGCTATCCTAGCTCTCGAATGTTCCACCGTTGACGTCACACTCTGTCCAATCACCAAGCTCTGTTCATCACTCCATGGCTCCTTAACCAGTTACGAAGCTCGGGGTGTGGCCTGTCAATTCTGATCCCCCGAGGCGGAGCCTAGCCGTCCTTCGTGAATATTTGGCTGGGTGGGATTTGGCCTCTGCTCCTTCTTTCTCAAATCGAAGATTTTTCAAGTATATTGGTCGGTTGTGTTTGTGACTCTGTTTGTTTGTTTGCTTGTTTGTTTGCTTGTTTGTCACCGGCCTACAGGTCACAATTTTCAACCGATCTTCACCAAACTTCACCAAATGGTAGAGTTGGTCAAATGCCAGAAGCCTATTGTTTTTGGGGTCAATAGGTCAAAAGGTCAACATAGGCCAAAGGTCACCAAATTTGCTAAATTTCTAAAATCCCCAATTTTCATCCGATTGACTTGACATTTGAAGACCACTTGCATATCTGGTCACTGAATTCAACCACTAAGTAATTTTGAGGTCAACATAACATAGGCCAAATGGTCAACATAGGCCAAATTTCTAAAATTCTCAATTTTCATCCAATTGACTTGAAATTTGGAGAGGACTTGCATTGAATTCAACCACCAAGTATTCTTGAGGTCAACATAGGCCAAATGGTCAACATAGGCCAAATTTCTAAAATCCTCAATTTTCATCCAATTGACTTGAAATTTGAAAAGGACTTGCATATCTCGTCACTGAATTCAACCACAAATTATATTTTAGGTGAACATAGGTCAAAAGGTCAACATAGGCCAAATTTCTAAAATCCTCAATTTTCATCCAATTGACTTGAAATTTGAAGAGGACTTGCATATCTGGTCACTGAATTCAACCACCAAGTATCTTTGAGGTCAACATAGGCCAAAAGGTCAACATAGACCAAATTTCTAAAATCCTCAATTTTCATCCAATTGACATGAAATTTGAAGAGGACTTGCATATCTGGTCACTGAATTCAACCACCAAGTATTTTTGAGGTCACCATAGGCAATCATGTCACATTGAAAACTTTTGGGGGAGGGCGTATTTTGCAAGTATCGTGCTACGCATGACGTTTTCTTGTTACTTGCAAAATCGAAGATTTTTCAAGTATATTGGTCGGTTGTGTTTGTGACTGTTTGTTTGTTTGCTTGTTTGTTTGCTTGTTTGTCACCGGCCTACAGGTCACAATTTTCAACCGATCTTCACCAAACTTCACCAAATGGTAGAGTTGGTCAAATGCCAGAAGCCTATTGTTTTTGGGGTCAATAGGTCAAAAGGTCAACATAGGCCAAAGGTCACCAAATTTGCTAAATTTCTAAAATCCCCAATTTACATCCGATTGACTTGACATTTGAAGACCACTTGCATATCTGGTCACTGAATTCAACCACTAAGTAATTTTGAGGTCAACATAGGCCAAATGGTCAACATAGGCCAAATTTCTAAAATTCTCAATTTTCATCCAATTGACTTGAAATTTGGAGACGACTTGCATTGAATTCAACCACCAAGTATTCTTGAGGTCAACATACGCCAAATGGTCAACATAGGCCAAATTTCTAAAATCCTCAATTTTCATCCAATTGACTTGAAATTTGAAAAGGACTTGCATATCTCGTCACTGAATTCAACCACAAATTATATTTTAGGTGAACATAGGTCAAAAGGTCAACATAGGCCAAATTTCTAAAATCCTCAATTTTCATCCAATTGACTTGAAATTTGAAGAGGACTTGCATATCTGGTCACTGAATTCAACCACCAAGTATCTTTGAGGTCAACATAGGCCAAAAGGTCAACATAGACCAAATTTCTAAAATCCTCAATTTTCATCCAATTGACATGAAATTTGAAGAGGACTTGCATATCTGGTCACTGAATTCAACCACCAAGTATTTTTGAGGTCACCATAGGCCATCATGTCACATTGAAAACTTTTGGGGGAGGGCGTATTTTGCAAGTATCGTGCTACGTAATGTCTGGTTATGCTGTCAGCGATTATGGCTGATGGAATGGCGGCCCTTTTTGATGAAATAAAAACGAAGGGAAAATTCACAGGGGCAATTACACACTGGGGGTTATCCTTAAGCCCTACCGAATTAGCATAGCTCCACCCCTCGTATGGAGACACATATACGATCTTATTATATACAGATTCCCTACTTAGTTACATCGAGATGGGCTTCTTCTCCTTCACGTCATGCGGACCATACTAAAACCTACACATTCCTACTTTTCTAAGGTATTTCATATGCCTACCCCCACAAACGTAACAATTTATATTTATATATATATATATATATATATATATATATATATATATATATATATATATATATATATGATCAAGGCACCTCCTAGCTTTAATGGTGAGCACGAGCCACGAATTATGTCTCACACGGTAAATACCGCATAACCCGCAAGGAACCAACAGCCTGTCTGCCACACAGACCATCGTTCCCACCAGTGCAAACCAAAACCAGGGGGTGCGGTGCGATCGGCGGGGATAATAATCAACGAACATAACAGCGTGACGAGCGCTGTCCCGATCTCCTGTGGACCGAAGTCCTAGACCAAAGCGTCACCTCCGACCCAAAGGGTCTTCTGGAGGCCTCAGCCCGGCCACTCTGTCAACAGACAGAGATTTATTCATTGGTCCCCATTGGCTAAACATCAAGCAGAGCCGCCAATCCAGATTTCGGGCTTATTGACCCTCGTCAGGACGGCATACTGCAAAAAATGTAACCAATGAGGACCAAAATCGTCTAGGACTTCGGTCCACAGGAGATCGGGACAGCGCTCGTCACGCTGTTATGTTCGTTGATTATTATCCCCGCCGATCGCACCGCACCTCCTGGTTTTGGTTTGCACTGGTGGGAACGATGGTCTGTGTGGCAGACAGGCTGTTGGTTCCTTGCGGGTTATGTGGTATTTACCGTGTGAGACATAATTCGTGGCTGGTGCTCACCATTAAAGCTAGGAGGTGCCTTGATCATCTTAATAGACGATTTTGGTCCTCATTGGTTACATTTTTTGCAGTATGCCGTCCTGACGATGGTGCAAATCGGACCTGGCAGGAGTAATGCCCTGCTGGTGGATTAAGGGGTCTTACTCCTATTAAGAGGAGTGGTCCCAATTGTATGACCATGCATTGTGGCCCTTCGGGGGCATGATGCATGTGTTTGAATGACCATGTGCTTCCCCCTCGGGGTTGAGGCGCATGTGTATTGTTATGGGGACAGCCTTGTTGACGTTGTGCCTTGGCCATGGGGTCAAGGTGCATGTCCGAGGCTGTTCGAATGTTTGACTTTTTACCTTTTTTCACAAGCAAAAAAGGCAGGCCTTGACTGGGGCCCTAAAACAGTCAATAAGCCCGAAATCTGGATTGGCGGCTCTGCTTGATGTTTAGCCAATGGGGACCAATGAATAAATCTCTGTCTGTTGACAGAGTGGCCGGGCTGAGGCCTCCAGAAGACCCTTTGGGTCGGAGGTGACGCTTTGGTCTAGGACTTCGGTCCACAGGAGATCGGGACAGCGCTCGTCACGCTGTTATGTTCGTTGATTATATATATATATATACACAAAGAATTAAGTTAAGCACCCCCCCCCCGTTTTTTTACAACCTCGCACATTACAAGTTTGTTGTCGTCAAAACAGTGTAATATACCCATGATATTGCTATATTTTCTGGAGAAGTGATATTATGGTCACATAAAAACATAACAATCATGCCGTTTTCAATATTTTATTCTGCATAATTTAAGGTGAAATTTTTTGGGAATTTTAGGCATATTTTCACCTCAATTTAATTATGGAGCTATAGGTCCATCACGGACAGTGTGGATGACGTTTATGTTTTCTAACGTACAGTCATTGTTCTGAGAAGACCTCTAGCGATCTTTGCGTCAATAACGTCAATAACGTCAATAACGTCAATAACGTCAATAACGTGTAATGTCAATAACGTGTAAGTGATGTCAATAACGTCAATAACGTCAATAACTAATGTCATACCAATCATTATTTGATCTCACATACCTTAGAATATATGCCAATGTATACATATACACAAAGAATATATATTAGGGGGTGCTTACCTTAATTCGTTGTGTAGGGGTGCTTAACTTAATTCTTTGTGTATATATATATATATATATATATATATATATATATATATATATATATATATATATATACGTATATATATATATATATATATATATATATATATATATATATATATATATATATATATATATATATATATATATATATATATATATTTGTGCAGTGTCTGTCCTGTCCTGTGTTGTCACTGAACTACTTTCTCAAACTTTTGTGAAATCGTACCAAACTTCTGGAATGCACATATCTCTCCCGTCGGTATGTCCTAAGGGTATCTTTTTTGAAAAACTTTCCAATTTGTTTAAAAAAAAAATTGGGAATTTTTTGGGAAATTTTTTTTTTCAACTTTAATTGTTTATAAAATGTGATATCACGTTTTTTACAAATATATTTGTGCAAAATAATTGTTTGAATTATGATTGGTTTAAACCATGACAAAACGGCAACTCGGGTACAGTCATTTATCTGTATATCTACACATCTGGGCAGTGTCTGTGTTCTCACTTAACGACTCCCTCAAACTTTTGTTTCCGTGGTTGTGAAATGTTTTTAATAACGTTGTGGTGGTTTTGAATCATGTGGTGGTGAGGTATTTTGAATTATGTGGTGGTGAGGTGTTTTTAAATCACATGGTGGTGAGGTGTTTTGAATTAATTGGTGGTGAGGTATTTATAATTACGTTTAGTTTCAGGCGCACAATGGCAGACTCACGCACGCTCCCCTCGGCGCCAAGTGACGGAACAGTCCTCGTGTGGGAGACAAGGGGGGGGGGGGGAAGACAGATGAGCGAGGGGTAAGGTCACAAGGGTACACATCAATAAAGGCAATGCAAGGTGAGGTGCGTATGGAGACGGAGCGGAGAACAGCTCGTCCCTACCGTACGTCACCCCCCCTGTCACCTACTCTACCCTTGCCCTTACCCCATATATTTACAACATCTACACATTTACAAATTCGTCACTACTGTCACGTCTTCCCCATATTTCCCCTATACCAAATTCGTTCCCACAATCCCTCTGACCAAATTTGCCATCACCAATTCATCATCAATCCTCATAAGGAGGGAGAGATGGAACACCAGCACAATGTCACACCCACGTCATGATGCGTCTCACAATCCAAAACATTTGCACAATAAAATAAAAACAACAAACCATGGCATGGTGTGGAGTACCATCGTTACCTCAGGTGAGTGGATGTAGATGGTGCGAGGAGATTCTTAATCCTAACTATCCTCTAAATGACTTTAACACACTTTACACTACCCAGGGTCTTTCCCTGCCAAACCATTGGCCAACTTACTCTATGGGTTCTAAAAACCAATTCCCATTGACCAAACTGTGGTGCTTCATCAATTTGGGGTCTCACTCCCCCGATTCATCTCCCGGTGCCCTTGCACAATTTCCGGGCTGGGTCGTGCATCTCTCCCAGCAGGTCTACCCACCTGCACACCTCCACCACTGTAGTTGCCTCCGAGCTTACCTGCTCCTCACCTAACCTATCTAATTGGGGAAGGCCCCTCCTGGCTCTGTCACCCCTCGGTGCCCTCTGGCACTGGGCTACCCGGGTCCGTCCTCCGGATCATCGGGCCCCATCCACAACAACTCTACCGGCTCCCAGAGCCCACCTGCGGCCTCACCTGGCCGACATCCTCACAGTGGTGGAGTGCTCAACCAACTACACATACTAACAGGCCACACGCCCAGCCATTTCCACGACACTAATGCACCCATCCAAGCACCATTCTTCCACACGCACCACAGATGCCAATATCCAACCACAATTTACCTGTACCCTCTACCTAACTCTTACACTACCCTCCCCGGGTATTCGTGATGGGGGTCCATCCTCCTTTCCCCCATCCACACCTTCGCACCATCCACTCCACCCCACAGTTTCCACCATACTCACTCCACGACCATCCATTCCATACTCCATATATTCCATACCATTTATTCCATACAACCATTCTCCATTCACCTGTAGTTGCACACCTGTGCAATCACTCCTGGTGCCACCTGCACCCTCCTTCCTCCCTGGACCATTTGGTCAACACAGCACACATCACCATCACTCAAACACTGCTCCATACACCTGTCCAGTTGCACACCTGTGCAATCACACCTTTTAACCACAATCATTTACTCATACCCTGCTCAATACACTTTCGATCCTCACACACACGGCATCATCTCATCTAACTACTCCCCTCTGGAACTTGCGCTTCCCAGTCGCCCCTTATATTATTGCGCTCCCTCGTCATTATAATCCAACTACCCTCTCTATGTCCCCACTACCGGTTCAATGTTGCTACCTAAACCTCACCGTTACCTACGGTCAATCTCTAAGTCCCTACACACGATATCCTAACGCTCCCGGGCTAGTTTTCACTGCCATAAACCCCATAAACCTAGTGCTCCTTTGCCCCCGCTGTGAGGGATGGCAGAGTTGCCATCCCATCACATCGGGTATCTCCCACTATAAATGTTGCTCACCAAATTCCAGCCAATCAAAAATTTTCCAATTACTGCCAATTCTATTCACTTTTCTAAATTTCGGATCAAAAACACTATCCTCATCATCACAGTCCGCTTTATCTGAGCCTCGGTGCGTCGTCACATCATTAAAACTCGGCTTCGCAAAGCCGAGCAATGAATTCGGGTGGTTTGGTCGCCTGCAGTTGGATCCGTCCAGCATTCACGACTCTGGGGAGGAGGCATGCTCGGGCCGAGGTTCCACGCATCATCGCGGCTCTGTACCTTGCGGTCCCGGGCCCGATGGCTCACTCTCCCCCGGTCGGAACCCCGCCCCCGCCAGGGGGCTCCGTCCGCTTCCTCCTACTCGCCCTTGAACCGGACCGGTCGCCTCGCCCGACAAGGCCCGGACTCGACCGTGCGGGGCGGGGCCAGGCCCGAATCGTGCGCAATGCCCCGAAGCGGGGCGACGCAGCATCGATCCGCGCGAGGCTTCGCATCCAACAAAGGGAGCCCCGTGCGAGGCTTCGCATCCAACAAAGGGAGCCCTGCGTGAGGCTTCGCATCCAACAAAGGGCCCCGGGCACCAAGCTATCCGTCGCCCTAGCTGCTAACCCGGTCAACGTCGATGCTTCACTTGCATACGCGACCCACTTCACACTCACAAAACCTGGCATCTCGGCGCCTCCAGTGCATCCCACACACTCCGTCCATTCCACCAACGCACTCCCTGTTACACACCACACCTCCCGCGCACCTTCTTGCGCATACCCGCCGTTCACACACCTCTCCTCCGTTACGTCCTCCGTAACACTCACCATGGGCGTGCACTCTTGCATCCACCCACTACCGCGCTCCGATGTGCTCCCTCGCACTCGCGCCACAACCAACTCAGGTGTGCTTTCTCGCACACCCTCGCCGTTCATCCCATACGTGCATCCTCGCACCCGCTCCACCACCAACTCACTCCTCGTGTCACACTCTGTACACCCCGACGTGCATTCTCGCTCGCACTCGGTTTCACACTCGCACTTCGTCACACGCTCACCCCTTGACGCACACTTTTTTTTCACACGCGTGCCATTTCCACTCACACGGGACCCTTCACCAACGCCCGGGTGCCATATCGATCCCAATCGCGCGACAATCCTGTTGTCGCCAAACATCCTTCCACAAAATCTCCCCGCACAATACACAGCACGACTCACCTGGGGGATCATTTTCTCCACGCGCACCTGCAAACTTCCATTTGGGTTAAGCACAGCATCGTGATGTGAGCAGGGACTTTGAGCATTATCCATCTCTCCCTTCAATTCCCGGGCTACCTCCGTCGTCTTTTCAATTTCAACCATACCCATTATTTCTTTTTCTTTATTCGCCTCAACGACAGCTGGCTTTAATAAAATTTTCTCTCCTACCTCAGCGGTCGCCGGCTGCCCCATACCCCGGGTCGCGATCTCAATACTCGTCATTGTACCCGCGCTTTCCTCCGCCTCGCTCAACCAGCGCTTCTCGACCCGCGTTACCTCCTCGTGCACCCCTGGGACCTGCTCGCTCAACCTGCGGTCTCTGTCCCTCTCCGCTTCCCCAGTTATTTCTTTAATTTGGTTTCTGGTACCCCTCGCTTCGTCCCTCATTCTGTTTTCCATTTTCTCACTATCAGCCCTCATTCTGTTTTCCATTTCTTTCATTTCCCGGCTAAATTTATTCCTTTCTTCCCTCTGCTCGGCCATGTACGCTAGGCATTGTGTCATGAACTGCTGCATGTTAAACTGCTGCATGTTAAAGCCCGCTGGTACAGCGGGCTCGGCTACCGCGCGTTTGTGCGAGGCGCCATTTTGTGCCCCTACAACCACGTGTGCGAGGGCGCCATTTTGTGCACCTGAAACTCCCTCAACCACATTGCCATTGTTCTCCTCTTCCATTTCTTCCCTCTGGTCCTGGGTTACCCCTAACCCCTCTTCTAGTTCCCCCACCGGCATCCGATCACCTTGACCAGCCATGGCACGATTTCCAAATTTAAGATTTTAAATAAAACAAAATTTTGGGCCACCCGTAATTTTGAGCGCGCTATTCGCGCTTCAGGTCCGAATCTCGCTCCTGGCACCAATTGTTGCGGACCGCGGATAAGGTGTTGATTTGCCGAGCGGATGGCGACCGTGGCCCGAACTATTAACAATGGCTAAGACCCGATTCCTTAAATGTGGGCCAAATCGTGCCACAGATATTCAATGAGGGAAAAGACAAAGACGACACGGATGTGAAGAAGAAGAAGACGAAAAGGGTTTGAAATACGAATATGATTTATTTACTATTTACACAATTGAAAGAAACCAAGGAGGAGGAAAGATAAGAAAATAATTTACAGAAGAAGAAGAAGCGGACACAGTGAAAATTGCTAGCTTATCTAAACAGGCTTAACTTATACCCTGGACAGAACACACAAAACAAACTCACGTACACAAAAGGATGGAAGGACAGGAATCGTTTGGAGGGATGAGCAGGTGGAATCACAGGGCACAGCGAGCAGGTCCACTCCGGGCGGGAAGCGAGGAGCCGGTAGCTCCTTGTATTTGGCTTTACACCGCACACCGGCAGGGTCACTCGCTGCCCCGTCAGGGCTTCACGCGGCTGGTTGAAACGGGGCTGGTTGAAGCGGCTCTCTGCAGAACTCAGCTGGGTCACGCATCTGCCGTATCTCTGATGCAACCTTTCTTGGAACCTTGAGGCAACTCTTTCTTGGCACTTCTTGCAACTCTCTCTTGGCACTTCTTCCAACTCTTTCTTGGCACTTGTTGCAACTCTCTCTTGGCACTTCTTCCAACTCTTTCTTGGCACTTGTGTCAAAGGCTTCCTCGCGCGCTTTTTATAACGCCGCGGGCAATCAAGCCGCCGGCCTCCAGAACACGCCCATCGGTGAGCTCGCCTCGGCCCTGATTGGTCGGCACGGGCCCTCTGGCTCCACCCTTGATGACGATGGGCGGGCACGCCCAGGATTCGGCAGCTCCCCCCCCCCTTCTTCTCCAAGCCGACCTCGTGGCTAATGGAGTCGCGGTGAAAATCGCCCAGCAGCTGCGGCGAATGCAGTTGGCAGGAAAGGCTTTGGGAATGGGAATGAAAGGGGATCTACCTTATTTCACTTGGTGCAATGGAGAATGTCAACTAGTGGGAACGGAGCCTTAACCTAATACACAGAATAAGGAAATACTGTCAACAAGGGGAAAATCTATGATTGGCTAACGTGATTGTTTATGACCTAATTACGGGACGCACTTTCACCTTTATTACACAACTGGAGGAAGGAGGGTCCACAATAAAAAAAAAAAAAAAACAACAATCCTCATATCCACAACAATATCTATCTATCTATCTATATATATATTATATATATATATATATATATATATATATATATATATATATATATATATATATATATATATATATATATATATATATATATATAAAACAGTTTGTGTGTGTGTGTGTGTGTGTGTGTGTGTGTGTGTGTGTGTGTGTGTGTGTGTGTGTGTGTGTAATGTTACCGATAGACTCCGAAACGGAGAGGCTCACGTGCTTGATATTTGGCATAGACATGGCCATTGAGCCTGGGACGAACATGGCTGAGACCATATTTGACGAGATCCATATTTTTTTATCATATTTACCTGAGCGCATTTTCAGCGAAGTACCCGCTAATCTCAGCCAGTGCGAGCAGCTCGCTGATTCGCTCAGAGCGATCACGTGATGTTCCATCCCGTCACACGTCACACGTTTGCACGTGATTCAGGGCGAAAAGCCATTGCGTTTTTCACCTTATGCGACCGTGTTTTGTGTCGATTTTGTGCGATATGATTAAATTTTAATTCATATTTCGTGTTTACGAATTCGAATACGAAGGATTTCCCCTTTCCCCTTTCGATTCGAATACGAATCGAATACGAGTTTGAGTCGAGAGGGCGAATGTACGGGTTGGGAATGTACGGGTTGGGAATGTACGGGTCTCCCCTCCCCCCCCTCCCCCCCCCCGGCAATGCCGGTACTTCTGCTAGGATCATGTGATGTTCCAACTTTGCCGCATAATCTCACAGTTATGCATTCGCACGTAATTCAGTTTTTTCACATTTCAGCGAGGAACATTGCCATTCACACCACATAGGTTTTTTTTCATTTTCATCTGATATTTGTGATTTATTTCAAACAAACTGTATTTACCATCGACACGGCCATGTATTCCTTTTAACGTTATGCAAAGTACATAAATTGTGTGGATTACATCATTTCTGGATGTGATCAATTGCCAGTAACCATCGATATCCCTCTCCCCTCCCCTTCCCTCCTCCCCCTCCCTTCCCCTCCACCCTACCCTCTCCCCTTCCCCCCTCCCTTTCCCCTCCCCTCCCCCTCCCTTTCCCCCATGCCCCTCCTTTCCCCCTACCCCTTCCTTTCTGCCCTACCCCTTCCTTTCTGCCCTACCCCTTCCCCATACCCCTCCCCCTCCCTTTCCCCCATGCTCCTCCCTTTCCCCCCTACCCCTTCCTTTCTGTCCTACCCCTTCCCCTCCCCCCTCCCCTCCCCCTCTCCCTCCACCTCCACCTCCCCCTCCCCTCCTCTCTCCCCCCACCCTCCCACTCCTCTCCCCCTCCCACTCCTCTCCCCCTCCCATCCCTCCCCCTCCCCCTCCCCCTCCCATCCCTCCCCCTCCCCCTCTCCTCCCCTCCCCCTCCCCCCTCTCCTCCCCCTCCCCCCTCCTCCCCTCCCCTTCCCCCTCTCCTCCCCTCCCCCTCCCCCTCCCCCTCTCCTCCCCTCCCCCCCGTTCCCCTCCCCTCCCATCCCCCTCCCCTCCCCCCTCCCCCCACCCTCCCCTCCCCTCCCCCCTCCTCCCCTCCCCCACCCCTCCCCCTCCCCTCCCCCCACCCCTCCCCCTCCCCTCCCCCCACCCCTCCCCCTCCACTCCCCCACCCCTCCCCCTCCCCTCCCCCACCCCTCCCCCCACCCTCCCCCCTCCCCTCCGCCCACCCCTCCCCTCCCCTCCCCTCCTCCCCCTCCCCCCTCCTCCCCCTCCTTTCCCCCCTCCCCTCCCCCTACCCTCCCCCTCCCTTCTCCCTCCACCCTACCCTCTCCCCTTCCCCCCTCCCCTTTCCCCTCCTCTCCCTCCTCCCCTTTCCCCTCCTCTCCCCCTCCCCTCCCCTCCCTTTCCCCCATGCCCCTCCCTTTCCCCCCTACCCCTTCCTTTCTGCCCTACCCCTTCCCCATCCCCCTCCCTTTCCCTCATGCTCCTCCCTTTCCCCCTACCCCTTACTTTCTGTCCTACCCCTTCCCCACCCCTCTCCCCCTCCCCCCTCCCCCTCCCCTCCCCCTCCCCTCGCCCTCCACCTCCCCCTCCACCTCCCCACCCCCTCCACCTCCCCCCTCACCCTCCCCCTCCACCTCCCCCTCCCCCCACCCTCCCACTCCTCCCTCCCCCCACCCTCCCACTCCTCCCTCCCCCACCCTCCCACTCCTCCCTCCCCCCACCCTCCACTCCTCGCTCCCCCCACCCTCCCACTCCTCCCTCCCCCCACCCTCCCACTCCTCCCTCCCCCCACCCTCCCACTCCTCCCTCCCCCCACCCTCCCACTCCTCTCCCCCTCCCATTCCTCCCCCTCCCCTCCCCTCCCCCTCCCAATCCCTCCCCCTCCCCTCCCATCCCTCCCCCCCCATCCCTCCCCCCTCTCCACCCCCCTCCCCCTCCCCCCTCTCCTCCCCCCTCCCCCTCCCCCCTCTCCTCCCCCCTCCCCCTCCCCCCTCTCCTCCCCCCTCCCCCTCCCCCCTCCTCCCTCCCCCCTCTCCCCTCTCCCCCTCCCCTCTCCCCCCTCTCCCTCCCCCCTCCCCCTCCTCCCTCCCCCCTCTCCCCCCTCCCCTCCCCCTCCTCCCTCCCCCCTCTCCCCCCTCCCCTCTCCCCCCTCCCCCCTCCCCTCTCCCCCCCTCCCCCCTCCCCTCTCCCCCCTCCCCCCTCCCCCCTCCCCTCTCCCCCCTCCCCCCTGTCCCCTCCCCTTCCCTCCCCTCCCCCGCCCGGCAATGCCGGGTACTTCTGCTAGTATATATATATATATATATATATATATATATATATATATATATATATATATATATATATATATATATATATATATAGTGAGAGAGAGAGAGAGATGTCGTTTGTTAATATCGGAGTCGTCATGCATGTCATCACTGTTGATGTGACCAAGGTACATGTCGTGTCAACATACCTCAATTGATCACCAAACAGGTAAAAAGCAGGTGGCTGTCAAACCTAACCTGTTTAGGCTGAAACACCATGCATACCAATTTAGTGGGGTTATAAAAATTATCAAGTTCAGTGGTATTTTGTTCACATATCTCCAGTAACATCTGCATGACAAACATAGAAGTAGTCAGAAAACTCATATCTGCATAATAAATGTTATTAACAGATTCCCGGAGACTTTACAACCAACTTCTGTTGCCTACAGGTTTTTGACAGATCAACTGTGTACATATTAAACAGAAAGGGGGACATGACACTACTCTGGCTGACCCTTTAGACACCCGGAGGGCATAGGAGAACATATTCTCCCACTGAA